>NW_027104390.1:116230-716230 GCF_902728285.1 Clytia hemisphaerica | reverse complement strand
CTACGAGGTTCAAAAGCATCTAGAACTCATGCCCCAAATTTCTAAACAGTCTGCAACGCGCGGGTAAAATCTTTAACACAGCTCATTTGCTTTCCAAAGCGCCCAGCATTCGAGCGAAGATAGAATATCATTCCGGTGATCAACCATGAGGTGAGAAATCGGTAGATGTTATATCGGATGGCCAATCGTCACCTGGTTTTCTTTCCTATCTCTTATTCTATTTTTCTCTTTTCTGACTGTCTGAGTTTCTGAGACTTAGTTTCTCATTTCTGACTGAGTTTTCATACCTCTCAATCATTTGTCCATCAATTTCGACCAGTCTAATTTTCGCACCGAGTGGGATTCGAACCACCACCAAAGAAAGACCTTCAGATTCGGAAGCCAGCGCTCTATCCGTTGAGCCATCGCCGCACAGCTAAACCACGCAATTCATAACATATTATACCGAACTGGCAAAAGACGGGGGTAATATTATTATAATATGGGTAACAGTACCCCTTTTTTAAACCTGACTGAAATTCGAGCCGTTACTAGCAACCCTGCGGGGCCCAAGGCGCCGAGTATGCACCCGGCACAGTGACAAGCCGTTACTAGCAACCCTGACCCTACCTAACCCCCGGAAAAGTGACTATCAGCGATCCGTGGATAAAAAAATAAAATAAAAAAATGAAGGTGACTATTGGCCATCCGATATAAGAGCATCCTGAGAAATCGCTGAACTCTATCTGTTGGCTGCTGTCTTTTCACTCAGATTCTCCTGAAAAATTTTATGGATTTTTCAATGATGCAAGGAAGAGTAGAGCTGAAATGACAAATGCCAGAAAGATGGTGGTGAGTGAAGTTTGATGGTTGCTGCTGGCTATGGGTAGGTTTAAAATGATAATCACAATCAGATGAAAAAAACAGGATTTTTCTTTTCATTGACATTGTCCTGAATCCCAAATTTCTTTTCTCAATTGTTTTCAAAAGTCAAGAATTGAAAATTTTTGCTCAATCAAAAATATAAAGCCAGAATTCCCTTACCTGCCCTGCACTTCAACTGCACTATTGGAACTCTGGGTTTACTGTCTTTTATTTTTACATGCCAGTTTTTTGTCGGAACAGTTTTTGCTTACCCCCATTTATGCACACTTTTCTGATTACCCCTCCCCCTCCATCCTCTAACTCTAGGGAAAATAATACAATTATAACTGAAATAAAGTGACACTAGTTCGGTCTTAGTTTTAACCAGGGGATGTCAATCGAACGTTCGATTGCGTGCCAATCGAACCAATCGAATTAATCGAATTTACTCGAATCCAATCGAATGATTGATTTTCGATTAGTCGAATTGATCGAACGCCAATCGAATTCTAATCGAAACCGAAAAACATGTGAAATTCGAGCTTCGATTATAACGTTCGATCAACTTTGATTATAAACATTCGATCAACTTCGATTAACGTTCAATCAACTTCGATTAACGTTCGATCAACTTTGATTAACGATCGATCAACTTCGATTAACGTTCGATCAACTTCGATTAACGTTTGATAAACTTCAATCTTTAAAAAGTTTAAATTTTGCGGGGCTAAATTTGGAAGATTTTTTGTAACACCACCATGAAATTCCCTTCCCGCCAAAAGAAGTTAGCGGAAGAATGTTTGCTTAATTCCTGGGGGGGGGGGGTAATCAAACATAAATCGAATTGATCAAACATTATAATCGAAGCTAATATCGAAACTAATCGAACGTCAATCGAACACCAATCGAACGACAATCAAATCCAATCAAAAAAAAAGTGTGAAATTCTATTGGTGTTCGATCAATTTGGCTAATCGAAAATCAATCATTCGATTGGCTTCGATTAAGTTCGATTGATTCGGTAATCGAATTTTTCGATTGACATCCCCTGGTTTTAATTTAAAAAAGTAAGATTGGGTTTAAAGCAGCAGTGTGATGGGTCGACAAAAATTTGAGGAACCTGGGGAGGCAATTTTCAAAAATGTCAATTTTTGAGCCCCTTATTAAAAGTTGATTTGTTAGTAAAAAAATAATGCGAGCGAAGCGACCACAAAATTTTTGGGCATTTTCTTGTTTTTTTGGTCGAAAACTACCAATTCTAAGGTGTAAAAAGAGCAAAGAGACGCTGAAATTAGTAGTAAGAGGCGTTCTTTTGCGCCCCCGCTGCTGGGGGGGGAGCACTGCCCCCGGCCACCACGCTACTGGTTCAAAGGCTTATAATATTTCAACTTTTTCAAAGGAAAACATAGTGTGCACCCCCCCCAGAATAGTGGGGCAGGTTTTGATGTTTCGGGTCGGAAATTTCCAGGTGGGATTTGGAAATGTTCAGGTTTTAGGTGGGAGAAACAAGGTAAGGTGGGGATTAATTTCTTTAGGTGGGATCTTTGGTGTTTTGATAAAAGTTAATGTTAGTTTTTTCTTGTTTCCAATTTAATTATAATTTTTTCTAAATTTCATATTCTATAAATAATTCTTTTACTATACTAAACTTTTCTTCTTTTTATTATTAAACAGTAAGGATGCTGGTCAAAAATAGAGGGGGTATTTGTGACATTTTTGTCGAGGTTTACATTTAGCCCCATAAAATGTGCTAAGTTTGAGGTTGACAACTGAAACTTTAGTATGGTTAGGCTGAATAATTTTGCTTTCTAGGCATATAAGTATCTTTTTATGAGGTTTACCCTAACTCGAGATACGCTTTTTTGAAGTGGGAGCCAAAGTTGAGGTTAACATGACCTGAGGTTGACACTGTTAGGGCTCTTTGACACCTTGTAAGTTGACTTTTGAATTAGATTTTGGATATGTTATAGCTCTGAAATTATCTCAAAGGGTTGAAAATTGCTATGAAGGGTGTTATTTGAGGTTGACATTTATTAAATGGCTCCAAAAATGAGGTTAACATTAGTTTTGTGCATAATTTTGACAAAGGTAGATCAATATGATGACTTTGGCTTACAAAATATCATTATTGACCATTTATAAATCTTTTTCCAAGGAAATATCTGTTATTTGAGCAAGTTTTGAGGTTTACAACAACGTTTATTTCAATGCAAGGTAAAGTGTCTTATGATGGAAACAGCCAGAAGCTCTTTTAAAATCATTTGTAAACCTCAATTATATTTGTTTTTAAGACATAAAGACTATGGAATTGGATTCAAATGATTATTGAAGCGTTTTTTGAGGTTGACAGCCCAAAAGCCTTTCTCTCCAACTTTTGACTCAATACAGACTTTTGCGGCTTGTCAACCTCAAAAACAGCTCATTTTAATGGGTTTTGTTTAAAAATCTATCTTTGCTTAGCTTTTTTGCCTTACTTAAAACTTATTGTAATGTTCAAAGTCCAAATTTTGAGGTTTACAGTGCATTTTAATAACTTCGACTTTGTCAACCTCAAATTAGGTAATATAACATGAAATCTTGGTTCTTTTAACACTTTTTGTCTTGTATAACTATCCAGGAGGCTATTCTCCCCATTTTTTACATTTCCTTTTTAGTTCCCTTTTCTGAGGATGACATTTCCTTGAAATGGTCATTTTTGGTCTGTCAACCTCAAACTGGCTCGAATAAGGGAAATACCTATATCCATGGCTTTGTCTTCATTAGCTCTATCGCCTCCTGAAATCTTATTTCAGGATACCAAGATTTGAGAAAGTTATTGACAAAATTTTAAATTTGGTGTTTTTTTGGAGAAATAAAAATGTCACACTATTTTTGACTAGCATCTAAGAATTTGTTTAGTTCCTTGAATTAGTATAATTTTTCGTGGGGATAGCATTTTTAGCTGGGATCTGGGAGTTTGGATTGAGGGTGGGAATTTTAGGGTTAGGTGGGACCTAAACTTTTAGGTGGGACCTGGAACCCCCTTGCACACTATGGAAAAGTTAGAGAAAAATGGAGGAAACATTTAGAAAAATTTTGGAAGGGGTATGTTACATTTTCTTGAAGGACCCCCTGTCTCCCCTTGAGCGTATGTACTATTTGAATGGTCCCTTTCATGGGGGGTTCGTACTTATTGTGTGACAAGATTGGCTCTATTTTAGTATGGTATATAGAAATTGACAGAAATTAGACAGGAAAAGGTATCTTAAAATCAGACTGTGACGGTATTTAGCCCTATTTTGTGTCATTTTGCCAGTATTTTTTAACCTCTACAAACCAGTGGGACAGGGGTATATTCTTAAAAGGTAGGGTGCCCCAATATTGGGCTACGTGTTCCAGACCCAAGCAATCGAACTTGATGAACCAATCAAATAATCGAACTAATTGAACTCCATCAAACAATTAAAGTTCAAGTAAAAAAATTAATCAAACTCTAACATTTTTTCAAAAATTGTGAATGTTAGATCAAGTTCAATCAATGGGTTACAGTTATGGGTTACAGTTTGATCAGTTCATAAAAATAAATGAAATATAAGGGCATAATATTTTTCAGACATCCTTAATTTTACCAAACAGAACATAATTGTTCTGTGTTTTTTAAGAAATTTGATTCTGGTCTGTATTTTTTCAAATCAGAGAAGAAGGAAACATAGTGCCTGACCATGATAAAAAATAGTAGATCTCAGTACCTTTGGGATAATGACTACTGCAACTCAAGTTTTATAGGGATCTTAAATCTGATTTTTGTAGATGACAAATCGAAGGTTCTAGTATCATTTAAGCATGAATTCAAGCATCGGTTTGTTAAATTTAAGGCAAAAAAGGGGCACCCCAATATAAGTAGCCCAATTGGGGTACCCTACCTTTTAGGAATACCCGTGTAACAGTGTTTTTTTTCCAATTTTAGGGGTTTTGGGATTCAAGTTTTTTGAACCCCTACAACAAACCCCACCCCTTTCATTTTTTTGCTAAAAATTTGATTCTGTGAAAGAGGCAGAAAGAGGGTAACTTTGAAAGTCAATAATCAAAACAATTGAACTAAGGGGAGATAATTAATTTAGAGGGGTGGCTGCTTGGTTTTGATAGCAAATTAGGGGGCATTTATACTTCTTTTGAATCTTCAAAAATCAAGTTTCTTTGTCCTGGGTTGGTACCCTTGACCTTGACCCCCTCCCCTGGTAGGTCCACTCAACATGTTTTTTTTTACATTAAGGAGAATAATAGTCATGTCAGCCAACAGAAAACCTGGTTGGATGGAATGTAGAAATAAAGCTGCTGACAAGAGACTTGGGAAAAAAAAAGATTTTGGTAAACAACAAACCAAACCAAGTTTTATTAAGTTCAACGTTTAGAATCAAAAGTTTCAGGGAAGACTCAAATCTACAGTCGATATGGAGCAATCGAGTTTGTCAATATTGAAGCATATGATCGTCTTTGCCTTCAAACTGTCATTCAAGCATGCAATGTCCATTTTGTTGATGAACTTGGTTTCCATCAAACATGTGAGCTTTTGGTTGGACAAAGAGGTCCGTCAGTAAAGCAACAAAGCCAATTTAGTTTGGCTGATATTTACCATATCAGGTTTATCCAAAATCCAATTTACTCTACTTTTCCAACTTTGAATTCATCACGGAAAAGATGTTTGACATCCACTAAGAAGAAGGAAGACTCTGAAGTACCTTCCACTAGCAAACGTTCTCATTATAGCCCACCAACACCTCCACCAAGTATATCTCTCTCTAAAATGATCAAATGTGGCAAAATGATGAAGCCTACCAAAACACTCGTAGAGATAGAACATTTCAATGTACAAGAAATGAAGTGGGATGATAAACGTCAACTTGTTGAATTTCAAATTGATGAGAAACCCTTTGGCAAGGGAACATTTAGAGCTGCATTCATGGCCAATTCTTCTCACAATCTTTTTAAAGGTAAGAAGTGGGTAGTCAAAAAGTATCATAAACAAACTGTGGATGATTTAAAAGATCTTGACCTTGACCCATACCAGCATGGTAGAAAACAGGTCCAAATGCACTCATTAGCAAAAAATCTAGCAGAGTCTTTTACGAGAAGCATAACCTCCATCGAATTCGGCACAGTCTCCTACAACGAAGTGTATTTTGGTATATTAGACGGGGAAGTAGTTACGGTTGAGGAATTCGCCAGTGGCAAGTTTGTGAAATATGTCAACAATAATGGTGAAATCTGCAAGAATGTTGACAAACATGGTCAGAGTAAAGCTGAAGCCTTTGTTCACTTTACGTATCAAAAATCAGAAGAAAAGCTTATGGTTCTTGATATCCAGGGCTGTGGAAAAACCTATTTTGACCCAGAAATTGCAACCGGTGAACATTTTGATGATCAAGGTGAACTCTTGTTTTGTGGTGGAAACCTCTCCCAAACAGCCATCAAGAACTTCAAACATCTTCACCAGTGTAACAAATTTTGTTCTGATTTATTATTAACTCCATTCAAAGATGGAGATGATCAAGCATCAGAAAAGAACACAGAAAGTGAGTAAAAACCTATGAAGAATTTAGAACATGCTAAAACATATTGTCTTCTTGTGTTTAAACAATGTGTTAAAATGATTGTGATTGTAGCATTATTTTTTTGTGTATATTGTGTGGAAGATTAAAATCCAAGTGGGGGCAACCACCTATTCCCATGTGATTTGACCTTGTAGTTACCATAGGAACAAAATTTCAGGCTCTTTATAATTGAATTTTTCTGCTTAGATTAATAGAGCTGATAATCTAGAATCACTCCATTTTACAATATTCTATTCTGTGTACACAGGAATTTTTTGTTGCTTCACTTCATTACAAAGAGTTCTTTATTTACATTTAATATTTTGTTAAATTTGCTTGATCCAGGGAGGTCAAACATTTAATATTTTGTTAAATTTGCTTGATCCTGGGAGGGTCAAGCAGTTATTACAAGACACTAACTGCTTTTTCACAAGAAGTTAGTAACACCACCATCCTTGGTACACTTAGTATGTAGTTATACTAACTGAATTTGGGGTCAAATTTATATACACTACCCTTGAAAAAGGCTTTGATATATCTTAGATTCAATTTTCCATCTTTCAATAGGAACATTTTAGAAAATCAAATTTCTATGGCAACCAACAAATCGTTTTTTAAATTAAAAAAAATCGAAAATTTGAAAAAGAAATCAACTTCCTAGAAATTCTTTGGGTAATTTACGGTCTTTTTTTAGATTTCCTCGCAAAATCCTATTTTTCACACAGCAAGTACCAAAATTTTGCAATATTTTAGCAGGGGACCACCCTATTTTGCACTTAGTACACCTGAGTACTAAGTGATATCATCCAATTCACATGGCACACAACCACGTTACTAACTGGCATAGTGTCTTGTACTAACTGCTTGACCCCCTGCTTGATCTTAAAATATTGCTCATTATCTACATTTAGTATTTTGTTGAAATTTTCATCTTTTGAACTGTTCTAAACCAGGGAGTGTAAACTTTGCTTCAATCTGATCTTGCTTTTTGATTTTGACGTTTGACACCACGTAAAGAAGTACTTTAGGCGTACAAACTTTCGTGAGCAGAAACGTTCGTGAATTTCGCGAATTTTGGCCTTTTTTGCGAAAGTAAATGTCTTTGAAAATTCTTAACAAGGCAATTCGCAACGCGAAAGTTTATGCTTGCGAAAAATTCTTTAAAAAATGGAAATCCCTCGCAATCCTAACAAATATCAAATCCGCAGATTATTCTCAACTTCAGTTGAGCTAGAATCTGAGAATGTCTTAGACGATGCTATCGTCCGTATAATATGTTATTATGATATTATGATATAACATAGTTTGTATATTATAAAACGTAATATGTTTCGCGGCGGATAGAGTCTGTGTTTACGGACGATATCAATTTGGCGCTTTTCTTGATTTTATCTTTGCCCTTACCGACCTTGGAGAAGGGTCGGTGAATTTTGCGGAAAATCCCTGCAGATTTATAGACGAACTTGGTAGAGAAAATCAAAACAACACAAAATCGAAGGGAAGGATGCAAGTAGGAAGTGAACTTTATCCAAAAAATGGTTGTTTTCTTTGAGCATGATGGTTCTAGGTCTGGTGAAGAAGAATGTTCTTGTAGGATAATTTGGAGGCTGAAGATAAGACCTTACATAAACGCATTCATCTTTAGCTTTTATGACAACATTAGTTATAGGGATTGTTTTCCTCAAGGCCCACATAAACAAATTCTAACTTTGATTTTTTGGAAATTTTATTCAACTCGATGCCTGACACCTGAAGTAGCATCTAAAGGTAAGGTTTATATTCACTGGATTTCGTAGTTTCTTTTATGGTAGCAGGAATCAGTGTCAGTTGAGACTGAAATATTGATTTTTTCCAGTTCTGTCAAGTAATGATTTTGTGCGCGCAAAAAATCTTCAATCTCAGTAAAGTTTTTTCTACGATAGTCTAAATTTTAACAGATTTTACTTCCTGTTTATTTTTTTGTTGGGCTTGATTGAGTTTGATGTTTAGCTATCTTTTTATATATTTTGATAGTCAATTTTTCAGCTTGGCACTTGAGTGAAAGTGGTGGTTCCAGCTATATTTTAAAAACCATGGTTATCTAACATATTTCAACCAATGCATTTCTACAAAATTCAACCAACACCTTTCACGATATCAGACCGACACCTTCCACCGTGTCTAAAAAGACTTTCTGCGATATCTAAACAACATTTTCCACGGTGGCTGATCAACACTTTCCATTATGACTGAAGGAATAACCCTCCACGATATCTGAACAACACTTTCCACAACATCTGAACAACGACACCTTCTATGATACAAGAGCAGTACTCAAGCATCTTCAAGTATCTGAACAAAAAGTTTCTTTTTGACTATAATTTTAGCAAGCAGCTGGTTCGTTCAAAAACAGCTTTTCTAAGCCTTCAGAAGTATATGTAAAATTTGAACCAAAATTTTTTTAGGACACATTTCTAAAAAAAATTGTATCGAAAAGAATCTTTTTTCACTTCAAATTTCCACATTCTTCTGGGGAAATTCAAAATTATATCGGCTACCCAATCAGAATATACACAGAATGCAAGATATAAAAGTTTCTCCTGACCTTAGGGTAATTCAAGGTGAAAACCTTCAATCTTTTAATAAATTTACGGTGAAATTTCAGTTAATCGCCATGTCATTATTGAAAGATTAACAGTTTTTCACCGCCAATTCATCTAAAAGGTCAAGGTAATTTTTTTTGATTTTTTCCTATATACCGTGAAGTCTGGTAACTTGCATAGCCATCAAATGACTGACCAATCAAAGCAGCAAAATTTCAAAACAAATGAACTACGCAGCTCTGCTCGCACCTCTACTCTACAATTTTTTATTTTGATTTAACTTTGTATTTTAATGACCAGCCAGGTCACTCATTTAAGAGTTATGCATGTTAGCCTCCACTGATGTATAAAGTTACCCCGATCTCACGGTAGTTTACAAATTTCATCTAAAATTTTACTCTTAGGTGCCAAATAAACGGGGGGGGTTCGAATAAAACGGGGGGGTTGGAAATTTTTGAAATTTCAATAAACGGGGGGGGACCTAATTGCCGGGGGGGTTGGAAATTGGTACTTATGAAAACCCAAAAATAAGGTAAATATAGGCTAAAATCAGGCTTTTTGGAGCAAAATAAGGGGACTTCTTTTAGCCAAGTGAAAATATTCTTTAAAATTAATAAACGGGGGGGTCCTAATAAGGTCCGGGGGGGTTGGAAAATTTTCGAAAAATTAACAAGCGGGGGGGACCGTTTATTTGGCACCTAAGAGTACAACCATATCCTGCGAAAACACAAATTTTGTTTGAATTTTGTAAAAAACTAAAAATTTATCATAATTCCTGAACCAATGATCAAAACTACTTTAGATTTGAAATATAGGGTCACTGTGATGATTGAAATGTATTTGTAAGGAAAAATTCCCCAAAAAATCTGTGGTTCAAATTTTCAATTTTAGACCTGAGGCCGAGAAGGCGTTTTTGACTGAACCAGATGTTTTGCAAAAAATACCTAGTCAAAATAAAACCACGTTTTAAATTTCTTTACTCAAATATCCTTTTAAATCATCCAAGTAAGGCTTTCTTTTTTACTTTCTTTATAAAAAAAACAAAATTTAAAATATTCAATATGATTCAATTATATGATAATTGTAAATAATGCCTTTTATATACAGTAAATGCCAATATTGAATACAGAAGGGCAAAATAGCAACTATTAATATACAGACATATAGCAGTTCATAAGAAGATAAATAAACAAAAGTCTTTCTTAATGGCCATCTTGCTAGGAATGGTTGCTTTTTTGTCCACAATTCAAGTTGGTGTCAACATCATTGGAAAGGTTTATATACACCTTTCTAAAAATAAAAAGTTTTAGCACCTACTTGTATAATTTTTCACTATTTTGAAACTACCAAGATTGTTTTGAAACGTTCATATTTTTAATAGCTATCGAAATTATATCATTCAGTATATGACAACTTGGCACAGGAAAAAAATTAATAAAATTCACCTTGACTTTTTAGTGAATTCACTGTGAAAAGCTGCAATTTGACAATTCACAGTGAAATTTCACCTTTTCATCTTGAATTATTAATTGCGGCTTTTCACTGTGAATTCTCTAAAAAGTCATGCAATGATTTATATTGAATTTTTCCTGTGTTGGACTTGGTTTTGGTAGACTACAAGGTGGGACCAATTTAGTCAGAAAATCTGCCGTATACTATCTTCGCTTTCTGATTTGTATGATAGCGCTGCGATCTCTATTTTTTCCACCATCAGATTATCAAAGGCAAAAAATAGTTGAGCTCCAGACCCTGGACTAGGACCAATTTGATTTGTTGTTTTACAGGCACACTACGACCGAACCTAAAATTTACCTAAAGCTTGCGGTCTGTAAAAAAACAACAAATTATATTGGCTTGCCTAAACTATATCTGTAGACAAAAAATCAAAACCAACAATTATGCCTTTTATGAAAATTAAAAAAAAATCATAAAGAAAAATAATGCATTAATTTGTAAAAAAGCTGTTTGTGATTTGAAAAATACCACTCTTCATAAAATTTTCCTAGAGCAATTAGACAAAACATATACCACATACACTGTAGATAAACCTGGTAGATGAGTTTTTCAAAATAAAAATAAAAGAGAAAAATGCTTTACCTCTTCTTCTCTCTTTAATAGCTTTCTTGAAAAAAATATGATATATACTTGCTTGAATCTGAGTTCTGCTTGTTAAAAATAAATTCAAAACAAACCATTTACATAAAACACCTTGTTGCAAAGAAGTTACAAAATAAAGTACTAACTAATAGGAGGCTAGACTCAAAAAATGCTAAAGAATTGCACAAATAATTTCCACACCTACAGATTAACTTTCTGTCGCTATGTTTTGGAATCATTTTCCAGTCGGGTCCATCTGTATTAGCAGCAAGAATTGGTGGCGGCAATTACCGGCCAGACCCGACTGTTTGTTTACATTTGTTCGAACCGGGCCGGCCGATCACACCGCTAACCAAAATCCAAAATTTCCGCTTTTCTACCGAATTGATATAGTCTAAGACAACAGCTACTCCCGTAAAAAATTCCCGTCTTCACGTTTGTTCCTCTTAGATGAAACTCGTCTTAGACTATAGCATAGTCTAAGAATGTCTGTGTGTGTGTCTGTGTGTGTGTCTGTCACCAAAACTTTGGGGCAGGCTGGAGACTTCAAAAATGGTCCGATTGGGTTGAAATTTTGCACACTTGATCCTTGGGCAAATCCCTGGGGGTGTTTTTTTCATTTTTTCAAAATTTTAATTTTTGGGGCCTGGGGAAGAGTTTTTCACCAAAACGAGGCTAAAACTTTGGGGGCAGGCTGGAGACTTCAAAAATGGTCCGATTTGGCTGAAATTTTGCACACTTGATCCTTGGGCAAATCCCTGGGGGTGTTTTTTTCATTTTTTCAAAATTTTGATTTTTGGGGCCTGGGGAAGAGTTTTTCACCAAACCGAGGCTAAAACTTTGGGGGCAGGCTGGAGACTTCAAAAATGGTCTGATTGGGCTGAAATTTTGCACACTTGATCCTTGGGCAAATCCCTGGGGAGTTTTTTTCATTTTTTCAAAATTTTGATTTTTGGGGCCTGGGGACGAGTTTTTCACCAAAACGAGGCTAAAACTTAGGGGCAGGCTTCAAAAATGGTCTGATTGGGCTGAAATTTTGCACACTTGATCCTTGGGCAAATCCCTGGGGATGTTTTTTTCATTTTTTCAAAATTTTGATTTTTGGGGCCTGGGGACGAGTTTTTCGCCAAAACGAGGCTAAAACCCAAAATGCTATAATTTTTCTTCAGCCATTAAGTTTACAATTGGGCCTACGAATGATTTCAAAGATACTGAAGTTGAGCCAGTGCGGTTAGCACGTTCGACAGTTTTTATCCTTTAATGCAAAGTCGAATAGCAGCCGGTTTTAAATATATATTTTCCACTTTTAAGGCCGTTATCATTCTAAAATTCTCATTTTTATCCAACAATTGGCGAAAGTTTATGCTCGCAAAAACACTTTGTCCTCAAATTCGACCTTGTGAAAGTTTCTGCTCGCGAAAGTTTGTACCCCTAAAGTACTTTAGTACTTTTAGTAGCAGTTAGTAGTAGTATTTTTAGTAGATTAATAAATAAGCAAGTTTGAAACCAAAAATAAAAATTTCATTACATTTTTGGATAGGCTTGAAATTTAATTCTTCAAAAAGTGTTTTAGCTTGTTTCAAATCAAAGATAGAAGTTTTTTGTTTTTATGATATATAAATGAGTCAATAAAGACAGTTTTTACTTTGTTTTTAAGATTTAGACACTACTTTGTTCCTGTAATATATATTTCGTTTGTTGGATCAAATTATTAAATTTCTTTCTGTCATTGCTTCAATTACCATGATAATGTCTCTTATTGGTTCCGTTGAAAAATTGAGTCATGTTTTATCAAAACCATTTTTAACGTATGACAATGGTGGGGGTTTAATCAACTAAATTTTTTAATATCCAAATATAGAAAGAAATGCATTAATCTTCCTTGTTACTTTTATAGAAATATTGATGTCTCTAACTTTCGTTTTAAGTTTGTTTTACATTTCTTTTTTTCAGTTTATCAAATTAAAATGAATACCAACTGGAAATATGATGACTTACTTAAGGGAAAATTGGAGTTGTATGTTGCTCAATGTTTGAAACGAACTGAGATTGTTGAACTTATGAAAAAAGAATTTGGCAACTATCCTTGGAGTTTGAGTACTCTAACCAGGAGATTCAATCATTTTGGAATTAGATATACTGATACTGAAGTTCCTGTCGAGTCTGTCAGAGAAGCTGTTTCAACTGAACTTCGAGGTCCAGGGCGACTTTTGGGCTACAGAGCCATGCATAAAAAACTACGTGTTGTTCATGGTTTGAAAGTTCCTAGGAGTCTTGTTCATGATGTTATGTTTTTGGAAGAAAGTCAATTACTGAAGGACAGAAGACCCTGTCAGAAGAAAAAGAGAGTGAAGGGTCATTTTGTATCAAATGGACCTAATTGGGTACACTCCTTTGATGGCCATGATAAGCTTATGGGCTATCAGAACAGCACCTTCCCTTTAGCTGTGTATGGCTGTATCGACACTGCTAGTCGAAAGATACTTTGGCTCAAAATTTGGACTTCTAACAGCGACCCAAAGCTTGTTGGTAAATGGTATCTTCAACATATCATTGAGACGAAAAGGATTTCAAATATGGTTCGCCTTGATAAAGGTACTGAAACAGGTGATCTTGCGGCTATTCATTGTTTTCTGCGTTCCCGTTGTGACGAAAACTTGGAAGACCCTTCATCTGTGATACACTATGGTCCATCAACCTCAAATCAGGTACTTTATAGGATTAATTTAAGAAACAACAATTGCGAAGTAAAACATCATCTTTTGTCTGAGGTTGAAAACGCAGAAATACTACAATTAAATAGATTACACTTTTTTATAAGAACACGAAAAGCCTTCAGATGTTCTAGATTTTTTGAACTTTCAGCCTAACAACGTTCTTAAAATGTTCTTATTTTTGGAGGTTTTTATTTCCTAAGAAATTGCATATTTTGTAGTCTTCAAAGCCTTCAAATGTTCTTGCTATGTACTCCTGTGTACTCAATTTTTTTGGCCCTCAAAGCCAAGAAAAAACCCGTCAATCTCATTTGAAGACTACAAAATATGCAATTTCTTAGGAAATGGTACCGAAATACTAAAAACATTTCTACAATCATTTTTGGCTTTCCTCAGAGCGTTTTTGAAGGAAATTGCACTTGAAATGTAAGAAAATATTGCTCGTGTAGCCTTAGCTGTCATAAAGTTTGTGTAATTTGTAACAGGGTATTTAAGAGAAGGTCAGACTTTGGAGTAAACTGTAGATTGTGTTCTTTGGAGTAAACTGTACATTGTGTTACTGCTCATTTTGAAGGAGATAACAACCTCTCATTTTGTCTTCATCAACTGTTTTTTTGAAACTCAAAACCAATTTCAAAATGTTTAAATACATATGTTATTCTCTTTGGTTTATGAAATATTTAAAACACTTTTTTATTGGTATAGATTGAGCGATGGTGGAAAGAACTACATGAAAGACTAGAGAAATTCTTCAAAGGTCAACTCCTGTTCTTAAAATGTGGCGGACATTATGATCCAAGTTGTGAACAAGACAGGTAATTTGCTTTACATCAATCTTATTTTCTGCATGCAATAATTGACCAAAGATGAATATTAAGATCCGATAACGCTCCGCAACGCATACGTCAAGTTATTGAGGTTCAAGTTATTGTTTCATAATGTTCAGTGTTTGATATAGAAATATCTGTTCGCCTTTTTAGACACCATGTCTGCAAACTGTGGCAAAAACTGTTAAAATTTAAAAGAGTTTTGACTTTTGGTGGTACCATTCAGTATGCTTTTGTACTTTTAGGATGATTTTAGCCTATATATATATTATAGCCTATCATGATCCCAATCCTCCAAGCCGAACTTAACACATTCAAAGATGTCATCTGGAATTGCCATCGCATTAGATATCAAAAAGACCAAGTTTTACCAGACGGTGTTCCCAACCACATTTATACCGTACCTGAGGTGCATGACCTTGTTGAATGTGGTAAGTTCCAGTCAACTTTTATTGCGAAGATAATCTGTGGCAAATCTTTTTTACAATACTTAGGTATTTGCTTCCAGGCACATACGCTAATCGTTGATCTTTACAGCGTAATTTTGATGAACCAGGCATAGTGTCCTTCAGGGTCTCTTCCCCCCATGCCTAGAATGAAAATTTTCCATTCCCCCCCCCTCATTTTTCCCCACCCTGCCTCCAAAGATTTTTCTGTCCCCCCCCCCTCAAGCATAAAATTAAAAAGCTGTAATTTGATGAACTTAACGCTTATTGTTTTCCCTAAGTTAGTTCTAATTCAAGAATAAATGGAAAGGATGGTTGTTTTTAAACCATAATATTAATAAAACTAAGCATTATGCTATATCATCTCATAAAACCAGTTGTTTTTCAATTTTGAATTGATTTTGGCGAGTATCCCCCCCCATGCCTAGAGTGAAAATTTTCCATTCCCCCCACCCTGGCTTCAAAAAAGATTCTTTCCCCCCTATACGTCCTTTTGACCTCAAAACCCATTCCCCCCCCTGAATCCAGGGGGGAGGACACTATGCCAGGTACACGCTTTTTTTTATAAGAATAGTGAACTTTGGATGAGGGTCAAATATTCTTAAGAAATTGCCAAAATTGAGGGTGAAATAATTCTTAACGTATTCTTACTTTTTTAGACTTGACTTTTTTACAAACACGAGAAATGATTTTTTGAGAATTTGGCTTTTTGAAGCTAACATTACATTCAGCCTCAAAGTTTAAATTCAAATCTAACAAAGGAAGCAGTTTCTTTCTGATAACCAAATAAAAATGACTACCCAAATTCTGTGTAACTCACACTGAGGGTATTCATAGAGTATTCTTACGATTTGGCCAATTTTCACCCTGATATTCTTATATAAAAAGCGTGTAGCATAAGTTTTTACTAAACCTCGTAAAGAAATTTCACTCTTGTAATGAAACATTTTGTGGCGTCTCCGGTACTTTAGACCCCAAGTTTAAAAAAAAGCAATCTTGGAATTTATAAACTCTTTTATTTATCTCCTCACCGTGTACTTCTTGACTGACCTTCTTCATTGTAGGCTTTGATGTATCAGACCAGGATATCCAATCCCTTATAGATGAATCGGGAATCACACCAGAAGATGCCGACTACCTTGATGATGATTTTAGGCATCTATGTGAACAATATCTACCAAATCTAGAGCTCGTTAAACCTCATGAATGTCAGGAAGCGTATATATACTTAAAACGAGAGATTGAAAATGGCAGTTTTTAAGAAACTTAACAATTAAGTTTTTTTTTCTCCATACCGTATTTCCTCTAACTACTTTAATGGGATAAACTTTCGCGGGGATTAAATTTCGCGGATTTGGCGGATTTGGGTGTCATCCGCGAATTATTTCTAAACAAAACTCAAAATATGTCAAATAAATACTATTTGAATGGTTATTTGCATCAAAGAGGCGCAAATCATGTGTATTTTAACAACCAACATGCATGATTTGACAGTAAAAGTCACAAAATCGTGAAAATATTGCCACTCAATAGTGCCACCCGCGAAAGTTTATCCCATTAAAGTAGCCAATAGCCAGGCTATGATTCACACCTGTTGCTCTTACACTGACCTTATCACTATGGTAAGAAAAATAGTTTGAGGTAGTCTTTGATAAAAAAGATCTACAAAAATAAGTACTTTAATGGGATTAATTTTCACGGGGATTAAATTTCGCGGTTGAGCTTTTTTCATGATTTTAGTTTCTGTTACGGTCGGCTACTGTACAATTTTGTTTTGTTTATCATTAAAGTTGCTTGTTTTTAGTAACTATTTTATTATATAAATGTATTTCTTATTTATCCTATACTTAGTTTTTCCAATACATAATCAGCTTGCGTGAGCTTAGCCTTACGAACAATTTTCCGTAAGGTCTTAAATAAAATTTTACGTACATGTGAAAAAAGCTTAAGAGGAAAAAGTTAAATATAGTATTCTGAAAATATTTGTCAGTTACATTTTTTAAAGTTTTGTGTTAATTGTAATGATTTATTGTTAACTTTATTACCAAAAGATTATTATATCCTCAACCGCATGTTTACTATTTTTTTCTGGTTTTGCACTAATTTCAAACCCTCTTGGATTTATAGATAGATATCGTGGTTTCTTTGATTTCGAAGATTTTGTTTCGTCAAATTTTATCAAATTAAATATGCCTTCGTCAATGTGATTAAAGCCGGGTTTTATCCTGACCCTTTCAGAAACCCTCCTACAGAATGGTTGGTCACTTGCCGTACTCTTTACAGATTTTCGTTCGGCAAAACATTCCATCCCGTCAAATTTAAAATTCATATCATAGGTCATCCGCAAAAATAATTCCAAACATTAACATAAGTCTCAAATTTCCCTAAGATCACCCTCCTCGATTTCAGCTGAAAGACTGAAGGGCTAGAAACGAATTTCAAACCTCTCAGGCAAGAAAATGAAATGGGTTTTTTTAACTCGTTTGTTTTCGAGTGGGACATTTTGGCAATTCTGGTGGTAAATTGTACATTCGATCTGGAATTGGGTATTATCGGAGCTGTGGGAAGAAAAAAAAATTATAGCAAAAAAAAATAGGTACTGTATTACTGTAACTAGAAAAAAAATTAAAAGAAATTGAAAAAAAAAATTTGAAACTGATGGGCCGAGAATTTAAGAAGATAAATATTTTTTTTAATAAAGAAAAAATTAAAAATGAGCCTGAAATAAAAATAACAAGAAAAATATTTTTTAATCTTTTTGAAACTGATGGGCCGAGAATTTTAGAAGATATATATTTTTTTTAATAAAGAAAAAATTAAAAATGAGCCTGAAATAAAAAAAAAATTAAAATAACAAGAAAAAACAAAAAAATATTTTTTAATCTTTTTGAAACTGATGGGCCACCATAGTCCTGATATAAATTTACTTTTGTTTTTGTTTTAAAACTTACTTCCGCCTTGCTTCTTTCTTCTGTGTAGTTTCGAATGTTTTTATTCGAAAATCTAATTCGAACGTTAGATTCGAACAATAAAACATTCGATATATTCCCGCCGAAAATATTCACACAAAAACAAAACAGAGAAGCATTTTCGATCATTTTCGATCCAGAAGTTTTGTGTTGAAGAGAATTGCAGATTTTTCAGAGATGTTTTTGAAAGTTTCTAGATTGATAATTCAAAATGCAGATGGTGTACAGTATTGTTTCGATAGAGAAGAAACCCTTCATCATTGGATTAATCAGATTGATAACATTCAGTCTTTTCCTATGTTTTTGTTTCGATGCATGGAAAAGAATAGCAGCAGAGGATGAAAGGAGTTCCATGATGGAAATGTATGTAATGGTTAAAGAACAACATTTTTTCAAGAGCAAAACAATTTGGATACTTTCTTGATTATCGTCAAGCTTTAAATGTTTCGAATTTTAGAAGGAAGATGTAATGATTGTTGAGTTGAAAATTCAAGGACGTACCTCGTCGAGAACGAGAATTAGGAGAGAACTTTTATAAAAATCACTCGTCACTTGGTTTAATACAAGACATTTCAGTTCCCTTGCTATGTTATGAGAAA
Source organism: Clytia hemisphaerica (assembly GCF_902728285.1). Taxonomy (NCBI): domain Eukaryota; kingdom Metazoa; phylum Cnidaria; class Hydrozoa; order Leptothecata; family Clytiidae; genus Clytia; species Clytia hemisphaerica. The sequence goes on along the minus strand of NW_027104390.1, from coordinate 697,583 downwards.
TCTTATTGGCAAACATTCAAGAATCTCAAGTTTTTTTGTATGCATTGATAAAAAACTGTTTGGTTATCACACACGGACGAATTTTATACCAAAGCAAAATAAAAGCTGAAAATATTTGGGTGGTCTCAAGTAGTTTTATAATTTCTTAGTTCATCAGATTTGATTTTAGTGTCTTTTATGGAAGAACTCCAAAGTAAAAGTTAATCTGAAAATATTTTTGTTGCAGTTTCCCTTTGACTCCCAAGTCAGTTAGTTTCTCCGAAAGTCAGTTCTTTTCGGTTGTTTTGTTTTGATTTTTCTCCCGCCGCTTACCCAGTCCCCCAAAAGTCAACGCGGTCATATTTCCAGACTAGAGAAATATGAAATATCGCAAATATCTCGATGCTCTCGACCAATCAAAACGCTCATATTTTTTTGGGTCGGCAATAAGTGTCTGATATGAAACGGGAACACTTATATAAAAATAAAACCTTTAATGTCGAATTAGAGAGCGCCAACTTTATTAAAGGAATAACAACACAAATTTACAATGGGGGTCTGTAATAATGAGTTACACTTTTTTTATAAGAACCAGTAATAATTTTCTGAGGCTCGGTTGTTCTTATTTTTTAGGTTCTTAGAGCCTCAAATTGTTCTTATCTTGTTCTTATTATAGGATTTTAGGCGTTATACCCAATTTCTACTACTTTTACCCCTAATTTCAGGTTCATTATTGTTCTTATATTGTTCTTATTTTTTGGCGATTTTGAGCCTCATTGTTCTTATAAAATTGTTCTTATATAAAAAGTGTATATGCAAATGGAACATAGACTTACCCAGAAACAACTCCGTTAGCATGGCCAGTATGCTCTGCAATTGCTTCCTATAAAACAGGCGAGTAAAAAAAAGGAGTTAAGTTCAGAGTTAGATCTACAAGTTATAGGCCATTACACAGTCGCAAAGCGTAATGGGTAATCAGGATCACTGCGCGCTAATGACGACTTCCATTTTATTTGGAAAAAGTCCTATCCTACTGTAAAACCTTTCTTGAAAAGCTAGATCCCCCATAAAGAAGAGGGGACGGGTTCACACTATACATTACATTACATTATTAATAGATACCAGAAATTGAGAATGGATAATCTGAAAACATTTAAAGGTTTTGTTTTTAAAAAAGGTTATTCATCAATTTTATTTCGCAAGCTTTTTCACATTGGATTGACACGGATTTGGAGCAAGATTGGTCAGAGAGAGGAAAAGAAAAACAGTTATTTGTTTATATCACATCAGCACAATAAAACAATAGACAGACACTGTCCTAATATGAAATATGTGTCTCATATGCAACGGGAACACTAGTGTTTAAAATAAAACCTTTAAACATTAAAGTACCTCAATATGTTGAAACATGAAGGGGTGATTGCAAATCTTCCTCAACTGCATGATCGTGTTCATCAACATCTTGGTGCCTCCTTTGCCCTGTGAACATGGAGTTAAGGTGAAGAAAATAATGAAATAACGGATATTTCATATTATGGGGCAATATATATAGTACGTACCGTAAGTTGGTCTAATGTTGACATCCCTCTTCTAATTTCGACACCCTTCTTTACAGATAGGAATAATGGGAAGGTCGGAATTGCTGATGGAAACTATTTTCCCTTACTCAGCTATCAGATTAGAAAAAATATTTTGTCTATCAGTGATCCCGACCTTCTGATTATTCCTATCTTTAAAGAAGGGTGTAGAAATTAAAAGAGGGATGTCGACATTAGACTAGCTTACGGTACGCAATAGAGCAAGAGGAGGGTTGTTTAGAAAAAGCGTACGTCTATTACTTATATCGTGAGTCATTTCTCTAACGGAAACACCCGAAAAAAGCCGTGATTTGACCCCTCTCTGTTACTAAAAAAAGCAAGACAGTGGCCAAAACCTGTAAAAATCCGGTGTTTTCGGATGATTCCGTTAGATAATATGACGTCATCTTGACTTACGCATATCAAGAATTGTTTTAAGTGACGTCATTTTTATTGTTCTATGCGTACAAGGGCGGGGAGGGGTGTCGAATATTTGGAAAAGAATTTCTTACGCACTAAATACATGATCCCTATCAATCTTCAACGTTTAAAGGTTTGTTGGCTCGCTGTGTAAATGTTTTTCATTTTGCAGAGGAAAAGGAAAATTGAAAGTGAGGAAAAAATTAAAACTTGACTTCATAGTGCGGAAAGGGGTCTGATCCCCATTCTTAAATGATTCCCCCTTCTTAAATGACCCCCCCTTCTTGGCATCCTCCAACCTTTAAAAATGGCTATCCCCCGAGGATTTTGGACAAAAATAGCTAACAAATATATGTGGAATATCTTTAGAGAGAGAAAGCGAAATAATAAACTTCTTTCTTCTTTTTGACTCAGACTACTCACAACAGAAAACTTCCTTTCATGAAGACCAAATTTCATAACAGTGCTTGAAAATAATCTGCAATATATATGTAAGCCATCCCCCTTCTTAAAATATCCTCCTTTCCTTTGCTACCCCCCCCCCCCTTTTTCATGAAAATTTCTGGTCCCCCTTCTTCATTTTTTCGGAAGATGTCATCCCCGCCAGGGGTCCGAACCTATGGACTTAATCAAGACGTGACATGGATCAACAAAGTGGATTTTAGGGTTTTTCTACCCAGTACATCACTTTCAACCAATCAACTGCTGTCAAAGTGATGTAATTTCAAGAAGACATTGCAGAGGTGTATACCTGAAAAGCCAAAAAACACCATGACAACTAACCTTTTTATCTTTGTCTTTTTCAGAGCCATCTGTGAGCAAGATTCCTTTAGTTTGCATGTGTTTGTAAATAATCTTCTGTAACGCTGACATGTCACATTTCACAATGAATTCAACCTATTGGTAAAGAGAGAGGAGAAACGAAGCTAAAATGTGCTTTTTCAAAAATGACATCTTTCGTAATGCGAAATGAATTAGTACGGAATTTTTTCGGACTTTGCAAAAAAAAGTTAGCTAAATAACAATTTTTCTGAATAATGCATTTATAGTTTGGAAAAGTCGGATAATATATTGTCAACAGTGCCACTTTAATAAGAATGGCATTCACAGCAAATTTACAAGAGAAAAGCTCCAATAACGTAATCCTTTGGCGGGCCTTTGATTGTGTCCGAATTTCTGTCCGAAATTCGTCCGAAGTTTCAAAAAATCGTACCTTATCTGGAAGTTGTGATTCGACTTCTTTCTTCAATCTTCTCAATAGGAAAGGACGCAATACCTGGAAAGCGGAAACATGGAGAAATGAAAACCTTTAAAAGCAGTTGAAAGTGCAACACTCGTACTTTTCTTTTTACAGAGGATTTGACAATGAGTTGGAGACGAAAATTCGTGAATTTCTTCAACGATTCTTGGATGAAATTAATGAATTTTAATTACTGAGGAAAACGACTATCTGTTACAAGATAAACAAAAGCTTACTTTGTGCTAGACTAGAGTCTACTTCTGACTGAACTTTTTGATAATTCTTTATGATGCCGAGTCCAGTGAATTAGACTAGGAGCGTTTGACGAGGGTCGCCACAAATAAAATATTAAAATCCAAATAACAATAAAGCTACTTGGAGTTGAAAAATATAATCAAGAATGAGAAACAGATATAAATAACAGATTTTCAATCCTTTATTTTAAATCAAAAACCTCTTTTCATCCTATTTTCACCTTACCTTACCCTTCGGGTCGCCTACGACTGCGATCGCAGACCTACTACCTACTTTACCTCGCAAAAACAACTAAAATCTGGCGGACTGTTTCACAGTTCGTTTAAGCAAAAGCATAGTACCATAAACTACAGGGAAACCCAAGAACCACCCTAGGGCGTTCGGAGCGGTGAAGAGATTAGTTAAAGGGACATAAAAGTAGTAAAATGTAAACTTTGCGCGAACCATTTGTCAAAGAGAACAATTAAAATCACGTGTCCAAAACAAACTTGTAAAACAATTGAAACAATCAAAATCAGCCATATTTGTTTTGATTTTGTATCCCGCTGCATACGGTTTGTTTATAAATTTTGTCAGTACTTTTCCGTTACTTACTTCCCAGCCCCTTTAAAAGCTAAACAAAAACTTACTTTGTGCAAACGCCGAATAATCAACAACGTCTCTTCTTCGTTCAGTTCAATCTTTTCACCGGTCATCGCAAAAGGTGCGTTGAACCACGACTCGAAAGTCGATGACGAATTGAAAATACTTGGCAACAAGAAATTCATTAGCGCCCATAACTCCGGTAGTCTGTTTTGAAGAGGAGTTCCGGTCAACAGGATACGGAAAGGAGCCAGGTAGTGTGTGTTGAGTGTTTGTGTCAGTTTACAGTTGTGATTTTTCATACGGTGGCCCTCGTCCACGATCATGTACTTCCATTTGACCTGGTATTGGGGGAAAAAGAGAAGGAATTGACCTGGGATTGGAGACAGAGAAAAAGAAAAAAAGAGGCCTTTTCGGCTTTTGATGAAGTTGCGATTTTTCAATATAAATCAAATAATTTTCTATAATGGCGGAAGTTATGTAAATAACCAAATTGGAGAACTTTTACATTTTAAATAAAACCAATCTATACATTGTTGATCTTGCAAAACCAAAGTCTGAGTCTTAACGAAGGAGGTTTACCGCTGAGAATCGTAAAGTGGCTCATCTCCCAAACACGAGGTTAATTAAATTTTCTGGAGTAGTGAATTGTTATGGAGTACCATTGAGGCAGAAAACCTTCTTAAAAATTACCTTGGAAAGTACAGCTTTATCTTTCATGACGTATTCGTATGTTGTCATGACAACATTGAATCTTCCCATGCGGATCTGTTGTGCTGCTTCGCGACGATACGTCGGCGATCCCTGGAAAATATAATGTGGTGGAATTAGCTTAAATGTCGAGTTAATTTAGTGCACAAAGCATACCTTAACTCACTCACTAAAAGGTCATTCGCTCTTTAATGTGCACTTTTTCTCACTATCAAGTGGAAACCACTCTCAAGAGGGTTACTCAAATTATGCTGACATGGTTTCTACAAGATAGTTAAGAAGAAACTGTAATGCTTGAACTGATGTCCAGCAAGTATAATAACTGTCTTGGACACTGAAACCATGTTCAGACATTAATGTTCCGTATCGTTCCGAAACGAAACGGTTCCGAACTAGTGTGAACGTCAAAATTCGAAACGTCAAAAAAGAAGACGTTACAAAGTAAAACAGATCGAAAGTGCTTCGCTCCAATTTTTTCATCAGAACGGAACTTCCGTTTTCTTGTTCTGAAACGTTCCGAAACTAATATGGACACTCTCGATCCGTAACAGAAACCATACCGGAACAATACGACACCGTAACGTCTGAACATGGCCTCAGCTTTACATAAACACCGGAGACAGTTTCTCCATTCCAGCCAAGAAAAATATTTTTTGATTGGAATATTTTCAAAAGTGGCGCCCTAATGATACTACTCAATAGCGGTGTAGTGTATCGAGAGCCGTAGACCTAATTTCGCCTTTGGTCGTCAGGAAAGGTTTTCACACAACAATGGCTTCTTTGCGGGTACTAATTAAAAAAAGAAGCTCAAATCAAAGATGGCGAATATTGCTTCTTCCAGGGTTTATAAAAGTCAGCGGTCTCAGCTCCTTTATTAAAGCTTCAAATTCGATATCTTACCTTGTAGCTAATAGCAATAATACTTGGTGCCCATTTTTCGAATTCCAAAACCCAGTTGGACATTGTACTAAAATAAGAGATAAATCAAAAGAATTAAGAATGAAAATGAATCAGATTGTCAAACTTGCAAATAAGCAGATTTATGGGTGGTTTCAGGGTAAGAGCGGCCGTTGTGCAGTGGTAGAGCATCCGGCTACGGTTCGCAAGGTCTTGGGTTCAACCCCCAGTCGGGTCATACCAAAGATTCTCAAAATGTACTTGATGCCTCCCGTCTTTGTGTTTTCGAGTTGCAGAAACATGATTAGTAAGTTTTATATCAGAGATCTTTAAATTTCATTAGATTTTAAAATCTAAAATTTGAATGGCTAGAGGTTAATACAACTATTAGATTTCAGAAGCTTTTACAGAAAATCGAAACCCTAAAATTGGGGTGACTCTCGGACTAGCTGGGAGACCCATCTACTCTGTTCGTGTGATTTCGAAGTATAGCATTTAGTTAAAACGAATAATAATATAGAAATAACAGAGTAGCCGGGTATTTTTATTGATGCCAAATCTGGTCGCAGAATTCTATTGGCTGTTAAACAATTGTTGAAATCACGTGATATTATTGTTTTGATTGGAAGTGCGCGAACCTGATTGGCTAACCTTATCAACGGCTTTTTTGGCACGAAATTCAAACCAAATGTAAACAAATTCAAACTGGGTCAAAAAACCATACTCTCAATGAGTAGCTTCTGTTGGGATTTTTGCTTATATGGTGTATAAGAGGGTATGGATCTCCAGACTACTCTCGGACAGAAATTTTATGCACGATACGCATCCCTTATATCGAAATCAATTCTGGGGATGCATATAGCCTTGTCTACATTATCCAAGGACTTACGATAAAGGAAGGATGATCAAAAAAGGTCCGTTCATCTTTTTCTTCTCCACTAGGTAAGTGATCAAAGCGATGGTTTGGATAGTCTTCCCCAGTCCCATTTCATCAGCCAAAATACCGTTTAAGTTGTTGTTGTATAAAGATACCATCCATTCCAAACCTTTCACCTGGGAAAGAAGAGATAGTCATTAGATTAGTGGGCAGAAAGTTGACAGCTAAAATCTTTACATTCCAAATCTTTCAACGGAAAAATAAATGGCATTGCTTTCTTAGTTGGGGTGTGAACTCTTGACTGGAACCAGTAATTCTTTTGTTGAGGCTTGGCTGTTCTTATTGGGCCATCCCAGAACAAAAAACATTACCCCCTAATGGACGACATTGATTTTTTAAATAGATTTTGGCACGGAATTCCAGGCAAACTTTAAAGAGAAAGTATCGGAATTCCCTAAATTTTACGTAATTTTTCATTAAAGTATTGGAATTCCATTATTTTTTTAGGTAAAAGTAACAGAATTCCACGGTTTTGATAGGTATTTTGTAAATTTGGTACGGAAATTCCATGTCGTCCATTGAGGGGGGGGGAGGAAAAGTGATAGTATTTTAAAGGGCATACGAGTCTGTATAGCCCTGAAAAAAATTTTATGATCGAAAGACTGACATTAGCCCCTCGGGAAAGGGGACTGTCGATCTTTCAAGGGACTAAAGACTTTAGAGAAAGATTCGAATTACAGAGAATGATTTATGTGGGGACTTGAGTTCGAATAGGCCATTTTCACCGTCGAAATGGATCAAGGGCAATCAAGACTGATTGCGCACCGATAAAGGTTTCCCGTTGGTTAGACGCAAAAACCTTCAAACATTTTAAAAACATTGGACCAATAGTAAGTCGTTATTAGCGCGCACTGGCGCGCTATGGTCCTGATTACCCATTACGCTTTGCCACTGTGAAATGCTCTTTTTACTGGAAGATTCGAATAATAGCGGTTCGAATTAGAAAGAGTTTACCGCACCTGATATTCTTTTAGTGTACCACCAACAAGTGATTTAGGCTGTTCTTTGATAATTTCAAGAGTGCTGTGAGCCAATGAATAATAATTGCGGCTATCCATAGACGTGCTGTGAAGAAGAAGGAAAACACAAATTAATTAAAAGTTTTATGACTCCAAACGACTTTGACTCGCTTTACCAGACAAAAACCAGAGAGTTTTTGACCACTAACTTATCCAACATCATTATCTTCATATTATTTCTACTTCTCTTTATTTCACTTTCCTTCTTACTCCAAAATACTCGCTTTACCAGACAAAAACAAGAGGCTTTTTGACCACTAACTTATCCAACATCATCGTCTTCATATTATTTCTACTTCTCTTTATTTCACTTTCCTTCTTACTCCAAAAAAACTTTGCCTCACTTTACCAGACAAGGGTGAAAGTTTTGACTACAAATTTGCCCTACATCATCATCTTTGCTTACTCCAATAAGACTTTGCCTCCCTTTACCAGACAAAAACAAGTGAGTTTTGACCACAAACTTACCCAGCATCATCATCTTCATATTCTTTCTTATCCTCTTTGTCGCCTTCTTCTTTTTTATTCAATGAAAAGTGTGCCTCACTTTCCCAGACAAAAACAAGTGAGCTTTGACCTTAAACTTACCCGGCATCATCATCTTCATATTCTTTCTTCTTCTCTTTGTCACCTCCTTCTTTCTTACTCTCGGCCTCGTTTTCATCTTCTTCGCCGTCCTCTTCTTCATCTTGTTCAGCCATCACTTTGAAACTGGAAAAATACAATTAAATCAAAATATATTGGACGATGAAAAGGATCTGAGGCCAACTTGTATAAGTTGTTGTTTGTTGATGTTGTGTTGCCTCCAAGGATAAACCAATGGACGCGGTAAGCGTTTTTACGGCAGGAAACTACCACTGTCAACCTCGTGTGTTGTCTTTTTGATGGTGTTTTTGCAACTGGTGTTTTTAAAATTAAAATATATATCGGTAGGTTTCGAGGTAGGAGCGAGTTTATGTATCGGATGATATTGAGGGTGACGGTAAGTGAAGTCGACGCAAAACAAAGTCGATAGTTGATATATATGGCTCTATATCGTCTTTACTCACCTAAACAGACGACGGTATTTTGGCGTTTTTACCGTTGTTGAGCAAAGGTGGGATGGCGATTTTGGCGACATGCCCACTTTGCTTTATACCGACTCCTTCAATTTATCTTGAATATTTAAACTCGCTAGTATAGGTCGGATGACGGCAAACAACCTGAAGCAACGTCCTCGCCTGCACTGAACAGAAAACCTCACCTCGCCATCTAAGTTTCTAAGCAACCAAGATGATCAAGAAAAGAAGCTTACCCTGGGTTTTCAATGAGCCATTGATCAAGTTCAGTAGACAAGGGAGCGTCATCACCAGTCAACTTGACACCTGTTTCAATATTCTCAACGGGAACGTGTCGAGCCTCCTCATCATCATCTTCAGTCTAAACAAGACAAAAATAATAATGCTGTCAGTAACGCCTCACATGCTTGATACATAGATTTATAAAGCCCAAAGGGCTAGATGGAGTGCTTTAAGCTCTTCCAAGCAAAAAAAAAAGTGAATATCGCAAAAAATATTGCTGTTATTGTTTTCGAAAACCCGCCAAGCTTCTGATTGGTCAAGCGCTGAAATTATATTGTCACGTGACTTAGGTAGGATTTCCTACCTAACATCAGCACACTTTTCAGCAAAAGTACGGTATCTAGCCCTTTGGGCTTTATAAATCTACGGCCTGATACAGTAAGAAAGTTTGCGACCGCAGTCGGAGGCTACCCAAAGGTTCCTCTTTCGATAGCTATCTACCCGAAGGTATGGGAGGGCGCCACTTTTTCTCCCTGGATTGTTCCACTCACCCTTGATCCTTCTCTTAATTGCTGAGCATCAAGCTTAGAGGCATCAAGTCTGATCAAGTACCACTTTTGTACTAAGTACGAAGACTTTGGTATGACCTGGCCGAGGATTGAACCCATGATCTTGTGTACCGTAGCCCGATGCTCTACCACTGCACTAGGGTCGCTACAGTAGATAAAGAAAAGTTTATCGCCACGGACGGAAAACTTTACACAACAAATCAGCCATTATTCTAAAAATTCTATGGGATTTTTAAGAAGGCAAAGCATCTTTTTGTACTTTACTAAGACAACTTTGTACCCTCAAAATCGAAGACGCTATAAGTGATTGTTTAACATCATCTTCAGCTGATCAGGATCAAAACCAGGGACTTACAATCTCCCTCACAGAAAAGCTTATATATATTATGTGATGAACTAAATATTGATTTTTAAACTCTACTACCTTTCGTCTGCTCTTCTTGGGTCTCTTCTTGATGTCAACTTCCTTCTTGTGTTGGGAGACGAGCATCATAAGTCCAGTGATGTACTCATCAGTTTGTGACAACAGATAATGTAAACGTTGATTCTTCTTCTCGTCAATCAACTGACGATAACCGTCCTCATCTTCAGCCTTTGGAAAGAAGGATAAAAGAGTAATTAATATACTACCTTATTGGCCAAAAATTAGTCGGTCCTAAGTGACAAAATTTTGGCTTGGTGACTAAAATTAGGGCCGACTAAAAATTTAGAAATGGCCAAAACTTATATATTAGTCGGCCCTTAGTGACTAAATTTTGACGAGGTGACTAAAATTAGACCGACTAATAATTAAGGCAAACTAAAATTAAGGCCGACTAAGGTATACTATTTCTAATATTTATTGTTCACCAGTTTTGTTTTTTGACGCGGTTTGTACGAGTTTTTACGCAACGCAATTGGTTCTTTCGCATGACGACGGGCAAGCTATTTATATTTCTCAGTACAGCCTTCACTAACCAGTCATTATTGTTTAATTGCTACCCTCTGATGACAGCCACCCTTTGAAAAGAGTGACACTCTATTTATTTGAGGAAATGGAGTTAATTCAGGCTTCTATGTTGGTATCTAACAAAATAGGAGATAGTAGATAGTAAAGTCCGGTGCGTCGGCAGGGTCGTGTGGGAACTTTCCGTTCACCTGACCAGAAGACTGCTTTGAATGAATGTCACTATCCTAAAATTGCTTTTAAATTTCGTAAAAAATATTCTAAAAATCGGGTATCTTCAGCTTATTGAGACGAAAAAAGTTTACTGTAAATCCAGTAGAAAAACAGAATCAAAAAAAATTCCATCCATGAAGCGAAAGTTAAAATAAGTTAACAATGACTTAGGTGTGGGGGTGACGAGTTTTCCGTATCGCAGAAATAGACCGTTTTTACTTTGGAATTTCAGTTATCTTACAAAATCATTTTGGTATTTCCGAATCCTAAAACTGTTATCTTTGAAATAGCCCTTTCTTACGTCGAAATGTCAGTTATGAAGATATCTCATTCTTAGATTTCGGATTTTTAAAATTAAAGGGCCCAAGAACAAAAGTAAAATCAGAAATGAAGCTGGAATATTTTTTCTCTGAATTTTGAAATTCGCAACAAAATACTTCGGGTATTTCGGAAATTAGAAAACTCGTTCAGCTCCCCCCAGTTCAGTTTACAAGGGCCAACTCAGGCGAAAAACACACATATTAAAAGACACTTACCATTAACATACGTAGACGTTCTCTTTCAAGCCTTTCTTCTTCCTTCCTTTTCTCTCTGTCAAAATTCGCATGGTATCCCATGATGACTTTATTAGTTTTCTGTATCCTGGATTGCGCAGATCTGTGAAATTCACGGAACTCGCGACCGTGTTGTAGAAGAGCATTGATGAACTCCAAGTGTTTAGCACGTTTTTTCTTTTCAACCTCGAGTTTTTGTTGTTTCTCGAGTCGCTCAGTCATTCTGAAAAGAAGTATAAGAAAGTCAATGTCATTGAACTTTACTAGCTAGCGTCAATACCTATTGGACATCAAATACCTATTTCGAGAAAAAATGATAATCTAAAAGAACATAAAATCAAAAATAAAAACATTTTAAAAGACATATCCAGTAAAATCAACCAAGAGGAATCATAAGCCAATTCTTCTTAAACACTAGTGACAATAGGTTGGAGATTGCAGAGAAATATGAATTTTGATATCATATTTATAATAGGAGGTTTTTCAAGTTTTGCTGGGTTTATCAAACTTTCGGCCATTATGGAAGCAAGATATCGGTTCTCATAAGAAATCACCCTTTGAAAATTCCAACATTTGCTTACATAATGACAGATTTTTGTAACTTTGTCAAGCCAAAACATCCCAAAGGTTCATGATTAATGCGTGACCCATTTTTTATGAAAGTTGGAGAAACAGTTTGAAGCTAGAAAGGTTTTGTTTCTCCACGACAACAAGAAACTAAACAATCAGTACGTGCTTGACTTTTGTCCCCCCTCCCCCCAAACTTCAATGTTGAAGTCCACCGAAGCGTCCGATCCAACCATTGAAGTTTGGGGGAGGGAGGGGTAAAGCATAAATTATGAAAAAATCATGCTTTACTGCCAAATATTTTTGTTGGGATTGTAGCTAGCGTCAATACCTAATGGACATTAAATAAAAAACATAAATATTTTAAGACATATCCAGTAAAATCAACCAAGAGGAATGATAAACCAATTCTTGATTCTGCAAGCTTTTTTGTTTAACACTAGTGTAGTGACAATAGTTTGGAGATCACCCTTTGAAAATTCCAACATTTGCTTACATAATGGCAGATTTTCGTAACTTTGTCAAGCTAAAACATCCCAAAGGTTCATGATTAATGCGTGACCCATTTTTTATGAAAGTTGGAGAAACAGTTTGTAGCTAGAAAGGTTTTGTTAGTTATCTATCCAAACTAGGGAAGGACGCCAGTTCTTAATCGAAGTTTACATAGAAAATAATTTTATTGAAATGTTCTTAGCTTGTTCTTAATCACATGGCCATCAAAGCCTTATGTTCTTATATAGTTTGTTCTTTGTTTTGTTTGTGATCAATGTTGCAGAGTGCTCAATGAAACCAGAGCCAAGTAAAATACTAAAAGATATCTTTCATCACAACCAAAAGTAAAAAGTACATAACTCAGAGTCTTGTGCTACTACACTTTCAAATGTACAAATAGCCTGTACATTTTGAAAAGTGTAGTAGCACAAAACTCTGAGTTATGTACTTTTTGCTTTTGGTTGTGATGAAAGATTTCTTTTAATATTTTAGTTTGTTCTTATAAAGAGATGTATAAATCGTCCGAAAGTGTGTACAAACCTTGCTTCTCGAAGTGTTTGTCTCTTTGAACGTTTGTAGGCGCGATAATTGAGAGCAGTCTCCAGTGTGGTATCTTTACGCATGGATGTCACCATTTCAGAACGCAGCTGAAAAATAGAAAGGTAATGTAAATCTTCGTTGATTTGGCCACAGCAGTGAGAAATGAAACAATCACTGTTAAGATGCTATCCCATAGTGTCCTCCCCCCCCTTTATAAAGGGGGGGATTCTGATTTTGGCCCTATTTTTAAAGTATGGGGGAAAATGAAAAATTTGAAATTTGCTGGGGGAAAATAAAGAGGGGGGAAAACCATAAATTTAGGAAATTTTGACTGGGGGAACTTCACTGATCTCAAGGTTATCTTATTGCAAAACCTGTTTAAGCAATAAAATCAGCCAACCTTTTTAAATAAACCAACTTTTCAATACAATTTCATTTTCCCAGCACTTTCAAGGCTATATTTTCAAGCTTTCCCAAAATTTCAAATTTGATGTAAGGCATTTTTATGTTAACCATATGGGGGAACCGCAAAATCTTCAAATAGCTGGGGAAATTCAAAAAAGAGGGGGGAACCGAAAAATTTTGAAATATGGTGGGGGAAAGAAAAGAGGGGGGAATGGAGAAAAAATTGGATTTTTAGTGGGGGGAACCAACCCAGGAGGACACTATGTATCCAAATAGAAGCTGATGTTGCTGCAGTAGCTCTGTTTATCTCGTGCACATAGCCAGGCTGGCAGAAGGCAGCAGAAGAAGATAATTCAGAAAGTAATCGATGAACAGATTGGTGATTTTGAATCTGACAACATTCTTAAAGTTGAATTTAAAAATCTAAGAATGTGATCTTTGATATGGTACAATAATGATATAATGATACGTGGCACTAGTTTCTTTATCTTTCTAGCTGTCAAAAGCAAAGCCTTCTTCAAGTTTTAAGAGAAATGTTGTGAGAATTCAAAGTGTCAAGAGATGAGACATAACTTTTACCACGAATATTTTGATTGATTGGTGTGTTTACAACTTCATGTAAGTTGATTTAAATATCCACATATGATCAAAGATTTGGTTCTTTTTTTTGTTGCTTATTCTTATTATTTAATTTTTAGGTGGAATATGTGACCTGTTGTATAAATTTCCCTCAAAAGAAGCAATGCTAGATAAGGAGTAAATGTGATTTGAAAAATTAGACAAGGAAGGTGATACTCCAGTTATTTTAAAAAGTAGGATCAGACATCACAACCACTGACCTTTATACATCCCTATCCTATATCCGCCATCTTTGATCAAAGTTTTTTTTTGAATTGGTACCCGTCAAGAAGCTATGGCAGTATTAAAAATTAATCATCAAAAGTTTTTCGCTCTCAATGTATTTACACCGCTATTGAATAGTGCCGCCATTAGGGTACCACTTTTCAAAAAACTCTGAAAGATCTTTTGCTTAGCCAGGATTGAGAAACTTGGTCCAGGGTATACAAAGGTCAGTGGTCACAACCTTAAAATATGTATTTATTGTTTGGACTTTAATCATATGTACGTTGTTTTGATGTTTTGTGACAGCTTGAGATAGAAAACTTACTTGTTTTTGGAAATTGAGTAGCCTCAATGCTTTCAGTTCAATGAGAGCTTTGGTTCTCAGTGATTCAGTAATGGATGCAGGAAGATTCTGAAGTTGATCAATTCGATGAACAATCCTAGATTGAATTCTATAAAAATGAAGAAAATAAAGAAAGTTATAGAAACTACCAGAGGCTCACAATTTGGCCAAAATGTTTAAAGTTATATGTGGATGGAGTTCAACTTATCATATCGAAAACGATGGCAGAATTTTGGGTAAATTGTTTAAAATTTCAATCTTAGAAAATTACCTGAATTCTCTTTCCTTCATAATATCAACAGGGTCAATACCCATTGGTTTTGTGACAGGCGCAAATCTTGATTTAGGTGGGCTGTTAAGAGAAGGAATCTTTTTTGGTGTCTTCACAGCTGGATCTAAAGTTAATTCTTTCTTCTTGGCATCTGCTGTTTCCGATTCAGGTGTGTCTTCTTTCTTAGGTTCTGTAATGTAATGGAAAGGAATGGAGTGATTGATTTTAGATTTTAGCAGTTTAAGAGTATCAAAATTGGTCTTAAATCTAATTATAAAACATAAAGCGAGAAAAGAACTTTTTCAAAAGGCTAAAAATTTGAAAATGAAAGATGGTAAAGTGAGGTCAAGCTTTTAAGGAGAGTGCTTCAATAAATGAATTAGCACTCTTTTACTCTAGCAGCACTGTTTTGCACGGATTGAAAACTGAGGAATTCAAAGTACAATATCAACATCATTTCTAAGTACTACTGATGACATTAGCCTATTTTGCTAACAGGGGTGGTCAGACGTTTAACATGATTATTGAGTATCAAAGAAAGATCATTTTAAAATTTCGGATCAGTATTACAGTGGTGAAAGCAGTTTTTTTTTGAGACAGAAAATTTCTTGATAAAGATATTTCTGTATACTCTGTGACACCCGCAGACCCCACCATGGTTGGGGCCGAGAGCCAGAAAATGTTCGGATTTTTTACCCCTTAGATTGGCTAGAAAGGCACTAAAATTTGTTAATTAAAACAACTTAGAATGTTTCTAGAGAATAAAATCACTATTTCTTGCTAAATTACCATTTCTAACTAAGACGAAAAACTTTGACAACAATTTCTGTGAGACGGAAATCCGTCTGAGACGGAAGAACTTAGATCACTGGTATTAAAACATTTTTCTAACTATTTACCTATTGGTTTTGGTTGGCCAGTTTGGTTGGCTTCTGCTTGTGGTTGGCCTGGAGGTTTGCGTCCCATGGCTGCCATAGCAACATGGTCTGGAACAGGTTGATTGCGTGAGAATAACTTGTAAGCAACAATTTGTGCTCTGAATTGCTGAAATAAGATAATCATAAAATTAATTTGAAACAACAAGATAGATTGGCTTTCTGCCTTTTCTCGTTTTGATGAAAGTTGACTGTATAAAGTCATTCCAATATTTTGTGGTGTTATTTCTCACAGCACATTGAAAAGAGTCAGTGCAGGAAACTGGGTCTTGGTTGGTTATCCTTCTTACCTACTCACAGAAGTATAGCTGAAGACTGTCTTTTATAAAGGATCTAACTTTTGGAATATGTCTCAAAAATGATCAAGCGTGAGCAGGCATTAGAGTCATCAGAAAAAAATATTACCTCAAACCTATACAAAGAATTTATAGGCTTCTTTAGAGCACTCATATATGAACAGCCAGGAATAAACTTACTTGCAGCATGTCGGGTGAAAATGAGCTATTTTTCAACCCTTGGGCTATAGCAGCAGCTTGGTTTGCATTTTGTTGTTGCTGCTGCTGACCAGACTGCTGTGGAGTAGCTTGTGGTTGTAATTGCGGAGGACCTTGTTGTTGTGTTTGTGGTTGATTTGGTGTTTGTCCTGGTTGTTGAGTACCTTGTTGAGGCTGCTGCGTACCTATATGAGGTGAAAAATTTCAAATATTTATATGTACTTTGTATAGACTTGTATCAGCTATAGTTTTCAAGTAAAAAATTGTCCTTTTGGAATGGTATTTACAAAAAATAAGTGAACAATATTTTTATATTTAGCTTTTAGCTTTGTGTTAGAATATGTTGAAAAGAGCTTTTGAAAAAAACTGGGCACTAAAAGTTTGCAATAAAAAAGAATTGATCAAGAGCCTTAGATAAAAACTAATGCAAATTCAGTTACAATTGACACTCTCTAAATTATTGTGTCAACTGAGCATAATTTCCAAACCTGGAGCACCAGTTGATGGTGATGGAGTTTGAGCCCCAGGAGTTGAATTTGGTTGACCAGCTGCTGCCATTCCATTTGGATTTGCAAGTCCTGGTTGGGTCATTTGAAATGTTTCGGGTGGTTGTCCGCCAGCTCCTTGCATGTTCATTCCCATAGATTGCCGTTGATTCATCATGGCATAAGGGTTTGGCTGCATCATACCAGGCATACCTGGCTGCATCATTGGATTATTCATAGCAGGTGGCATACCGGTGTTAGGGAAATTCATACCATTCATTCGAGCTAGATTCAACATCTGTTGGTATCGAGGATCATTTTCCATCCCTCTTTCTCTCATCGTCTCAATAGCCTTTTGTGTTGAAAAGAAATTTCAAAACTTAAAGAATTCTGCTTGAAGACAATATTTTCACCTAGTGATCAACCATAATTGAATAATTACTGGTAATATTTGAGAAAAGGTAGACTTAACCAGAAAATGAGCACCTTTTTACCAATATTTTTTACAAGTGGCTTTTCTTGCTGTAACTTTTCAAGAGGAGCAGCTAAGCTTTAAGATTAAGATAATGAAATAAATGTGGAAATTAGGGAAATACTTTTTTATTTATTGGTTTACGGATCCGCCAACGTTATTTTTGCCAAAATAAAAAAAAATTAAAATAAATAAAAAAAGAGATTTCAAAAAATTTTATTTACTTTTTCTCCTCCGACCTTCAAAAAAGAAGAAAGAAATAAAAAAACTTTACTTAAACTTGAAAACAAAAGAAAAGAAGAGAAAGAGAGAGGGGGTTAAATGTTCTAATTACAGATGTGCCCTCTTCTGCCAATGTAAAGATACTTTTATCCTTCAACTTCCCCATGGAATTTCCCTATCCACAAATAACAAACTAAATTATATAACTCTTTGTGTTACACAGTCGATTTTCATTTTTTTTCTTTTTTTGTAATCGCTTTTATTTAAAGTCCTTATATGCGATTGTTAAAATTCAAGAGTATATATAAAAATAGGCATACCAGAAAAGTGGGATGGGGAACCCTAAATGAGAACCTATGTCAGTCTTACATACACATAAATCAGTCTTTATGTGTACATTTTTATGTTTCAGTTTATCTTTATTGTCTTTTATCCATAAACTCTATCTATAACAACATCTTGCACTTTATTTAAATCTAAAAAATCGTTACTTTAGGAAATTTCATAAAATTTTATTTCATTATTTCCTCTGATTTCAGATTTTTTTAAAGAAAATTTAAAAAAAATTTAAAACATCAATTTCATTTTTATTTTTTTCCATCCTCCTATTCAAAACTGTTCCTCATCATGTCCGTAAACCAGAAATTAAAAAAGTAATTGCTTTACTTACCATTTGAAGATTTTTCATGTTTTCTGGTGTGACAGACTTCATTTTTAAAACCTAAAACAAAGAAAAGTACTTATTTGTTTAGATGATGTTAGGGGATTTTTATATACAATTCAAAAGCATTCAGATAAGCTACGTCTTGTGTGACCATACAAGCGATTCAAAAAACATGAAATTCTTTCCGGCAACTAGCCCGCTTTGTTTGTTGCTGCCAAATTACCAGATACTTTTCTTTGTTGCCGGCAGATTGACGGCAATAGTCTCCCCCTAGACCAAATCTTTCTCTAATGGAATTTACACAAGATGTTGCTGGCAGACTGTCTACTGGCTTGAGAGATTGTCCGACTTAACAGGAGTGTAGCCGACATGATGCTGATAGATTTGCCGGTGTTAAGCCATAAGAATGTATGTACTTAAAATTGCTTAGAGATTCACATATTTTCCTTTGTTTGCTTTGGGATATGTGCACTGCTCTTGTTTCACTTGAACTTGATAAAGATCTGTAAAGGTCGAAATATCGTTTAAAGAAAATGTGTTTTAATGTTTTGATTTTATTAAATATTATTGTGATTGTCAAATTTGATTGAAATTTGAGGGCTTGTGATTAACTTCCGCACCTTTAAAGCATTGTTTTCCTGAGAAGAGAAAGGAGATGTGTGTCATTCTTAATAACATGCTTCTCTCTCATTAAAAAGGGACCCAATATGCAGACAATAAAAAAAACACAGTTAATTCCATTATTATGCATTAAAACAATTCGTTCAGTAACCCTCACTCCAAGATAATGACAATTCTGGACAATTTAACGAACAGGATGATCAAAAACAAATTCTAGCCAATCCAGGCCAATCTACCAATTGAGTTTGATTTGTGTTACAGCAATTTCAATCAAACTGTCAAATTCTAATATATAGTCATTTGGTTTTACTTTCAGTATAGCACAAGATACCCTAAATGTTAAGTCCTACACAATCTTAAAACACTCTCCTTCAAAGAGCCAACATAGATTCCGCTTAATTTCAAGCCTTATAATAGTTTTGATTTCTTATCTTGATCAATATATACTTTCGACAGGACTCTCTCACTCCAATCATTTTTTTTTGCCTAAAATAAAAAGGACTTTAATAGCTAGACCAATTTTGCTAATCAGAATGTCATGTTATGTCAATAATTAATAAATCCAGCATCAAAATAAGAAAATAATTAGTGCACACTTATAATTAAAGGCCAAAAAAAACTTGTTCCAGGAAATGCAGGTGATAAAAAAGAACTTTTCTTACAGTCATGATTGTTCTTTTGAGCATATAACTTATGTGTTTTGCTTCATTCATTGATTTTCTTTGTAGGATAGATTGTTTTATAGTTTCAAAAGACTTAAACAATACAGTAAAATATAACATCCAAAAATACACAATGTTCTTATAAGCAATCAGTGAGATGACATCCAAAGACAATCCTTTTTACAAGATAGATCTACCATGATGCATTCTGTTTATGGAAGAACCAAATGAGAAAATCATGGTCTAACTTTAAAATATATTAGAAGCATCTTTTTTATAAGAACATTTTTAAACATTCTTCATTTTTCTTCATTTCTTGATTTTGATCAGATAAAAAATTCAACTACTTCCACTAATAACTGTTGGATGTTACTTTTTAAACAATCGCGCAGCAATTTTTTAATAGGACAAAATAAAACTATCGATATTGCAGTGATTGGATTATAACAAAAAATTTGGCACTTAAAGGTCTGTAATTGAACAAAATAAAAAATTCTCATATTTTCCAGGGGTTGAATATCTTCTTTTTCTTCATGTTTGTATGCAATCTGGGGAGTCTTCAAGAACGTAACATAGGAAAGCTATATTAAATCGGCTAACTTTATTTTGGGTTTTGCAAGTCCCCAAGATTGCGGAATAATCATTTTTGCCCATTAAGAGCTTTTCTCTTTGATCTTTATTAGTTTCTTATGTTGATTGTTTGCCTCATTGATGACCTTTAAGTCATTTTTTATGAAATGTAAATACTTGTAATTTGGAACTTGTCTTAAGCTGTTCAGCTACTGTCAACTTGGGAAATACTTTGAAAATGAAAGAAATGTGTGGATACACATTATTTTTTTTAAGAAACACACTTTTAAGAAACATGAGGCTCAGAATGCCTAATTTTAATTAGCTTTTTCAGATAAAAACAAAGAAACATCTAAAAAAACAACATGTAAATGACTTGTGAGCAAAAGAATGCGCAGCAAAACTTCTAAAGGGATTTATGAAAAAATAATAATTTTTGCATTATTTTACTTGAGTCCTGTACGGGATTCAGAAAAAGAAAGACAGAAAATTTGACATATGACTATGAGATTAAATATTTCGGATGGGATTTCCTATTTCAAGCTTTTTTTCGATCAAGCATCTTAACTCTACTTCAAAAGAGTAAACGTTGGAAATATTTGCTACTGGCAAATACTGGATATTATCTCTATGTTTGTAAAACATTGAATTTCGAGTGTTTTTAAGAAACGTGGTATACACTGGGTTGGATATTACCTAGCTATGTGTGTATTTCGTGTTCTTTAAGGGATCTTCTCAAAAATATAATCGATTTTCGATTATTAAGTTCGATTAATGATTCGACTATTTAAAGCGAATAGCTGCCGTCGTTTAGTCGAATAGCTTTGACTATTTAATTTCCTATATTCGATTATTTAATCCTCGTATTTGATTAATTAATCCTTTTTCGCTTATATGTGACCCTCCAAACGATTTGGAGTACATTAAAAACGAGACCGGTCTTGGTGCGGTCGTGCTCGTGCCGCTTTCCGACTGGTTAATTGTGCGTGTAAAAGTTGAAAAAAGCGACCAGAAGACCGCACAGTACCGTATGGTCCGTGCGTACAAAACGCCGACGAAAGCGGACGATGGTGTGGTCCCCGCCGACTAAAGCAGACGATGGTGCGGTCCCCGCCGTTTGTTTATATTTTTTTTGGTTGCCGTAAGAATTTCAGCCTCGAGTTCAAGCAAGCAAAACAACAACTTGTTTCTGGACACACAAAAAGAACTTGCGATGTTCGATGTTCGATGCTCACATGTGAATTCTTGAGTTCAACTTTGTTTATTTTGCCGAACGTTATAAAATCGGCGAACAGTCATGTAAAAAACCCTTCCGTAAAATGTATGCTGTTTGTTATGATTTCTCGTTTGCCAGCAAACGTTTCGAACGGCAAAATGTCCGCACCATGACCGCACTGAATACCACACTTATTCAAATGGTGCTCTTTAGTGACCGATCGAGTGCGTTTGAATGGATTTTTAGAAAAGATTTTTGGATGATTTCTGGCCGATACAAAGGTATCATTTTACCGCACGGTAAATCGTTTCGCCGCTTTTTTGCCGCACATTTTATCAATCTGTCCGCACCAAGACCGGTCTCATTTTTAATGTACTCCAAATCGCTTGGGGGGTCACATATCTTAGGGATCCTCTCAAAAATACCGAATTTCGGTAAAATGGTTTTTGGTTAAATTCGGCTGTTTGTTTTGGACAATTTTCCCACCCATCGCAAGTGAAAGAGGATAAAAAATGCTAAAAAATGATATATAAAAAAGTACAGGTTGTAATCCAATTTTTTTGCCTTTTTTAAGTTATATCTTTTTTCAAATGCTATAACGTCAATTTTAACTTCACGTTTCAATGGAAACATTTTACAAATCACCGACACATATCTACTCATTCTCTTTAACATTTTTTACCTCCAAAATAAATAAAACTTACTGGTTATCCTTGGGAGTTTTTGATATCCAAAAATGAATCACCATTAATAAAAACAAAGTTTAGATAAATAAAGGCATCCCATTGAAAACTGAATTTCGAAGGGAGGAAAGTCTGTAGTGAAAACTGAAGCAAACAAAGCATTCCATTTCCATACATACATACCTCTTACAACCATACCTCAATGTAATAAATTTCATAATTTTCTGTTTTCAAAGTCTTTTCAAAATATGAATAAGATCACAATATTTTAGGTTTAATTTTTAGAAAATGTTTTCTTCTCAAAACCAAACTCACAAATGAATTCAATGTTTTGATTGCAACATTTTCGAATCTTTCAAATGCGTGACGCAATTTGATTTGCAGAAAATAGAACTCGCGCGAAAAACAATGCAACGACTTCATTTTTTAGATGACAAAAAGTGCAACATCAATTCTGCGCGATGATTCGATCTCTTAACTAGCCATTAAAAAAAACCTGGATGTAAAATTCGAATCCATTTTTGCAAACAGAATAATAGAGCATGACGTAACTTGTAAGAAAAAAGTGTTGCATTGACCAATCAAAACGCCATGATTGACGTTTGTGAACAGAACAATAGAGCAAAAGAATGTTTTCTTCCTGCTTTTATATGACGTAATGACGTATTCTTGATCTTGTGAGCGCTCTCCCTTTTATCCTTTTATCTTTTTTTTTGTTTTGCCCTTTTTGATTTGAACATGAACACAACGATGGAGTGCTATTTTCGAATCGAAAAACAATAACAAAGACATAAGAAGCAACTGTGTTGAGAGGTTGATAACAGAGGAAAGTGTGTGAAAATTAAAAAGATAGAAAAAGATAGAAGTACTTTATCGTGGAGAGATCGTGGAATTGTTATCCAAACATTAAGAAACTTAAAGATGATGCGATAATGTGATTCACAAAAGGATTATTCTATCATTTCATAATTTATGATGCCCCTTGGTAGATCAAAAATCCTTAAAGGTAAGAAGAATTAGAAAAAGACTACGGCTTTTTGAAAATATTTTTTCTTCTGTCTTTCAAATCCACAGTAGACAAAGGCTTGTTTGCGCTGTTTTCGATTTACGTAAGAAAAAATAACCGATATTCAACTGTTTTGGAAAAAATTCGATTATATTTTGGAATCAAAAGGATTAATTAATCGAATAATAAGATTAAATAGTCGAACCGAGGGGACTAAATAATCGAACTGAGGTGACTAAATAATCGAAATTTCGATTGTTAAATAATCGAAGTACTTTGATTATTTAAGCGAATTTTTTGCTTAAATTCGATTATTTAAGCGAATCTATTTTTGAGAAGATCCCTTAAAACAATGAATTTCGAGAGTTAAAAAAAAACACAGTATACACTGGGTTATGGTTACTACTTTTACTTGAGCTTTTAGTTGAAAAAGCAGTATTTCTACTATATATACTTTTACTTGAGCCCCAAAACCAACCTTTTTGTAAGCCAAATCGGGGCTACCCCGAATCCAACCTTTTCTTAAGCCAGATTGGGACTACCTCGAAATTAGATATTTCTAAAAAAGGCTATAATTAGCCCAAATAAATAAAGATCTTCCCCACACTTCCCTGTTCTTCAAATTCAAGCCGCCATATCCATCTTTTAGTGACAAAAAGGAAATTATTGCTACTATATCATGAATTCCATGAGAAAATTAACATCTAGGTCAAAATTTCAAATTCAGAAATAACATAAATTTTCATTTTCTCTTGAATATATTTATGTTGAAGTGTGAGAATCCAGAAAATCTTTCTTTAAAGTCAATTTTTCACGCTTCTGTGCTGGGGTGAAGCCTTTAATACAAAAAAATACAAAATTGCTTGAAAAAACCAAGAACTTTGCCAGAAACTTTTTTCATCCAAATATGATTGTATCAGTACACAAATCTGTGATAGAGTACTGACAACCATTATAGAAAACATATCAATAATCAAAATCTGCTTTGCTTAACTCCTATTTGTTTTTTTTCTGGCTGTTATGCATGCCTACCCGACTGTCCGTTAGTCACATTGATAAGAAGAAAAGTTCCAATGAAAGCCAAGGGAAGCTGCATGTTTCTTTTATTTTTGTCTTAAAAACAGAAGTACTATGACCATAAAATAAGTGCAAAATTTTAGCCCTAAAGGTTGAGTGGGTAGCTCACAAGAGGCTCATCAAGAAGTGTCCGTTAGTCACGAAAATCATCCTACCTGAGATGAAATTTTCATAAGATCACTTTTTCAAAATGCTTGGTTTCTAACACCTTATTGCAAACAAATTGAGGCTAAACTTACCAAAAATGAAGTATTTTTCCACTAAAAGTTGTTTTCTGTTAGTAAACATGGCAATTGTCTGTTAGTCACGAAATAGATTTAAAATTCAGAGTTCAGAGAATATAATAGACGGCACTCGCTTAAAAAAACATGTATTTTGTTCTTATTAAAGCTATTTTGACTATATTTACCCATTTCACCCATAGATATATGTTAAATAGTCAATCCTTTCTTTGTGTGTGCATTTTACATTTTCGTGACTAACGGACTAGTTGTCATAATAGGGAGAATAATCCTTTTCCAAAGTAAATAAATAAAATACCCTTACCCAATTTGTCTGTCTTTGTCCTGATTCAACAAAGAAACAATGCAGTGCAAAAAACACCCATAAAAACTCAACAGATCTTTATATTTCAAAATTTTCAAATTTTCGAGATCTATGAACTTGATAGGAATGGTACCACACAGAGAAAAATGAGAATTCTTCTATTCTTTTAGGCTTTTGTCATTCTATTGATATAACATTTCACCCCAAAAGCACCAAATATAGGAATGGTTGGATTGCCTCGTCAGAATCATTAAAACACCGTTTTGTCCGTTAGTCACGTTTTTAAATGTCCGTTAGTCACAGCATTTTTTGCCCAATTTTTGTCATATTTTCTTACTTTGACATTTTTTTTTCAAAATTAATTTTGAAACATAAAATTCAACCTTTCCTCTAGTGAATTTAAGCAAAAAACCCAACCTGTAGCTTTAGGAACAGCACTTTACAGCTGTTTGTAAAAGTGTCCCATTTTAGATGTTAATTTTTGTGTCCGTTAGTCACGGGCCTATTAATTGCAATTTCTGACCAAGTGAAAGTCAAGAGAAAAAGTTTTATATGGTTCTTGAAACTTTGACCCCCACTGATAGTTACCACACCAAAAGAAGTTTTATTCCTATTTTCAAGCTTGACTTCTAGCCTGCTAAACAGTGGAAATGTCCGTTAGTCACATATGGAATTCATGATATATACTTTTACCAGAGCCCCGAAACCAACCTTTTCGTAGGCAAAATCGAGGTTGAAACACCATTATTGTTATACTTTTACTTGAGCCTCGAAACCAACCTTTTTGTAAGCCAAATTGGGGCTCAAGTAAAAGTATATATATAAAGAGTTTCAGAGAATTCCCTTTCAAAACGAGATCATAATCCACCAGGGTTACCCTGATTGGGGCTCAAGTAAAACTAAGCCATAAGGCGAACCCGAAAAAAATTTTTGTTTTCGGTCCACCGGCCGGGTGAAAATTTATTTCGTCGTCACCCGGCCGCATTTTTTTCGTACATCATCATTAGGGTTAGGGTTAGTTTGTTTGTTTGAAAAACTTTTGTGAATCAGTTTTTGAGGCGTGTGATTTATCGCACGTGATATTTTATATTCTACTGTAAAATGCACGCCTAGAAATCACTTGGAATGAAGGTTTTATCCTGATCATTGTTAAAGAAATGAAATTTTATTCATCTCAAACTAAACCTAGTCAAAAAATCTGCCGTATACTATCTTCGCTTTCTGATTTGAAGGATGGCGCTGCGATAGGACGTCAGAGGGAACCCCTCTCGACAGTTTTCTGTCGGCACATGCGTCAACTTTTGAAAATAATTCAAAATTGCGCAATATCTGTGGTTGTTTAATTAAAAGTAAAATGGCCGTATTGTTTGTCTTTAAATAATGTTTTTATCTTAGTGAGAAAAACCACGGCTTAATTATTGATTTTGACTAACTGCCGTTTAAAACAAAATCTAATTCCAAGAATCTGAAAGTTTATGAAGCAATTCTACAGTGAAGATCTTAAAGAAGAAAACCAATCTAATCACATTGAGAAAATAATGGAAGTCTTTCCTTTTGTCTTAATAAGAAAAAGTAAAATTCGATGCTGTTGCTATATAATATGTGTATACTGGCTTTCTTTTTCATTCGGCTGTCCTCCTATAATTATCTACTTTATCTTTTATCTACGTTGGAGTGCAATTTCTACGCTTATACGGCAAAAAGTATGTTGAATAGAATGCTCTCTCATTCCCTGTGTTAAAAACAAAATAGAGAGAGTTTCGTGGTCGCACGACTTTTTAAAATATCCTCTCAATATCTTGATTTTGTTTGAGATATAGATCTTTAGTAGATACAACCAAGGGGATGTAAATAAACCTTCGAGAAGTCGGAGGCAAAATGGTAGATAAGATACGGTAGAAATGAACGAAGATCTTAGTCACTACAGTAGGATCAGTGGTAAAAGATGCTTGTTTATTTTCAAATTGGGTGATTAATTTTACACTTTTTGAACAAAATCTTTTGGTTTTTACATCTGAAAACACAAGTGAGGAAGACATTTTTGTTCATTATGTTTTATATACTGTACAACAGAAAAAGCAAAAACACTTAAATAAAATAGTGATTTCTCTTCTCTTTTTAAAAATAAAAGTTTATGTTAAACTTTAATGTTTTTTTTCTGCCATTTTAGAATGAATAATTATGGTGTCAGCCCCTCTAATTATGCGAAGACCTTAGTTATAAATTTAAAAAAGAGGGAATTCTGATTGGTTTTAAATTCAAATTTGGTGTGACAGTTAATAGTTTCAGCTACATAATTTGTGGGTTCTACTGGACTCTCTACTTTTTCCCCCATCAGAATTAGTAAAGGCAAAAAGTAGTTGAGCTCCAGCTCCTGGACTATCTAAAAGTATACTTGCAGTACAAAATAGCATATACTTAAAGTATACTGAGTTTTGGTAAGGGTGCAACTCAACTTTTAAGAATGTTATTATTTAATATACAACTTGGTTTTTATAAAAGAATCATGTTGATTTGTGAGTAAAATAAATAGAAACATTCACAAAGTGGGGAATTTTCAGTAAGTAAACAGCTTTGTTTTTTTAAAAGGAATCATGCTGACTTATGAGTAAAATAAAAAGTAACATTCATAAAGTGAGGATTTAAATAGACCACTATAAATCCAAAATCTAGGCGTGCGATGATCACACATGAATTTTTCTTATGCCGAAGCCTGTAGCAGTGTCAAGTATATATATATTATTAACTTATTTATTAAAGTATTTTTGAGCGCAAATTTAAATGTATGGTTGAATAAAATGCAAATAATAATAGCAGTTCTGTTTTTTCCTCAAACCCACGGAAAAAGTTTTTTTGCCGACTTAGCTATTTTTACAAATCTTGGAAAAGAACTCCCATAATTTTCTAAAAAGGCTAAAGAATCTTCTAAAGAGAAAATGAAAATGCCATTTGTTTATTGTTTTATGCCATTTTCATTTTAAAGTTGAGATTTGTTAATTTTCGCGCGCGCATTTTGCCTTACTACACGTTCTAGCTCATTTGCACAGGGTCGGAAAAAATCGTTGAATGCACACCCCGTGCAAATGCAAGGATTTCCATGACTGCCTAACCTGATTGGTTAATTTCGGAACGCCTTCAAGAAAGTCGTAATGCCAGATAATGGCAGATAATTTTAAAGTTTTCAGAGTAAATGTGTGTATAATTTATTGATGTTGATAGCTTTGATTCTTTAAAGAAAAAAGATAACAGGTGTAGCTTTTTCTAATCATGGATTCTATTTCTATATATTTATTTGCATAAATTCATTAGAATTACTTTCGCAAATATTTAACAAAAAATTTTTAGGAAAATGAAAAATTTAAGTCTATTAAATTAAGTTTATTTAAAATGTACATATAATGGTTAAAATATTAAAATAGTAAATAAATAATTGGTAAGTAAGTTTAAATAGTAAGTTAAAAATAGTATTTCCAGAAAAACTAACAGTAGTTAGGAATTTAACGAAGGCAAAAATTTGCAAAAGTTTGTCGCGAGGTAGATTATAGACATGACTGAAAATTAGACAGAAGCTTAAGAGTTTTGTCTTAAGTAATTGAAAAGTGTATATGATTATAATACTTATTTAATAGTCAAAGAGTTTCTAAATTCGTCCCTTTCTTTTAAATTTACAATTCCATTGTCCAAGCTATTCCATAGCTTAATAGTGAAAGGAAAAAATGAGTTTTCATAAACTTTAAGTTTTGCATGGATCAAGTTATATCTTACATTAGAAGTCCTTTGTCTTTTTGGTAGTAAAGACTTCTCCATGTATTTAAAGCCATTTACGCAATCAAATAACATTTTCAAACAAGATAAGTCTCTTCGCGTTTCAAGAGAATCGAGATTCAATCGTTTAGCCATTGCTGTTGGGCTGTAATGGTATGCCCATTTGTTCTCAATCCATCTACAAGCTTTGCGCTGGACCATTTCGATCTTGCTAGATAACGTTGTGTTGTTATGAGGACACCAGACAGGGCTAGCATATTCGAGAATTGGGCGGATGAATATTTTGTAGCATTCGAGTTTGGTCTCTTTAAGACATGATTGAAGGTTGCGTTGCAGGAAAAGTCTCACATTGGTAGCTTTAGAGACAATCGTATTAACGTGGTCTTTCCAATTTAGCTTTTTGTTGATGGTTACCCCTAAGTATTTGGCTTTGCTGACTGTTTCTAGTTTCTCATTGTGGATGAAGTAATCACGGACAGTAGGTTTTACTTTATTTGTTATTCGCAAAACTTTACATTTCTTGGGATGGAATTCCATGGACCAATCGTCTTCCCATTTTTGTAACTTGTCAAGGTCGTTTTGGAGAATAGTGGTGTCGTTTAGGCTACGAATGATACGGTGTAGGAGTGAGTCGTCAGCAAATAAAGCAAGTGTGGATTCGGTTGTGAGTGGCATATCGTTAATATATATGAGAAAGAGTAATGGGCCCAATACAGATCCCTGTGGTACTCCTGATTCAACTTTTGATCGTGGGGACGTAGATCCGCGGACAACAACACATTGGGTTCTGTTGGATAGAAAGTCAGTGATCCACGATAATATTTCATTTCGAATGCCGTAGTGATGTAATTTGATGAGTAGCTTTCTGTGGTTAACTTTATCGAAAGCCTTGCTAAAGTCTAGAAGGACTGAGTCAATCTGTTCACTGTTGTTAAGGGCTTTTGCAAATTTATCAACCGTTGCTAGTAATTGTGTTTCGCATGAGCGTTGTTTGCGAAAACCGTGTTGAGCATCACTAAGTGTACCGTCTTTCTCGAGATGGGTCATGATATGGCTGAATAGGATGTGCTCCATGATCTTGCAGGAAATAGAAGTGAGGCTGACTGGTCGATAGTTTTCAGCAGTTGATCTGGGTTTGTTTCCTCCTTTGTGAATTGGAGTGACAATGCCTTTTTTCCAGTCTTCCGGTACTTTCCCTTGTTTAAGTGAGGCGGTGAATAGTTTAACATATGCATCTGTAAACTCTTCAGCACATTCTTTAAGAATATCGAGGTTCCAGCTACACTGTCCTCGCTCACTTACTACGTAAAAGAAAAAGCAAATTTCGGAAGTTGCACTTTCTCTAAGAAAGTGTAACCAGCAAAAGATAACATTATTTGATTGGCTATGTTTTCAACCGTTTAGGATCTGGAAAATTCAAACTCTCAGCCCATACCATGCTATATATTTCGCCATCAGTAATATAGAATAAGAAATCATAGCATGGATCTCCAGGCTATGTCTACCATAAAACGACTTAATTTGAGTTTTTTTAGTTTTAAAACACTTATCGAAAAGAAAAGAGAAGTACTTAGTACCTATCAGTAAACTTACCTTTTATTGCTACAATGAAAATGATATCAGCTTAACGTAGACATAATCTTCTTAATTTCTTCAAATGTTTAAACTCGTTGGAACTAGGTGAACTAGTTTCTTGCCTGTTCAGCAATTTTGACCAATTTTGATGTTTTCGATTGACTTGGGTGACTTGTGCTCAAAAAAAATCTACCATCTTTAATAAAAAGACAACAAAAACATCAAAAATGGCGCATTAACAGCGGTGCACATTCTGATAAATAACGAGATTGCTCACGAGAATTTTTAACCCGCGCGAGCAAACCCGCACTTTGTCAATCATTTTTTAGACCTGTCAATCATTTTTTAGTTGCTTTTCTTTTCACTTGTGGTTCTGAAAAAAGTGATAATAATTAAAAAAGACGAAAGTCGATTTTTATGCATTTTCTTTTTAGTTTAAAGTTTTGGAATACTGGATTTTTAAGAGAAGGGAAAGTCATGACTCTTGACTCTTGGCATGACTCTCCACCCACTAATAACCAACCTGATCTTTGAAATACTGTACTTGAGTCAAACTGCAATGAGGTGACACTACTTAGAAAATTTTTGTTTCTTAAAGATATAACGGGAATTTTCATAAATATCAATAAGACCTCGAAAAAAACAAGAAAAAGTTTGGTCAATGCTGACAAAATAACACAAACTCCAACAACGCACCGTATAGGATTCAAACTCTCGAAAACGACTTTCACAGACCTACCAGTCCACCGCCTTCTCCACTCAGCCATTGAAGACGCTTGAGAATCGATGAATGATAAAAGATATTATATCTTCGTATCTTTATTTGCCATGATCTGTATAATTTTATTTACCCTGTCAAGGTATTAACTTCTTAAACAAATGATTTTAGATCATTTCCAACATGCGGTCGAGCCGATCGCCGATTCTCAGGTGATTTACAAAACTCTTTAGTGTGGGACTGCTGCAAACGGGCTGTAAACCCTGCTAGTGCCTGTAAAATTAGAATTTCCATCTGATCGATCTTAGGGGTTAGGACACTCTCCAATCTCCTTAAAGTCTCAAAAACAAAGACTGAAGAGAGGAGCTTTTTCTTGCATACAG
This sequence comes from Clytia hemisphaerica, assembly GCF_902728285.1. Lineage (NCBI taxonomy): Eukaryota > Metazoa > Cnidaria > Hydrozoa > Leptothecata > Clytiidae > Clytia > Clytia hemisphaerica. The sequence continues at coordinate 666,849 of NW_027104390.1, read as the reverse complement.
TACCCATATACAGCAGACAGAATTCACAGAGCGTACACGCGCGGGCGATTAAACACGATCGCGCGGAATGCGGGTCAAAAAATTCCCGTGAGCAATCTCGCTATTTATCAAAAAGTAGCGGGCGGTGCACATCCTGATAAATACTGAGATTGCTCACGGGACACCCTCGCGAGCCGGGGCCGATAAACGATTCTGCGACTTAAAGAGGCCAGTACCGTATAATTGGAGGAATCGTCAACGCGTCCATCAGAATCATCAATAGCGTAAGGGGGTTAGATAAGCCATGGTGTCGAGGGTGCGCACACGAAGCAAACCCGCCACAACCCCTCTGTCAATCATTTTTAAGCAAGGGGCAAGCAAGAGTTACTCGGTTACTTTTGCTTTTCTTTTCACTTCACTTGTAGTGAGAGTTTGTAAGATACTAAACAAGTATTCAATAGGTAAAAGTTGGTTATTGAGATTTATTAACCCGAGGTTATGTAATATTCAACGAGGCGAAAGCGAGTCTTCGCACATCGAACTGCCAGAGTGGATTGTTGAGAAGAAGGCGGTGATCAACCCGAAGAACGAAGACGAAGAATGCTTCAAGTGGACCCTGATAGCAGCGCTACATCATGAAGAGATCCCAGGAAAATCTTCAACGCGTCACCAAGCTGCGACCCTTTTCAGACCAGTACAACTGGGAGGGATTTGAGTTTCCGATGGCCCTTCAGAAGACTGGCAAGTTTGAGAAGAGAAACCCCGAGGTCGCGATTAATGTGCTCTTTATTAACAAGAAGAGTATCTTTATAGCTCGGAGGTCTGAGTTTAACGGTAAGTGCAGCAAGTAGGCCAATTTGCTCATGACCATCGACGGTGAAAAAAGGCACTACATAGCGGTAAAATCTCTATCTAGGCTACTATCGTAAAGTAACTTAAAGGGGAGAAGAGAAAAATTAAAATGCCTGCAAAAAAAGACAAGTGACTGAAGTTTCACGACGGGCAGTGTCAATGCAAGGTCCCCTTTATGCTCTACGCAGATTTTGAGAGTATCCTCAGATGAATCAGTAGAATCAGATGAAGACTGACAGGAAAGGCAAGGCTTCGTACACGGAAAAACTCCACACTCACGTTCCGTCAGGCTGTTGTGTTCACAGCGAGTTTGCTTACGGAGAGGTTCCTGACTAGACGATCCTATCGTCTACACAAGATCACTGAAAAAGGGAATAGTTTAGGAGAGGCGTGATAAATTTCGGGTGGAGTGAGCAGTGGCGGAGATGTTTACAGTGTTCGAAACTCTCCCGCCGATTTTTTTCCGTATACCGCCATAACGCCATACCGCCATTTTTCCCGCCTTTATTATCACTGTAAACGGACGATAACATCGTCTAGTTCCTGACCCGATGACGAACTATCGCGGTGAAGAATGCGTGCAGCAGTTTGTGGACTACGTGGAGAAGGAAGTTAAGAGGCTGTATGAGGTCTATACTCAACAGCCTATGAGAAAGTTGACAGACGTTCTGAAGAGAGAGTATGAAGCGGCAGAAAGCTGTCACATTTGCTTAAATTCGTTTGGCGATCCCGAGAACCGAAAAGTCCGAGATCACTGTCACTACACGGGACTTTTTCAAGGAGCAGCACATAATAACTACAACCTGAAGTACAGGATCCCAGACTTTGTGCCGATTGCATTTCGTAACCTTAGTGGCTACGATGCGCACATGTTCATCAAAGAGCTTGGCAAGAAGTTTAACAAAGACAACATCAGAGTCATTGCAAAGAACAAAGAGAAATACATTAGCTTCAGCGTTAAGATCAAGGTGAAGCTCGATGGCGTGATTGACAAGAATAGAGATCAGGCTCTTAGAAGATCCAGCTCAGATTTGTCGACAGTATGTGGTTTATGGCGTCGAGTTTAGACAAGCTGGTGAAAAAGTTGGATGACGGTCAGTGCAAGAACCTTTGAGAGTTTTGCCTTGACGAGGCGCTTTTTAAGCTCATACGTCGAAAGGGCGTCGACATACTCGTAAGGATGAGTATGTGGATAACTGCGATAGTTTGACGGAACGGAACTTCCTCCCAAAGAGGCGTTTTACAGCAGGCGATATATGAAAGAGATTAGTGATGATGATTATAAGCACGCTCAGAAGGTGTGGGCTAGCATAAAAGGGAAGACTCTAGGTGAATATCGCGACGTCTATTTGAAGACGGGCGTCTCACTACTCGCTGACGTCTTTGAGACGTTCCGAGCTACGTGCTTAGGGGCCGTCCACATAGTATGTATGCACTAAGGGGGGGAGGGGAGATCTTCTCAAAAGCTTATGCTTGCCTACAGGGGGAGGGGAGGGGTCAAAGGAAAATGTACGTACGCATTGAAAATCTTTCCATAGTCCTTTTTTGCTTGTAAAATATTTTTCAGTTTCTTTCTCTTACGCTTCTTTTACGCATCAAGGAAAAGAAAAAGTTTCTTAATAAACATCGAGTTTCATGTATGAAATAAAGGTCCGGACCAAACGATTCGAATTTGAAATTTTCTTCAACTAAGGGCGGGGGGTGAATCAAAAAGTACGTATTTACCAGGGGGTATAGCCATTTGCGTACGATTTGCGACATTTTAGTGCGTACGTACTATGTGGACGGCCCCTTAAGGCACTATGGGATCGATCCTGCTCACATTTATACAGCTTCAGTGCTGGAAGGCGGTTCTCAAGGAGACAGGAGTCAATTTGGAGCTTCTGATTGTGTATTTATTTTTATCATGTACAATTACTTTTGTTTTGATTTTCTCTTACGCGCAACTTTTTTCTAATTTTCAATGGCAGTAAAAAAGCGCTCAGCGACCAAAACGCTCGAGCTGTGCGCGTTGTTGGGCGATTAAAAAAGCTAATTGGACAACGAGCTTAACAACCTTAATTGACTTTGCCTATTTTCCTGTTTTCTTATATGCTATCTGTTTTAATCTATTGTTCTAACTTGCCAATCAAGATGGATACTAAAAAAAGAATGTTATCTTGGATCGACATTTCGACAGTTCAGTTGATTTAATCTTCGTAAAATACTAATGATCACTTATTATTTTGCAATGACCTTCCTTAATTGAGAAATGTTTCGACCTTGTGCCAAAACTTCTGATCTTTGAGACGTATGTTTTGTGTATTTTCTTGAGCCAAGTATTTTGCTAATTGCAGTACATCTATTTTATAAGAAGTCTCTGCCCCTTGGTCCTACAACATTTATTTTCGCGAATTTGAGGAAAAAATGTTTTTCGCGAGCATAAAAAGTTGGAGTTGGATAAAAATGAGAATTTTCAAATGAAAAAATAAAAATATTCCTTAAATCCGATAAAGAAGGTTGCTCTTCGACTTTAAAAAGGGATTTTAGGATAACAAAATGCCAAAAATTTTATATTTATTAAGATTTCGAGGTTTTAAAGATTTCCAAATTTTTTGAGAATTTTTCGCAAGCATAAACTTTTCAAAGACATTGAAGACTGGAAGCAGTGGAATGTGGCTAGTTAGGGAAGGTCTTTTTTACTTCACCACTTTCAAACTTAATTGACGACTTGAAAAATATTTCAGACTGGCGTATATGCTTTATGTTATGCTTAAAAAATCTGCAAATCGAAGCCTTCATATACTTATACAAGTTTTTCTTTATAAGAACAAACTATACAAGAACAGGCTTCGATGACCAAAATGTCGAGAACAAATTAAGAACTTTTTAAGGCTTTGCTGACTCTAGAAAATCGACTTTCATAGGAAAATAAGAGCATGTTAAGGACATTTTTAGGCTTAAAACGTCTTAAAGACCCTCCTTTAAAGCTCAAAAAGTTAAGAACATCCCGAGGCTTCAAATATTTTAAAATAAATAAACGTGTAAGCTTTATGCTTTTAAAAAATATTTACATCATTTATTTTCAATGATTGCATTTATTGACGCCAGTCAAATGTTTGAGTTATGAAAATCTTTCCCATTCCCACCCACACATATCAATAAAGGCCTTTCCAAATTTTCAATGGAACTTCATTTCGAATGACTTTCAAATCATGGACCAATTTTGAATTCAAATAAGTTAAAAAGATGAACTACCCTTCTTGCCCGAGAGGAACAGCCGGGAAATTGATAACCTGGCGTCCGGATGCCCCAATACGTTTTGGTCGCCCTTGTGTAACTCTCAAGTCAATCATTGAAGAGCAAACTCAAGAGCAGCCGCCGGCAGATTTTTTTGAAATAGCTGTTCTTTTTTTCCAAGAGAGTAAATTTTATGAATAAATCTAGGAGAGACTTTCCTCAAAACACCCAGGTAAAATCCAGGTGTCGCCTTTAAAGACATATGTTCTTAAAATCCAGGGGCACATTTTAAGGAAAAACAAATACAATTGTCCAGCGGACAATCTGTTCAAAAAATCCAGGAGCTAAATTGTGAAAAACACAACCAAATGCCAGATTTTTTTCCCAGGGAGCCTCATAATTTTCTTAAAAGGCCTCATTTTCTAGGAGCATTTTGACTTTCTTAGAGAATAACTGTTATATTTTTCAAGGAGCATAATATTTCTAGAGAACAGATATACATTTTCCAGGTGTCCCATTTTTTCCCAGAACAGATCTTGAAAACTGGTCGTGCCGGTAAAGATTTGATGAGACCCATGTAAGATCGCAAAGAGTTGAAAGAAATGCTTCACCAAAATTTTTGGAATAGCTTTTATCCCGAGGCGGGTACTTGCAAATGGAGGGTACGGTATGTGCCGCCCTTAAGGGTACCTTTTTTGGACTTCCAAAGTCCCGCTAAGGGTCGGAAAAATCAGAAAATCAAATTTTAGTCCCACTAAGGGTCGGAAAAATAGGAACATTTCAACTTTTTACCCCCTGAAAGATCAAAATTTGGTCAAAATTGGTGAAATTTGCCCCGTTAAGTGTTGCAAAATTCTCAAAATTTTCCTTTGTTTTCTCTATTTTAGTCCCGGGTCCAAAGTTCGAAAGTCGGGCGGTACCCCCCCCCCCGTCAGCTCGCAACCCTAATACCCCCCCGGGGCTTTTATAGACTTTTCTAAAACGCTGCCATGGTATTTTGATAGTGCATTACCCCCTGGCTGATATTACCCCCATCTTGGCTATTTTTAGAATTTTTTTTAATTTTTCACATTCTCTATAGTTATATTACATTTCTGGAAAGTTCCATTTAAAAATCTTTTCTGCTTCAAAAGATATGATGAAAAATGTAAAATTCAATTTTCTCCATCCTTCATGTGACTCCCATACCTTAATGCTTCACCTCACGGATGAATCAAGAAGGAAGAAACTTGTGACAGAGAATAAAAGGCGTATAATACAATACTAGCAAGTAGCTTTCGCTATGATGCTCCCGATGACAGGCATTTGACAGTGATTGATTGAAATTCAGAAAAGGCGAAATGCCGTGTTTATTTTTGTCAGAAATACAGTGATATTGCAAAGTATTCAATTTTTCTCAGCCATAGCTTGCACTAAACATGCCCCCTTTAATAGATACATTATAAAGCTTGAATTACAAAGCTTTTCATGTTTTATAGGCAGGGACTTTGAATAATCTTCAGGAAATATTTAGAATGACTTTCTTCTCAAATACATTTTCTTTGAAACAACAATAACAAAAATAGAAATAACAAACATATCAAAACATGAATTTATAATTTCCAAGACTATATTTTGACAATGATAAAATTTTCAGCTAAGTTGTTGTCTATATCGTAATGTAATATTGTTTTGTAAAGAATACAGTGGATACAGAAGCATTCCAAAACCAAAATGATTCAAAATACAACCAAACAACAGGAACACAACATGAAATATCCTTCAGGAATTTCTCCAACAAAAGGAGTGTTAATGTCAAGTTTGTGTACTGTCAACTGCTCTAAAATGGGATTACTTGAGATAACATGGGGCATACTGCTTTCTGGTCAGCTTTTTCTCTCTATCGTCACATCCTCTTCAACAACAAACAGATCCATGTTTCTTGGACAGTACAAAAAAGATGATTCTGTGGAGGTTCGGTTAAAATGGTTGCTGTTTTGGTGTCCCATTGCACAAACATTGCACAGCTCCATTAAAAACGCAGACAATTCATACCAATTCTTGTTCAACATTTTGAAGTCAGAACTCTCTTGTCATTAAAATGTTATGTTAAAATGAAGTTTGATGATTGGTTGAACAACTGCTATCTTTGTGCAAACTCAGCGTATTTGAAGCAGCGATTCAGAGCTCGTAAAAACATATAATGTCAATCTGGCTTTAAAGCAGTTGACGGTACATCCAACGTGTAAAACTACTTTAATGGTTAGTATGGTATTTGTCGTGAATGAACGAAGGCTGGAAGGCAAAACCATAAAGCTGAAATAGGAATAGACAGATAGAGAAGAAGAAACTGTCAATAGATAATTTGTAATAAATATCCAGGTGATGTCAATCAGACTGTTTGATTACCGTGAAAAAGAGTAATCACTGAGGGAAACTGGTATCGCCTCCAAATAGTAGAGCTTTCTGGTAATAAAATTGTAAAATTCAAAAGTCAAAAACATTTAATTTACATTTTAGCTTGGACAAAGTGCAGACCAAGAAAGGTCTGCAGTCAGCAGTTTGGAGGCAATGTAAAGTTTCTCTCAAACACCAATCTAACATTATCAAACGATAATAGGTGTTAGATTACCGCAACCAAATCGAACAGTAACGAAACTAAAAGATTCTGGTGAATTATGTTCGAACGACCCTGCCGATTCCCCGGACTCCAGGGATTTTCTTGTTGCGTGTCCGAGGATTTTAACATTACTTTTTGAGACTTACCCCGGACTGAACGCGTGGTCTGCGAGACGCACTTAAACAATTGGGCGATCACACATGGGTGTCAATTTCACCATCCCTCAATTGACATCGCCTGGAGATAAACAGAAGGTTCGTTAATGGTGGTATGCAAAGTTTTTTCCAATTTCTGATAATAATTACCCAAAAGTAACAAGTATCTAATGTCTAACCAACAACAAAGATACAAAGTAAAAAGAAATTCTGTAAAATAATTTTCAATCAAACATCCTATCTGAAACATTACTTTTGATAAAATAGTATTATACTTACTATCAAAGTTGCAGAACAGTCTGTGGGATTATACCTTCTACTTTCTGAAACCAACTGGTCCCAAGTTGCTTCATTGCTTTTTGTTGTATTCCAAGCTATGACTTTGGAGCGCCAAAAACGCAAAATATCTGTTCGCGCGGTCGAGCTAGCTTAAAAGCTCACCACACGGCAATCTTTTATAGATGCGGTCACTAGGTTACATCGTCCCGTTTTTTCTTGAACAATTTTTCGCCAGCTCGATCCCCAGCCTCGTGAAGCAACATAGGCTCCCTTCGGGAGCAATAATACGTCTTTCTACCGATACAAATCTAAGATATTATCTTTTACAAGCTGTCTTAGATTTAATACAGATTTAATGATCGCCTTTTATCAAGCAAAAAATCAAGATTAATCAGTTTAATCGATAAAGCTTTTTTTGTAGGAACACGAAATAAAATTTTTCACAGCTGTTTTTACGACTGTTCTTATCTTTCGAAATTTTAAAGCTAAAATATTCTTAAAATATATTCAACAGCTTAATTTTTTAAGAATTTTAAATTAATACTTCCGTCCTTAGTAACTTTTTTTGAGATCTGAGGTCACACAGTCTCCGCAATAGTCCTTTATAGAGTTGCATTCTTATAAAAAACCTGTATTTATCTTATATAAGTCGGTGAAAAAACAGCTTAAAGACAGAAAGAAAGAAGACTGCTTAAAGAACACTTTAAAACTGATTGAACTTCCAGCCTAAAGGTGAGCTCTTTGGTTTATTTTTTACATTCCTCAATATATGGCAGATTTTTTTTCTAAATATTTGCCGTACGATAGCTAAACTTTGCCATTGCCACTTTACCACGGGGACAGACAAACACTCTAGGTAGGTACAAAAGTAGCTTCAAACTTTTAGGCAGTCAGATTAAAGGCCTGTTTGTTTCAAAAAAAAATTTGTCGGTCTGGTGGAAAGATCTTGAAAGTATGTTAGGGATGTTGCCTCGAGAATGACAGAGTTTAGCCATCTAATCATCTAAGGGTATAATCGGGGCAATAGCGTCGAGTATTGATCTCTGTCAAAAATGGTGTGTAAAGGACCGATATTTTTTATTTGTTTCATACAGTATCTAAGGTAAGACTCGACTTTAATTGAAAAGAATGATTAGAAAACATATTGGTTAGTTGTCCTTTGCAAGATATGAAGAAAGTACTTTAGGCGTACTCTTAGGTTCCAAATAAACGGCGAAATTTTAATAGACGAGATGGGGGACCTAATCGCCGGGGGAGGGGGGTTGGAAATTGTACTTCTGAAAACCCAAAATTAAGGTAAATATAGGCTAAAATCAGGCTTTTTGGAGCAAAATAAGGGGACTTCATTTTGCCAACTGAAAATATTCTTAAAAAATAATAAACGGGGGAGGGGTGGTCCTAATAAGTCGAAATACCGTTTTCCCGTCAAAATTTTTGCTGAATCCCGGAATCCCGAAAATTGAAAAAAATAATAACACCGTCACACCGGTTTGTACAGGTTCAAATACCGGCATAATGACAAGAAATAAAGCCAAATACCGTCACCGTCTGATTTTAAAATACCGTTTTCCCGTCTTTTTTTTCGTCAAATCCCGTAATACCGTACTAAAAAAGGGCCAATCCCGTCACACCGTAAAAGAACAACCCCCCTTACACGCTTATTTTTATAAGAATACACTTTATAAGAATGTCCATGATGAAAATGGCCAAAAAATTAAGAATGCGCTAAGAATATCACCATCATGGAATTTTGCTACTCAAGCTAAGAATGCCATTTTTAGCATTTTCAATTATAAATTACCAATTACCCCCTTAGTAAGGCTCACTCCTTTATTCATTATAATGCCAGTCTTTATGCTTGAGACGTATGTACTAAATGTCAAATCTAGTCTGAATTAAGTTCCTAACTTGAGAATGCTGTAAGAATATTTTAGGATAATTTTCCCAAAAAAGTTAAGGATATCCATGATGAAATGGATTTACACCATTCTTATATAAAAAAGTGTGTAACAGAAAATTTTGCTCACCATTTTTAATGAGTTGTCATTTTAGGTAGGTCATCATAATTTCGATTTTACAGTTTTTTATAATACTAAAATTCAAGTTAAGCCTTCCTCTAAAAAATAAAAAAAGAATCAACTATAAACCTTTGACCGTAAGCTTACAACTTTGACTTTATTTGGCCCACCCGGTATATTTATAAGAATATTTATGATGAAATTGGCCAAAAGTTAAGAATATGCTAAGGATATGAGTCTGCTAAATGACGCGCCTTACGCGCCCACGCGCTTACGCGCCCTGGTAATTTGACGCGCCCTAAAAATTTGGAGCGTCCTAAAAATTTGACGTGCCCTAAATATTTGACGCGCCTTAAAATATCGACGCGCCCTGATAATTTGACGCGCCTTAAAAATTTGACGCGCCAAGATAATTTGACGCGCGTTAAAAATTTAACGCGCCCTAAAATATCGACGCGCCCTAAAAAATCGATGCACCCTGATAATTTGACGCGCCCTGACAATTTGACACTACCTAAGTAACTGACAGTAATGAGAACAATACACTCTTCTCGAAGATGCATAAATTTATTGTTGTCCTCGTTTTCAAACAGATTTCATTGCTATGAAATTATACATTTAAACCAATTTAACCGCAAATTTTTTTTCCGTGAACGGACGGAAGTATCTTCGACGGTCAGAAGTATCATCTTTTGACGGCCCATTTTCCCTTTCCTATCTTTCACCTTATCTGTTTTTCTACTTTCTGAGAGTTAGTTTCTCATTTCTGACTGAGTTTTCATACCTGCCAATCATTTGTCCATCAATTTCGACCTGTCTAATTTTCGCACCGAGTGGGATTCGAACCACCACCAAAGAAAGACCTTCAGATTCGAGGCCTGGAATTCCCGAGTTATTTTTTCCGAGTTAAAAAAACCGAGTTAAAAAAAACCCGAGTTATCCCGAGTTATGACGTCATTTTTGGAATTTAGTGACGTCATTTTTCATTTCATAACTCGGTTTATTTTGCTTCCTTTAACTTTCCGAGTTATTTTCCATTTTTTAACTCGGGAATTTTTGCTTCCTTTAACTTTCCGAGTTATTTTCCATTTTTTAACTCGGGAATTTTTGCTTCCTATAACTTTCCGAGTTATTTTCCATTTTTTAACTCGGGAATTTTTGCTTCCTTTAACTTTCCGAGTTATTTTTGATTTTTTAACTCGAGAATTTTTGCTTCCTTTAGCTTTCCGAGTTATTTTTGAATTTTTAACTTGGGAATTTTTGCTTCCTTTAGCTTTCCGAGTTATTTTTCTTCATAAAAAACAACAGTTTTAATCTATTGATCCCATACCAACCTAAATCAAAGACATAACCATCCATTACCAACTAGAAAAACCCTAACCTGCTTGATAAAATGAATAATCAACAAACAAGTGAATAATTAATTGAAAAGCAAGATCTGAAGTTAAAACCTGCTAGATAAACAAAGTGTAAGCCCTTCAAAAATATTAGAGCATAAATAGAATCTCAAAAAATACAGCAGGTAAGTGATGAGATAAAGCTATTTCAAAATTTATATTTCTAAAGAATACTGTAAGTGACATGACAAGATTGTCAGAAAAATTCACTGAGTCCTTCCCACTTCGCTGTAAAAATTTTGAATCAATCAATCATTTCACAGACTATTCGTAGATTTTTATGAGAGATGTTAAAAAATAAATAAATAAAACTGTCCAGAGTGCACACACTCACCAAATCAACTTGCAGAAAAGCATTCGAAAGTTTCCCGCGCGCGTGTTACCTTTGCAAAACATTCGAATTATGAATTCGAATCTTTTTCATTCGAATTATGAATTCGAATCTTTTTGTGTCATAAGGCTCTAATTAGACTTGCGTGTAAAAAACATTCCGGGGGTCAAATACGCTACTTTTTCAAAGTGGAAAGTCTTTAAATGTTGACCTAGACGATCATGGAGGGATCGTGTAAGACCCGTTTGGCTTTATAGAAGCCCCGGGGATACTAAGGTTGCGAGCTGACGGGTATGTGCCGCAAAAATCGAGGAAAAAACTGATTTTTTCGGGATTTTGTGACCCTTATTGGAACTTTACAAGCCAAAAAAAATGGAAAATAACTCGGAAAGCTAAAGGAAGCAAAAATTCCCGAGTTAAAAATTCAAAAATAACTCGGAAAGTTAAAGGAAGCAAAAATTCCCGAGTTAAAAAATGGAAAATAACTCGGAATGTTATAAAGGAAGCAAAAATTCCCGAGTTAAAAAATGGAAAATAACTCGGAAAGTTAAAGGAAGCAAAGATTCCCGAGTTAAAAAATGGAAAATAACTCGGAAAGTTAAAGGACGCAAAATAAACCGAGCTATGAAATGAAAAATGACGTCACTAAATTCCAAAAATGACGTCATGACTCGGGATAACTCGGTTTTTTTTTAACTCGGTTTTTTTAACTCGGAAAAAATAACTCGGGAATTCCGGGCCTCTTCAGATTCGGAAGCCAGCGCTCTATCCGTCGAGCCATCACCGCACAGCAAAAGACCTTTTCGCCTTTGCGTCCACCATATTGAATTGTATGCAAAAATACAGGAACGAAAATGCCGTGGTTGGATTTAGTTGGAATGTATGCAAAACATATGCAAGTTTACACAAAGATTAAAAAGAGAACAAAGCATCTTATAAATAAATATTATAATCATTAGAACAATAAAAGATGGAATTTCTTAATCCAAAAGGAAATATTTACAGAACAACAAAAGCCTTTTAGGAATTTGTTCTTAAAGACATTGCATATTCTGTTTTCATGCCATTAAGAAATTCCACGAAGACGGAGTACACACATCAAACTTTCAAAACACGCAAACTGAAAGCAGTAATTATGACGTCACACTTTCTCAATGTTTTGATTTGATCATTTGGCGGCTCTATTCCCAGGAGAATAATTTGCCGTCAGCCGAATAAGGATTGTTTTTTACCTTCGCGGGTGATTTTTCAGTTTGAGATTCTGTCTAATGTTATGGTCTTTTGAAGTGCTTGTTCTAAGAGATGAGTGAATATAATTGTTTTTAGTTTTCAAGAGAAGCAAATTTAATCTTTCTTCTACAAGATTACACTTTAATATAATGCCAATTATGCATGTAAGTTTTTATTTAATACTTTCTTTTTGCATATGTTTTGCATACTTTCTAAGGGAATTTCACCACGGCAATTCAGAAACCATAATTTTTGCATACAATTCAATATGGCGGACGCAAAGGCGAAAAGGTCTATTGAAAAATCGACCTTTTAACTTTAAATGTTGATTACTCAATAACTAAAAATGATATGGGCTTGAAACTTCCAGGTATTATTATTTACTAGTCATAGCTTTCACTAAATGCCCCCACATAAAGATCATGCCATGCACTTATAAAGCTTTAATGCTTTAAAGATTAAACATTAAAAAATAATCAGGAATAATTGATTGATTTAATTATTGATTGATTGATTGGTTGATTGATTGATTGATTGATTGATTGATTGATTGATTGATTGATTGAGGCGTTTGCGTGAAAAAAAAATTATATTCCATTATAAAAAAATACATACTTGAAGAATTCATGCAGCTTGATAACTTAATAAAATTTAAGGAAAAGCTGGAAAAGCCTCTCAAAAATATATTTAAAAAGTTATGGTTACTATTTAGTGAATAATAATCATGACATATATCGTTATAAGAAAGAAACTAGGAGAAAAAACAAACAAACAGGAGATGTGAAAATCAGTAAGATAATGATACCGTATCATTATCTTACTGATTTTCACATCTCCTGTTTGTTTGTTTTTTCTCCTAGTTTCTTTCTTATAACGATATATGTCATGATTATTATTCACTAAATAGACCTTTTCTAATAATGTCGCAGACATCTCAGATTTTAGGCAAAATATATGGACATACGCATTGAATAAATCCACAAGGTAACCAATCAGAAATAGCTTGTTTTTTTTTCATTGGCTGCTATATTTCAACATTTCTGTATTGCTACTTTGCCTAATAAACAATAGTCAAGAGGATACTGCGTATAAAACTTATCAAAAAGTTCTGCGCCATCTTAAGTTGGGTGAAATAGAAACTCACTTATCCTAGTTAAGGCCCGGGCTCCACTAGCGTACGCTGTGATTGCACTTCTCAAGCAAAATCTTCTATGTTGTTGGTCAAAAGAAAAGTAAAGGAATGCCATTGTGGTTCATTCAGACGTACAGTCGAGAAAAGTTAAAATGCGCCTAAATTTCTTTTCAAGTGCATAGTCCTTTTTCATGATGCAATCTTTTCTCCAAGCTGATCGCAGCGCAGACAATGAAGAGACGTGCCTTCAGGAAGCTAGACTTTTTGAGTTTATAGCTAGCGATATACTTTCCCTTTATGGTGTTTCTGTATGACTGTCTGTGTACCTAGTCTAACCACCGTTAAATGCCTTCGGGAAGGTCTCTCCTAACTTAGAAAGCCAGAATTTGGAGCTATTTCACCAAACCACTGAAGCGTAAGTTATTTAGGTAGGCTTATCACAACTGCATGAAAAAGTTTAACGTGCGCATGTAAAGTTTAACGGGTAAACAAACTTTTTGCAGGTTTTTGAAAAAGATTTACCACACTGAAAAGACGTAAAAACACTCTAAGTGAGGTAAATTATTTTGAAGACCAAAAGAAAAAGTCAACCACGTTTGGATTCAACTTTACATATGCGTATATTCATCTTTTTTGTACTTTGCCGGTTGTTTTACTACATTAAGAAGGAGTTTCTCGAGTTACGACCATATGATGGTATTTAAAGCTCAAGAAGCCCTATAAACAATAAAGGTAGATATCAATAAAATGACAGACAAAAATAAATTAGAGTTTGAACAAAAATATCAAATGTACATTTGAAAACTTAAGCAAATTTCTTTAAAGATTCTGGAAAAAAAATTGAAATCATTGCTGAAGTGAACTTCTGACTAAATTACAGTAGTTAGTATTCAGTTTCAAAGACAAGAAACAAAATTTGACATACAAAACACTTTTTCTAGTCAATGAATCAGCTCAGCATCATCATAACCAGTCTGCCATTTTGTTTGTTTTGATTTGCACAAGTAATATTGTAATTCGTGTTATATCATACACTGTTTTGATTTGCATTTATAACACTCGCTTCAGCTTTTCAAAGCTAAATCAAAACTAAAATTGTAATATGTAATAATGATAATACCATATAACGTAATATGAAGATATGTATACTACCGTCCCGGAAAAAAGCCGGAAATTTACGGAAGAGACTAACTACGGATATGCTTACGCGACAACAACAACAACAACAAAACAATTCGCAAGATTTTGAGATTCCAGTCCAATATCTATGCGTGAAACTATGAGTGCCTCCTCGTCGCTACGCTCCTGCGGGGGCAATGACCTAAAGTTAATAACTAGTCATAGCTTTCACTAAATGCCCCCACATAAAGATCATGTCATGCACTTATAAAGCTTTAATGCTTTAAAGATTAAACATTAAAAATAATCAGGAATTATTGATTGATTTAATTATTGATTGATTGATTGATTGATTGATTGATTGATCGATTTATTGATTGACTCATTTATATGGACATATGCAGTGAATAAATCCACAAGGTAACCAATCAGAAATAGCTTGTTTTTTTTTATTGGCTGCTATATTTCAACATTTTTCTATTGCTACTTTGCCTAATAAACAATTAGTCAAGAGGATACTACGTATAAAATTTATCAAAAAGTTCTGCGCCATCTTAAGTTGGGTGAAATAGAAACTCACTTATCCTAGTTAAGGCCCGGGCTCCACTAGCGTACGCTGTGATTGCACTTCTCAAGCAAAATCTTCTATGTTGTTGGTCAAAAGAAAAGTAAAGGAATGCCATTGTGGTTCATTCAGACGTACAGTCGAGAAAAGTTAAATTGCGCCGATTATAAATGTCGCACTATTTATATATCCACGTGACCCTACTGGTCACGTGGTCAAACTGTCAATCATAATTTCTATTCCACGACACGCCTAAATTTCTTTTCAAGTGCATAGTCCTTTTTCATGATGCAATCTTTTCTCCAAGCTGATCGCAGCGCAGACAATGAAGAGACGTGCCTTCAGGAAGCTAAACTTTTTGAGTTTATAGCTAGCGATATACTTTCCCTTTATAGTGTTTCTGTATGACTGTCTGTGTACCTAGTCTAACCACCGTTAAATGCCTTCGGGAAGGTCTCTCCTAACTTAGAAAGCCAGAATTTGGAGCTATTTCACCAAACCACTGGAGCGTAAGTTATTTAGGCTATCACAACTGCATGAAAAAGTTTAACGTGCACATGTAAAGTTTAACGAGTAAACAAACTTTTCTCAGGTTTTTGAAAAAGATTTACCACACTGAAAAGACGTAAAAGCACTCTAAGTGAGGTAAATTATTTTGAAGAGCAAAAGAAAAAGTCAACCACGTTTGGATATTCAACTTTACATATGCGTACATTCATCTTTTTTGTACTTTGCCGGTTGTTTTACTAAGTTAAGAAGGACTTTCTCGAGTAACGACCATATGATGGTATTTAAAGCTCAAGAAGCTCTATAAACAATAAAGGTAGTTATCAATAAAATGACAGACAAAAATAAATTAGAGTTTGAACAAAAATATCAAATGTACATTTGAAAACTTAAGCAAATTTCTTTAAAGATTCTGGAAAAAAGAATTGAAATCATTGCTGAAGTGAACTTCTGACTAAATTACAGTAGCTAGAATTCAGTTTCAAAGACAAGAAACAAAATTTGACATACAAAACACTTTTTCTAGTCAATGAATCAGCTCAGCATCATCATAACCAGTCTGCCATTTTGTTTGTTTTGATTTGCACAAGTAATATTGTAATTCGTGTTATATCATACACTGTTTTGATTTGCATTTATAACACTCGCTTCAGCTTTTCAAAGCTAAATCAAAACTAAAATTGTAATATGTAATAATGATAATACCATATAACGTAATATGAAAATATGTATACTACCGTCCCGGAAAAAACCGAACATTTACGGAAGAGACTAACTACGGAAATGCTTACGCAGTCAGGAACTATTGCAAATTAGGCTATGATGGCCAAACTAGGATGTTCGCCTAATTAGGCTAGAATTTATATCCTAGTTAGGATATTAATGGCTTAATTTGGATATATGAAATATTCAAACCTAAATATCTTGAGAACAAGTAAAATCCGCGTCAATCTTACTATATCTTACTTGTTACTTGTACTAAGAAGAGTATTTAAAGCGAAAAACTTTTCTCTTTTTAGAGCGGAGTGAAATGATGTGATTATTTTATTAAAATTTAGCTTAATTTGGCCATGATAGCCAAATTAAGCCGATTTAAGTTCTACATGCAGCGCGCCATTTTTTGTCTGAAAAATGAAAAAAACTTAGTATCATAATATATTGTTGTTATTGTGGGCTTTAAAAGTATAGTTTTTTGGTTTTGCTGGTCTTAAAGATATGTTGTTAAGATATTAAAGTTACACTTGATAGATTGATTAAATATTTAAATTGAGGAAGGTCGTTTTTACGTTTTTTATATATTATACCTATAGCTGACAAGCTTGTTCATAAAATCTAAAAGTGTACAAAACAAGTTTATTATGAAGATAAAAAAAAGATAGATAAAACATGTTTCTAAAGCAAAGTTCGGATTACGTTTGTTTACATTAATCTTGAAATAATTTCGACTGTACTGCTGTATATATGTAAACATAATTTTGCTGAAACAGCATAATATTTAAAAACTGAATATTTTCTCAGCCCGCTCAAATTTTACCCAAAAAACATTCGGAACTCATTCAAATAAATAAGAATTTGACATTTTAAGCTAAATATTGACGCGGATTTTGAAATCCAAGTCAAAAATTGGAATTTTGTTCCTTCCAGCCTAATTAGGCTACAATTTCTGGCTTAATTAAGCCATCGTATCCAAGTTAGGCCAGAATCGGCGAACATAGCCTAATTTGCAATAGTTCCTGACTGTTACGCGACAACAACAACAACAACAACAAAACAATTCGCAAAGTTTTGAGATTCCAGTCCAATATCTATGCGTGAAACTATGAGTGCCTCCTCGTCGCTACGCTCCTGCGGGGGCAATAAAAAAAAAATTAAAAAAAAAAATTGGAAGACGGGGGTTTGGTACGACTTTTCAGAAAAATCAAAATAATCTTGTGTCAACGTTTTAGAGAAAACTACAAATACTTGGTTAATGATTTTTGGTATGTAGAGGCACTTTAGGACAAAGAATGGAATGAACGAAAATTTTTTTTGAAAAATCCAAAATCCGGGGGTAAAAGCCAAAAAAACAGTTTTTTCAAAATATGAGATCTGGAATTAGTGAAATCTGAAAATTCCTTCGCTCATTCCACAGCCCTCATAGATGTGCAAATACCCTGAAAACATCAGACCAATCGGACAACTAGATCCTGAGATTTTTCCGCCACAGTGATTGGAAACCCCCGGATTTGCGTTTTGAGAAATCGTGCTTTTAAAACGTAAATTGCGGTTAAATGAAAAGATTATAGTTTTCAATAGGGATTTTTTTATGATTTGAGCCTATAAGGGAGTTTTCTACATTATTTCAAAGGAACTAAGGATTTAAAACTATTTACAGTGAAAATTTTGGATTTGTGTGTCATTTTGATCATTTCCAGAAAACCGCAAAACTTTGAAAAAAGACCGCAAAACTCATTTTCACCACGAAAACCACCCCAAAATGTAAATAACAATGCCCACATTCATTGTAAGACTATTTTGGACTATTCCTATCAGCAGGGATTAAAAACTAAATCAATTAAGTTAAAATATTCATTCAAAAAGCTCTGGAACTGAAGACTCATTATCGTGTTACATGGCACTTTCACTTTCACTTTCATGCCATCGCTGAAAGCATAATGAAACTGCCAAAATCTAATCCCACACAGTTGAAAAAGTAATTTGAAGATGATTGTGTTGTTTTCTTAGAGATTCCTGGCAAAAAAACATTAAAATAGCACCCAAAAAAGAATAAACAAGCAAACAAAAGTTCTACATACCTTTGGCGCACTACACAACAACCGACCTTGCTCTTAATCAAAAGACATCACAAGTTACATCATGATTAAATATTCCTTAGAGTTTTACAAACCTCCTTGTATAATAAGAGAACCATAAAACATCATTTACAGCAACAAATGTGGATGAAACACTCAGCAAAAGTCAGTGAGCTTCATCCTCCAAGACTGTCCAAAAAACCATCTTTAAAATTCGAGGGCGGTCATTGTTTACAAAGTTTAAAAACTGAATATGGGTACACCAAGCGACTTCAAACCTTCTAGAAATGTTTCTAGCGACTTGAAGACGACCCGTAAAGATTTTCAAGCCGTTTGAGCAGCTAGAGAATATGGCAAGCGATAATCACAAATTCAAGAAAAACTAGGTTTATCTGCAGAAAACCTGGGTTTTCTGTAGAAAACCTAGGTTTTCCCGGCTTATAAATTTTCAAGAGAAAACCTAGGTTTGTCAATCGCGCTTTTAAATGATCGCTTTTAATTTCGAAAAATCGTCTGCCGTAAAATTCGAATAAGTAACTTAGATTTTCTGAAACGAAGCATATTGGTTATTTCATATCATTGAAATCTCCGCCCAATCTGATATGGGTACGCCCTACTCTTATTATGACTGAAGGTCATAATTTCAACTCCCTTTTTAGTTCTACTCGCGAAGTATGTCAGACGTATTGAATCAGTAAGTAATTTGTTTATAGAAAAAATCCACAAATATCTTGTGGTTTTTTAGTGTTTTATGACTTATTTTGCAATCATTACTTCCTCGACATACAGTTACGTAAATGCACTCGATATTTTCATGTGAAATACAAGTATTTTCTCATAATAGTCATCTCTCTTGCCAGGCAGGAGAAGGTTACAGTATCGAGGTGCAAGAGCTATACCCTGCTAGGCGGAGGTTAAAGCCAGAAGCTATACTCATTGCCCTGTTAGGCAGAGGCTAGAGTGCTGGAACAGAATAGTGATTAGGTCAGTAAGTTCTTGTTTTCATGAAATGAGGAGATAGACTGGTACAATGTTTAGTAAGGTATTTTCCTGTTTTTCATTTAGAGCGGGTGCCAAACGGCCATCGAACGTGGCAACTGAGGAGGAAGCGCCCCAGGAGAAAGTCTCTAGGTGCGAATTAGATGAGGACGATGAGGAAAATTTGGAGCTGCCAGAAGAGCTTTTGGCTCATTTGAAGAAGTACTCCACGAAACACTTTAGTGATAAGGTCATTAAGGAGAAGATCCTTGACCTTGTACCGATTCCAAAGAATGTACCGAAACCTCCTGAAATGGACTTGTATATCAAGGACTTGGTCAATGAGTCAGTATTTAAGCCACGGATAACGAGACTAGACTCCTTTCTAGTCAATGTTCAACATTCGATACGATCAATACTTGGACCGGTGTCCCACCTTTGGGTAGCAGTAAATGAGGAGAGAGAAACAAAGAAAAGGGAAGACCAGGATTTGACTAGTGAAGACCAGGATTTGACTAGTGAAGAAAAGGAGGCAACGCAAGAGGAACTTCAACGTCTCGAGGACGTGGTTAAAACCCTTGACACTGTTGTAACCCTGGTTGGTCAGGCCATCCAGAGGACTTCCTACTACAGACGTTTTATGATATTAGATACTTTAATCACAGATAACAAAACTGCCAAGTCCATGTTATCTGATTGGGAGAAGACCATCTCTGATAACGATTCCAATAGCCTCTTTGGAAACAAATTTGAGGAGGAGCTGTGTCGCTCGGCAAAGACAAAGAAGAAGACAAAGGAGGTGTTAAAGGGCTTGATGTCCCCAAATACTCCAGCAAAGCAGAAGCCCTTTCAGAAGGGCCCTCGCCCCAGCTTTTCCAGCCGTGGTGGTAGAGGGCAGAATTCAGGCTTTCAACAACGACCATCTTCCTTCTGGCCCAGATTTCCATCAAGGGGCAATTTCAACAACAACAACAACTTCAGGGGTAAGAGAAAGTTTTCCTTTGCCTTCTGTAAATCTTCCAGTTTTAAAGGACTTTTCCAGGGTGCACCCAATGGTGGAGTCCTTGCTGAGCCCAGATCTAGGGGGGAATTTTCCACTTGCAGGGAGGTTAAGGTTCTTCCTGAAGAACTGGGAATTAATTTCCAGCGATCGGTTTATCCTGGATACAGTGTTAGGTTACCAGGTACCATTTTTAACCAAGCCTCAGCAAACGAAAGTGCCAAATCCTATACCAATGAGCAAGGAGAAGGTAGGTCTTGTAGATTTAGAGATAGAGACCTTGAGAGAGAAAGGGGCTATAAAGGAGGTGCAATCAAGCCAGGACAGATACTTCAGCTCAATTTTTCTGGTAGAGAAAAAAGACTCAGGGCAGAGACCTGTGATAAATCTGAAAAAAGTCAACTCTCACATTGCCTTGAACCACTTCAAAATGGAAGGTCTGTATATGTTGAAGGATATTTTGGTGAGAGGGGATTTCATGTGCAAAGTAGACCTCAAGGACGCATACTTTGTAGTCCCATTGCGCAAGGAATCGCAGAATTATGTATGCTTCGAATGGAAAGAGAGGTTTTATCAATTTTTATGCCTATGTTTTGGGCTGGCTCCAGCCCCTTATGTTTTCACCAAGCTGATGAAAGTGCCAATTACAATCATTCGGAGATTGAATGGGAGAGTGATAATATATCTGGACGACATCTTAATAATGGCTCAGTCCAGGGAAGAGCTAGAGATGTTGAGAGATACTTTGATTTATCTTCTCAGAAACCTAGGGTTTGTAGTGAATTTCAAGAAATCTGTGTTGGGCCCATGTCAAAAGATAGAGTTCTTGGGCTTCGAAATCGATTCAGTCCAATTAAAAGTATCCCTCACATCAGGAAAGGTTCAGAAAATAGCAGAACAGTGCCAGTCCCTTCTCTTCGAGTCAATGGTCTCTCTCAGGAAACTGGCAAAGATAGTGGGAATTTTCTCATCAACTTCAATGGCTGTGCTTCAAGCTCCTTTGAGGTACAGAGAGACTCAGCGTCAAGTGATCCAGGGTCTTTCCAAGGGAATGTCTTACGAGCAGTTAGTTCCTTTGAGTCAGGGGGCAAAGGAGGAACTAAACTGGTGGATCAGAAATCTAGGGAAGGTGAACGGAAGAAGCTTATTGCAGGAACCACCCCAGATGACCATTCAGTCGGATGCCTCCAAAACAGGTTGGGGGGCAGTGTGCCAGGGCCAAGCAGTTGGGGGACTTTGGTCAGAGGAGGAGACTCAGAAGCATATCAACATTCTAGAGTTGAAAGGGGCATACATGGCGACATTGATTTTTGCAGAAAACTTACACCCAACAGCTGTCCATCTTCAGATGGACAACATTGCTGCACTGTCATACATACTAAAGATGGGGGGTACAACCAACTGGGAGATGTCTCAGATAGCAAAGGAGTTGTGGAGCTTTCTGTTAGAGAGGGAGATCACAATTACTGTAGAGTACCTCCCGGGGAAACTGAATGGACTGGCCGACAAAGAGTCCAGGCGGCTAGACAGGAGCGACTGGAAGCTGAATCCAGGGGTCTTCCAGAAGTTGTGTTGGAAAAAGGGGCGACCAGAGGTCGATCTGTTTGCGTCAAGAGTGACAACCCAGTTGGAGAGATTCTTCTCTTGGAGGACAGATTTCAAGAGTCAGGGAACAGACGCCTTTCAACAGAACTGGTCCAGCATAAAGGGTTATGCTTTTCCTCCTTTCTCCCTGATAGGAAGGGTATTAAGGAAGGTAATGTTGGAGCAAGCAGATCTGTTGATAATAACTCCAGCCTGGCAATCTCAGCCTTGGTACCCTTGTCTTCTGCAGATGTCAGTGGCAAATCCAATTCTACTCCCAAAGTTTCAGGGGTTGTTGAAAAACCAGAAAGGGGAATGTCATCCTCTAGTGCTAAACAACTCGCTACAATTGGTGGCATGGACAGTATCAGGAAAAATTTGTTATCAGAGGGAATTTCTGAAGAATCTGCAAGTCTTATCCTGCAAGCCAGAAGAAAGGGAACAAGGTCTCATTATGAATCGGCCTGGAGAAAGTTTTGTGGCTGGTGTAGTGAGAGGAAGATTGATCCCTTTAGAAGTTCTTTAGCGGCAATCCTTCAGTTTTTGACCGAACAATTTAGAACAGGCATTCAGTACAATACTATAGCAGGCTACAGATCAGCTATATCTGCGTTCCATGGTACAGTTGAGGGATGTAAAGTTGGTGATCATCCTCGGGTATCTTCGTTACTCAAAGGGATGTACAACGAGAGACCGCCAATGCCAAAGTACGCTTTCATTTGGGATGTGGATAAGGTGTTAAATTATTTGGAGAAGTTGCCCGTGAAGGGTGATTTGAGTAATCTCACTCATAAGTTATCAATGCTGTTGGCCTTGACGTCAGCATCCAGGGCATCCGAAATGCATCAGCTTGATTTACAGTTTGCGGTTAAGACGAACAAGTTCCATAGGTTCACCCTGCCACAACCTACTAAGGTTCAGAAACCAGGGCATCCTCATCAAGAGGTGACCTTCTATGCTTTTGATGAGGTTCTGAGTTTATGTGTGTGTAAAACAATTGAGGAGTACTTAGAGATGACTAAAGCTATCAGGGGGTCAGAGACAAAACTACTCATTGCCACAGTCAAACCGCACAAAGCAGTGGCAGTTAGTACAATATCTAGGTGGCTCAAGACAGTCATAGGAGATGCAGGTATCGATTCGAGTGTTTTTAAGGGTCATTCTACCAGGTCTGCATCTACATCAAAAGCGGTATTGAAGGGGGCATCCGTAGAGGATGTAATGAAGACAGCTTATTGGTCGAACGAAAGTACGTTCCAGAAGTTCTATAACAAATCCTTTTCGCTTCAGGGAAGTAAGTTCCAGGGAGCAATATATAAGAGCTTCAAACAAAGGGAGTTGAAATTATGACCTTCAGTCATAATAAGAGTAGGGCGTACCCATATCAGATTGGGCGGAGATTTCAATGATATGAAATTGAGGATTGTGCAAGGGCCCGAAGGGCCCGCAGTGCAATCCCGATTTTATGAATTGAAATCGAAGCCAACGATCTGATATGCCCACCCTCTCCTCCCTAAATCTTAAAAGATGTAATATTCTCGATTTATTATTTTCTTTCAGGTGGCCGTGGCCGTGGTGGACGTGGTCGTGGCGGTTTTAATAGTTTTGGTTAACCTTGTATTTTATTTGTCACTAGTTTTTTGAGCCAGTTAACGGAGGTCCTGGCAAATATATTGTGTTCTTATCAAGTTAATATATATTGTGTTATTTTTTGTTTGTATCCTAAGTTGAAATTATGACCTTCATTCATAACTGCGAGTAGGGCGTACCCATATCAGATCGTTGGCTTCGATTTCAATTCATAAAATCGGGATTGCACTGCGGGCCCTTCGGGCCCTTGCACAATCCTCAATTTTTTCCAGAAATTCATGGTTTTATGTCGGCGCGTACTTTGCTATGTTTTATCAAATCTTTATCGTGAGTTACACACGTGCATCTTGTTTTCTACCTTTGCCATACTTTTGCACTATCGTGAGTTACACACGTGCATCTTGTTTTCTACCTTTGCCATACTTTTGCACCTGACAAAGGGTAAGAATATTTTTTTAATATCGATACTAAAGATTTTTTCAAAGCTCGATTGGCTCTTTCATTCTTTATGATTTTTTGCACAAAGATGCATAACTATAAACCCTTGAATGTAACGGAGCCCGATTTTCGAAAAAAATGTTTTTGTGCAAATATGATTATGGGCCAATAAACGGCTAAAAAAGGGTTTTTTGGACTTTGTGGAACATTGGGTCGTTGTTTTTTTCTGATTTTTTGCATGAAAGTAGGTTAATGATGGTTCAAGCAGATTTTTGTAAAATAAGAACTTTTCAGCTCAAAAAGCGCATCTTTATCTATAAGAATCACCATTAATAAGCATACATCAATGTTCTTAGCCAAATTACTCAATTTTTTGATGAGATAGGTGTTTTTTGCTAACGAAGTCTTGAATATGAAAGAATATTTCAAGAGCATGAAATTTTGGTTTCTAAACGTTTTTTTTTTTATAAGAAACAAACGACTTATTTTAATAAATCGTCACTATTTGTGTTCTGAATGATTGTTTAACATTCATATGCTCACGTAGATATCAATTATATATGTATATACATACACGTATATAAATATACACAATTAACAAAAATATTCTTAACTTTTTTCGTTTTTATCAGTTTGAGTTATTTATATATCAATACTTTTATTTTTCTAAAATGACAGATATTACATATCTTCACTAAATTTAGTTTATATATACAGTTAAAATTTTTCAAAAAACCTAAATTACAAAACTTAAAGGCAATCGATCGAGGTTTATAGCCATCTAATATCAGTCCGATTTTTTCTAATCAATCAAAATAGAACAATAACGCGCGTTACATCAGTTTATTCTTTATAGCTAACAATAAAAGTGTTCTTTTTGTTATCACAAAAGTGAAGTCCAGAAAACTTGCAATGCTTTGGCTTAACATAGAAAAAGAAAAATTGGAATAAAAGCTGTGTGTTTTTCAACGTTCTTTTTTTTCACTGCTGACTCAGTATCTGGCATATTAACCCGATCGACTGCCTTTTTTACACACTCAAAAAGAATTCTAACCTTTCCAAAATGAAAGATTTTTTTCAGTTTATTTTTAGTGGTTTTTATCCATGAATCCATCTGGTATGTATAACAACATCACTTTATTTTTTTGTCTTTACATCTAAAAAATCAATACTTTAGGAAATTTCATAAAATTTTATTTTACTATTTCCTCCGATTTAGATTTTGAAAAAGAAAGATCATTGTTTTATTATTTCTTTTATCATAGGATGTCGCGATCTAGACAAAATCAAAGAAGACCTGGCTTTATGTTCCGCCAAATGGTGAATAGATTAGACGGTAACTTTTCACAAGTTGGTTCTTTGTACACATTATTTATATCAAAATCTTTTAAAAGAATCTTTTATAAGAATTTTAGGTTTATTTTTTCGTGAAAATTCAAAACATTAAAAAACGTGCAATGTTTTAATAGAATGACGAATGCGTTGACAGGGAAATATAAATGATTTATACTCTGTTTCCCTGCTGTTTATGCTTGGAGACTCAAAAAAAATGCTATAAAATTTTGGGGTAGCTTTTAAAGTCTTGACAAATCAGATTTCCTTTTTGACGTTCGCAATCAAAATTTATTTTTTGCTTATTAGCACAAAGCATGGATTCCACGGAGGCCCCTGAACCGGCTGCTTTCGTAGATATACCGTCACGCCCTGCTAGAAGTAAGTTGATTCTTATAACACTTGCCTTGGTCTTAACAGCGAAATTAACTTCCACGAATTTTTTTATTTTCAAGATCCAAACAACGTAATTTAATAACACGAAAGTTTTTTCCCGCGAAATCTTCCCTTAAGGCAGGCGCGTAGCCAGTGAAGGAGCAAAATTTGTGTAGGAGTGCAAAAACTTTTATGTCATTATTCATTGAAAATGTAAATAGATAATTGATGCATCGTAAAAAGTATGCTCTCCAACGCACATTTTGCGCCATCCCAGTCTACGCGCCTGTTAAGGTAGCTAGATAGTCGACTTTGACTTTAAAATAGAGTTTCATTGTCATATCTTTTTCTTTTAGCATCAAATCTTGTGATACGATTTCCAAATATCAATCCAAATGAACGACCTATGAACTCTGTTCGAAGTAAGTTGAATCAAAACTTTTATGCAAGAGATCATACCGAATTGAAATTACTTCTTTTTTTTTTACATATTTCAGCTACTTTAATCATAGAAATTTTAGCGAGATTAATTTTAGCATTTTAGCGAGTTTTCCCTATTTTCCCTAAAATAAATCTCGCTAAAACACGCCGAATCGACAGATCGCTAAAATTTATGCGCGCGAAATTTCTAGTTATATTGCCTTGATACATTTTTATCAATAGGAAGGGTTTCAGTGCAAAGAAATGCTAGAAAACGAATTCAGTCAATAGTGTAATACGAGTATTCGCTAAAATTTATCCCCGCAAAATTTTTTGAAATCTTGATTCGCTAAAATAAATCCACAAAAAATCAAGATTTTCCTGACTCGCTAATACACGCTAAAATTAGTCTCGCTAAAATTTCTACGATTAAAGTAGTTATATAGATATATCTAATGTAAACGGATTTTTTAAAACGTAATGTTTTTGACATTTACGGATCTCGTTCATCCGTGGTACGCTTGCCAGCAGCAATTCAAAATACAATGAATCCTGTTTCAAGTAAGTTGATCTTAAAGAACATTAATCTACGTACAGTCATCGTGTTCCTAATGTTCTATATAGATTTAAGCATGATGTGTTGACCGTAAACTGCTTTTTAAAACGTAATGTTTTTGTTATTTTAGGATCTCAATCATCCGTGGTACGCTTGCCAGCAGAAACAAGTCAGAATTCAACGAACAGTGTTTCAAGTAAGTTGATCTTAAAGAATATTAATCTACGTACAGTCATACAATAACTTGTTCCTAATGTTCTTTATAGATTTAAGCATGATGTGTTGACCGTAAACTGCTTTTTAAAACGTAATGTTTTTGACATTTAAAGGCGAATTAACCCTGAAATTTTTTTTCGAAACATTAAAGAGGAAGAAAAATGTGATGGAACAAAAAAACAACCACTTCAAAATGTCTTTTATTCATTGAGTTATTTAATCTTTAATTTCTCACAATTTTGACTCTACAATGGAGAAAAACTCCCCCTCTGTATTTTGTGACGTAAAGTGCGCTCCAACTATTCTCACTGTTACACTCAATTTGGTTGTAAAAGCGATAAAACGATAGAAATGAATCTTTTTTAGAGTAATTATAGCAGAACGTTGAAGACATAAAACTGGGAGAATGTAGTTAGTATTCTAAAGGTGCAATAAATTCTCTCACGGTAAAAAAGAAACTCAAAAACTGCATTTTAAATCATCATTCACCACTGTTCCCTTATAAAAAAGAGAAACGCAGTTCGCACCCTACGTCACATTTTTCGTAACCATAGCAACACAAGGGTATTTTCAAACAACACTTATTCCCGATGTAGAAGATAAAGCCCTATACACCATATATATTTGAAATCGTCTCAATGAGCTCTATTTGAATCTGTCATTTGTTTGTTAACAAATTTGAAACGTTAATTCCCCTTTAAGGATCTCGGTCATCCGTGGTACGCTTGCCAGCAGCGATTCAAAATACAACGAATCCTGTTTCAAGTAAGTTGATCTTAAAGAATATTAATCTACGTACAGTCATCGTGTTCCTAATGTTCTATATAGATTTAAGCATGATGTGTTGACCGTAAACTGCTTTTTAAAACGTAATGTTTTTGTCATTTTAGGATCTCAATCATCCGTGGTACGCTTGCCAGCAGAAACAAGTCAGAATTCAACGAACAGTGTTTCAAGTAAGTTGATTTTAGAACTTTGATTACAAACAGTCATACAAAACCCTCTTCTTAGTTTTATATAGATTTGAGCTAGATAGTGACTGTAAACTGCTTTTTAAAACGTAATGTTTTTGACATTTAAGGATCTCGTCCATCCGTGGTACGCTTGCCAGCAGCAATTCAAAATACAATGAATCCTGTTTCAAGTAAGTTGATCTTAGAGAATATTAATCTACGTACAGTCATACAATAACGTGTTCCTAATGTTCCATATAGATTTAAGCATGATGTGTTGACCGTAAACTGCTTTTTAAAACGTAATGTTTTTGTTATTTTAGGATCTCAATCATCCGTGGTACGCTTGCCAGCAGAAACAAGTCAGAATTCAACGAACAGTGTTTCAAGTAAGTTGATCTTAAAGAATATTAATCTACGTACAGTCATACAATAACTTGTTCCTAATGTTCTATACAGATTTAAGCATGATGTGTTGACCGTAAACTGCTTTTTAAAACGTAATGTTTTTGTCATTTTAGGATCTCAATCATCCGTGGTACGCTTGCCAGCAGAAACAAGTCAGAATTCAACGAACAGTGTTTCAAGTAAGTTGATCTTAAAGAATATTAATCTACGTACAGTCATACAATAACTTGTTCCTAATGTTCTATTTAAGCATGATGTGTTGACCGTAAACTGCTTTTTAAAACGTAATGTTTTTGTCATTTTAGGATCTCAATCATCCGTGGTACGCTTGCCAGCAGAAACAAGTCAGAATTCAACGAACAGTGTTTCAAGTAAGTTGATCTTAAAGAATATTAATCTACGTACAGTCATACAATAACTTGTTCCTAATGTTCTATACAGATTTAAGCATGATGTGTTGACCGTAAACTGCTTTTTAAAACGTAATGTTTTTGTCATTTTAGGATCTCGATCATCCGTGGTACGCTTGCCAGCAGAAACAAGTCAGAATTCAACGAACAGTGTTTCAAGTAAGTTGATTTTAGAACTTTGATTCCAAACAGTCATATAAAATCGTCTTCTTAATGTTCTATAGATTTGAGCTAGATATATTGACCGTAAACATCTTTTTAAAACTTAATGTTTTTGTCATTTTAGCATCTCAATCATCCGTGGTACATGTGCCAGCACAAACAAGTCAGAATTCAATGAACACTGTTTCAAGTAAGTTGATTTTAGAACTTTGATTCCAAACAGTCATACAAAACCCTCTTCTTAGTTTTGTATAGATTTGAGCTAGATAGTGACTGTAAACTGCTTTTTTAAACGTAATGTTTAAATTGTCATTTTAGGATCTCAATCATCCGTGGTACCCTTGCAGACAGAAACAAGTCAGAATTCAACGAACAGTGTTTTAAGTAAGTTGATTTCAGAACTTTGATTCCAAACAGCCACTTTTCAGGTGCCCCCATTGAAGGATGGTGCCCCCAGGAGTTAGGTCCCCTTGGGAAATTGCTTTGAGTTAGGTACCCCCATTCAGCCGATAATTTTTTTGAATTGACACTTTTTGTTCTTTTGTATACCAGAAGATTGTAATCAGTTATGAGTGTGAGTGTTAAACGGTTAAACAAAGCCAAAAACACAACTAGCTATATCCATGTTTGCATACTCTTATCCTGTAGTTTTGGCTTCACTATGCTCCCGTGAGATCGGGTAACTTGCATCAGTGGAGGCTGACATGCATAGCCCTCAAATGAATGACCTGGCTGGTCATTAAAATACAACTACGCAGCTCCCCTGCAGCTCTACTCTACCATTTTTGTTTTGATTTAACTTTGTAGAAACACTGTTTCTAGTAAGTTTATTTTAGAACTTTGATTGCAAACAGTCATACAAAATCTTCTTCTTGTTCTATAGATTTCAGTAAAGAATAATAATAGAAAGAATTTAGCTAGATATGTCAGCTTAGAATTCTTTTCTAAATGCGATACCCCGAACCCCTGAATCACTTTTAAGTCAGATCCCCCTTGGCGAAAATCTCGTAGTAAAAAAGCTTTAACATTTGATTTAAAGATGTAAAAAAAAGACCGAGCAATGTGTATGAGTGTCATAATTTGAGCCGAGTAGCTTTTATCAGACATTGAAATTTTGAACTTTATGACATGGTCATCATTCACATACCATCACAGTGACGTCCAAAAGCGCTATTTTGCTTATTATTACTTTTGTTGACCATGCTCAAAATGTATTCTCTACTTTAAAAAAATTACTTTACACTCTTAATGCAAAAAAAAACGAGAATAAAGCATTGTCAATTACTGCGAGTAAATTTTATTACTTAAAATTCATTACAGCACATTAAAACATTCACTTCTCTTTCTTTTGGAAAAATAAACTTATAGATTTTGCGGCCATAGATTGATAAAACCTTTCCCTCGAAAACCTCCAGACCCCTGGTCAAAATTCAGTTCCCATGCTGTCTCTTACTTTTTACTGAACTAGCGGTGAAGAAACCGTTGAGTGCTTTGAAAAATCTGTTTGCCTTGTTTCGAGTTGGGTACTTTTTGATAAACTAGCTAAAAATAGTTACAAAAAGCCGGGCATTTTATTCTACCGTGTGTCTAATTACAAATACTTTGTAGTATTCTCTTATTGAATCATTTTTGAGCACCCTTGCATCATGTACACTCTTTTTTGAATAAGAATATACTTTATAAGAATATTCATGATGAAGTTGGCGAAAAAGTAAGAATGTCACTAAGAATAATAATTATTTTTTACTGCAGAACGATATCCTAAATGCAGTAAGGATAAATCAAAAAGTTTTGATTAGTTATCTAATCCGTTTCCGAAAACTGGAATATTTTGATATTTTGAATCCGGTTGAAGACCGCCGTGTGATGCACCCTCGCATCATTATGTCAATAAATTCCTTAGAGGGGATTAAATCCTTAGATCGTTTTAGTATATGTGTCAATTCTTTAACTTCTTGTTTTTCTCTAGATGAAAGTTTTGCTAGTAGGTTAGAAGCATGTACGAGTACAGCAGCAAACCTTAGACATTTATACGCAGTACCAAGGCCCCAAGTGAAGAGAAAGAGAGGCCCGGAACCAACCACAGTAAAAATTAAGATATATCATTTACCAGAAAACGCCAGTAAAATACCAAGATTTAACGTTTTGAAGGATGGAACGTCGGATCCAATTTTGGTTGAGCACATGAATAGTGGATATGGTAATTAAGATACATGTTTTTCAATCTTCTCAAATATTTTTCGTACAGCTTTTCAATTAGATAAGTTTTGCCTTGTTGAAAAGAAATAAAATTTGAAAAATTTAAAAATGAAACTGAAGGAGAAGGAGAAGGAGAAGGAGAAATATGAATAGAAATAGCTTTTATGACGATTCAAATTTACCTGAGATTGTATTAAAGCCCGATCTTTTCATTTAGAAAACAAATCTCACCGTATCGTAATTATCGTAAAGTTTAAACAATTTTCTTTTGTTGAGTTAGACCTAAATTCATATATTTTTTAATAAAGGTTAAGACCAACGTCAGTCAACGAGGACTGTTAGAACTAGACCTAGAACCAGAGTGTTCTCCGTTTTTGAGTACAAAATCCGATTTGTAGTATCGCTAATTGTATTGTTTATATGTTAACTGTTAAATTTTATTTGGCATTATCTCTTAAAAATCATTAGCGTACTTTTAAATTTCAGGTTTTCCTGCTGAATGTTTTTCCATCGCAACCAAACGATCTAAGTTTTGGTCAATTTCACTGGCATTAAGTGAAAGACAGTTCCAGGACCGGTTAAAAGAAGTGTGTCGGAACTTAGTGGACCATTTTGGAATGTTCAAACTAAATCAGCAGAAGAAAATGGAGCTGTTTGATGTCCAAACACCGAA
Source organism: Clytia hemisphaerica (assembly GCF_902728285.1). Lineage (NCBI taxonomy): Eukaryota > Metazoa > Cnidaria > Hydrozoa > Leptothecata > Clytiidae > Clytia > Clytia hemisphaerica. Next base: position 635,381 of record NW_027104390.1, on the reverse strand, counting down.
TGATATTAAAGCTTCAAAATACAGTGGAGTTATAATTTTAAAAAATCAAGCCCCGACGATCCCTGTTTCAAGTAAGTTGGTTTTAGAATGTTTGTATACAAACAGTCATACAATACCGTGTTCTTAATATTCTATAGATTTGAGCTAGATATTGACCGTAAACGGCTTTTTAAAATGTAATACCTTTGTCATTTTTAGCATCTCACTCATCCGTAGCAGCAATTCGGCACCCGGAGATCCCTGTTTCAAGTAAGTTGATTTTAGAATGTTGATATATAAACAGTCATAGAATACCGTGTTCTTAATATTCTATAGATTTGAGCTAGATATTGACCGTAAACGGCTTTTTAAAATGTAATACCTTTGTCATTTTTAGCATCTCACTCATCCGTAGCAGCGATTCGGCATCCGGAGATCCCTGTTTCAAGTAAGTTGATTTTAGAATGTTGATATATAAACAGTCATAGAATACCGTGTTCTTAATATTCTATAGATTTGAGCTAGATATCGACCGTAAACGGCTTTTTAAAATATAATACCTTTGTCATTTTTAGCATCTCACTCATCCGTAGCAGCGATTCGGCATCCGGAGATCCCTGTTTCAAGTAAGTTGATTTTAGAATGTTGATATATAAACAGTCATAGAATACCGTGTTCTTAATATTCTATAGATTTGAGCTAGATATCGACCGTAAACGGCTTTTTAAATATAATACCTTTGTCATTTTAGCATCTCACTCATCCGTAGCAGCAATTCGGCATCCGGAGATCCCTGTTTCAAGTAAGTTGATTTTAGAATGTTGATATATAAACAGTCATAGAATACAGTGTTCTTAATATTCTATAGATTTGAGCTAGATATTGACCGTAAACGGCTTTTTAAAATATAATACCTTTGTCATTTTTAGCATCTCACTCATCCGTAGCAGCAATTCAGCATCCGGCGATCCCTGTTTCAAGTAAGTTGGTTTTAGAATGTTGGTATACAAACAGTCATACAATACCGTGTTCTTAATATTCTATAGATTTGAGCTAGATATTGACCGTAAACGGCTTTTTAAAATGTAATACCTTTGTCATTTTTAGCATCTCACTCATCCGTAGCAGCAATTCAGCATCCGGCGATCCCTGTTTCAAGTAAGTTGGTTTTAGAATGTTGATATATAAACAGTCATACAATACTGTGTTCTTAATATTCTATAGATTTGAGCTAGATATTGACCGTAAACGGCTTTTTAAAATATAATACCTTTGTCATTTTTAGCATCTCACTCATCCGTAGCAGCAATTCAGCATCCGGCGATCCCTGTTTCAAGTAAGTTGATTTTAGAATGTTTATATACAAACAGTCATACAATACCGTGTTCTTAATACTCTATAGATTTGAACTAGATATTGACCGTAAACGGCTTTTTAAAATGTAATATCTTTGTCATTTTAGCATCTCACTCATCCGTAGCAGCAATTCAGCATCCGGCGATCCCTGTTTCAAGTAAGTTGGTTTTAGAATGTTGATATATAAACAGTCATAGTATACCGTGCTCTTAATATTCTATAGATTTGAGCTAGATATTGACCGTAAACGGCTTTTTAAAATGTAATATCTTTGTCATTTTTAGCATCTCACTCATCCGTAGCAGCAATTCAGAATCCGGCGATCCCTGTTTCAAGTAAGTTGATTTTAGAATGTTGATATATAAACAGTCATACAATACTGTGTTCTTAATATTCTATAGATTTGAGCTAGATATTGACCGTAAACGGCTTTTTAAAATGTAATATCTTTGTCATTTTTAGCATCTCACTCATCCGTAGCAGCAATTCAGCATCCGGCGATCCCTGTTTCAAGTAAGTTGATTTTACTAGCCGTAGCTGTCACTAAATGTCACCACTTTAGAGTGCTTTTTAGGAAATTTTATTTTTTATACAAGAATGATGTTTAGAATGCTAAAACCCTAAAAACTTAATTAGGACCAAATAGAAATGAGCAAAAAATAAGCCAACAGATCACAAAACTGAACAAGTCTGAAAGCTTAAGAAGTGAATAATAATTTCAGCCTCAATTCAAAATTCATGAATAAAACAAGAGCCACAAAGATGTGGATAAATATTTCCTCTGTAACTGAATGTGGTCCGGAACAGTAAAAAATTGGCTTGTATCTGTATCTTATTTCGTTTTGGTGCGTCCTATCAGATTAGAGTTTTTTCCTAACAATCAATCGAGATGTTACCCTTCCTATCTTTTATATCAGCAAACAAATAACAATAAATTTTCATTATTCTTGGGAGAAAAAATATTCAGCAATTGAATTTATAACTAGAAAATACATAAAAGGGTATATAGATGCAAAAAGGAGTGATGGATAATAAACAATGAACATAAGGCTATTGAAACAATGAAAAACAACTTTAAAAGCACACAGTATACATTTGGTATTTCAGAAGGAAAACTTAAAAAAAGTCAATCGAAGCTTTAAAATATAAGGACATGTTCATAAATAATGAGTAAAATGGAGACATTTAAAAAACAGCAAAAATTACAAAAAAAGTGGATTCAAATTCAGTGTCGATCGCAACTCACGAAAAATCGCCAAATCGCAGCTCATCCCGCAATTTTGACTATATGCAAAAAAAATTTCAAATCACGCATCACGCTCCAAAGTTTTGCCAAATCGCGACCACGCTCAAAATTCTAATCACGCCATCACGTAAATTGCCTGGGTTGCCTCATTTAGGATATGGGTATTATCACAATGTTGACAGGAAGTCCAGAATTTTGAAAATAGCAGATACAACCACGTTAAAATGTTCTTTAGATTTGAACTAGAGTCTCAATTTGATTAATCTATATATTATTACTGGTACTGTGTATGTCATTTTGTTTTCTGTGTGTTCTACTTTCGTTTTCTCCGTACGCAATATTTTTGCTCTTTTAAAAGATGACTTTTGCTTCTTGCTCCACAAATGTGTTAAATCAGATTCGCGCCGTTTTATAAAGACTTTGTTTTGATTGATAAATTAGACTTTTTCTTTTTTTTTCTTTCTTTTTTTTTGTTTTATGTTTTCGAATGTAAAGTAATTAAAGTCTGTCCAGATATAATTGGCAGTGGAAACAAGAATGCCTGTAACTTTTGATAGTCAAATATGATTACGGAAATTTTTTTGCTTTTTTTAGAGAATCAAAAGCGCTATATTTGAATGTATTTTTGGTTGATCAATTCGCGATTTTTAGCGGTTAAATTTGCGATTGCAAAAATTGTGCTTTTTTTCTACTAATGCTATAACGCTCATTTTTACACCAGTGGTAGTTCAAACTTAGGTTAAGAGGATTGTTAAATTTCAAGCCAAACAGAAAAGTCCTTCGTAAGATATGGGACCCGAAATACTCCTTGGTAGCACTTTTCTGTGAAATATCAAATCTCCAACTTATTACTAAAAACGGGGGTAGTGATATGATTTATAAAACAGTTTTTCGACCATAACACATTTTACGATCTCTTTAATGACCTCATAGCCAAACTGTGTTTAGTGTTTTGGGAATTAGCAAAGTTCTTTAATGACTTAAAAATAACAAGGACAATATCATAAGTTCATGCTTTTCTTTTCAATAAAAACAATTATACTGTGATTTCACTTCGTTTCGAAATAATCAATGATACCAATGATACCAATAATACCAATGCACCAACACTTAACATTTTCTAACTTTTAATTGCACTGTTCAAAAAAGATAACATAACCCCCGTTTTTAGTAATAAGTTGGATATTTGATATTACACAGAAAAGTGCTACCAAGGGGTATTTTGGGTCCCGTATCTTCCGAGGGACTTTTCTGTTTGCTTTGAAATTTAACAGACTTCTTCACCTAAGGTTGAACTACCACTGGTGTAAAAATGAACGTTATAGCATTAGTAGAAAAAAGCACAATTTTTGCAATCGCAAATTTAACCGCTAAAAATCACGAATTTTTCAACCAAAAATACATTCAAATATAGCGCTTTTGATTCTCTAAAACAAGCAAAAACAAGAAGCCGAAGCGGCGTGAAGGCCCAGCTGACGTGGCAATAACCAAATGTCGTTTGTAACGGGTACCTTGAGAGAATCAATGTTTGCGGAATCGTATTTTTGCAATTTTAGGGTTTAAAGGAAACATCGAGTCTTAGAATCCTAATGCACATTTTCGGCAGAGATTGAAATACGGAACATTGAACATTCAAAAAGTTAAAAAAGTGAAAAATGAAAAGAAAGAAACCAGCTGCGCTGGAAGGTCAGGGGAAGGTCAGCAATGATAAATGATACGCAATATATGTATATAATAGATTTGCTTTATGTTTTTGTTACTAGTATGAAAGAAAAAATCGGTTTAAATAAATTCACAAACTTCAAATGTCAAATGTTGACCGTCAAAGTTCAGAAATATCGATTTAACCCGTAGCATCATGAAAAACATTCCAAACTTATTCAAATTTACACATGAGCTGTATTTTAGTATCCTTTAATGAATTACAACATAAGTTTACTTGAAAAAATTCTCTGTCAGGTTTGAAAAATCCAGCCACCGACTGTTTAGAGCAATAGATCCAAAATTGTCCATTTTCACGGGTTGCATCATGAAAAACATTCCAAACTTATTCAAATTTACACATGAGCTGTATTTTAGTATCCTTTAATGAGTTACAGCGTAAGTTTACTTGAAAAAATTCTCTGTCAGGTTTGAAAAATCCAACCACCGACCGTTTTAGTTTATTTAGAGTAATAAATCCAAAATTGACCATTTTCACGGGTAGGAACATGAAGAACATTCCAAACTTATTCAAATTTACACTTTAGCTGCATTTTAGTATCCTTTAATGAGTTACAGCATAAATTTACTTGAAAAATTCTCTGTCAGGTTTAAAAAATCCAGCCACCGACCGTTTAGAGCGATAAAATCCAAACAAACCATCTTCACGGGTAGCATCATGAAAAACATTCCAAACTTATTCAAATTTACACATGAGCTGCATTTTATTATCATTTAATGAATTACAACATAAGTTTACTTGAAAAAAGTCTCTGTCAAGCTTGAAATATAAAACTCCAACATCCAAATGCTCTCACTTCACTTGCTCCCTGACCTAAAAAATACTTTGCCATAAAGAGAATGAAATTTGACTTTACAACCAATTCAATCCAATATAAGAGTAGGTCAAACATCGTGCGGGTAGGCGAGGCAAAAATTCTAAATCGGCCGCTGGTTTAGCCTGGACTACTGGACTTGTTAATCTATTGTGCGCATAGGCTCCGACAAAGCCAAAATCTTTTCGTTCAGTTGCTTTTTAAAGGCCCACTTGCGCTGCGCGGCTGGGCCAATAAATATGTGAGTCGAGTTTGAAAAATCAAGCCACCGATCGTTTAATGCGACAGATCCAGAAATGACTATTTTATTTAATATACGTGTAGAATCATGAAAAAAGTCCCAATCTTCTTCAAATTTACACATGAGCTGCATTTCAGTCTCCATTAACATGATTCCATAATCAACTTATTTGAAATAATTATGTGTCGAGTTTGACAAATCAAGCCACCAATCACCAAACGAGACAGATCCAGAAATAACCATTTTCACGCGTAGCATCATGGAAAAAGTTCCAATCTTGTTCCAATTTACACATATGGGCTCCATTTTAGTGTCCATTACCAAATTCCAGAATCAGTTTACTTGAAATAATTATGTGTTGAGTTTGAAAATCATACCACGTCCCACCACTGACCACCGTGGTTTTGTTAACAGCCTGAACAGCGACAGATCCAGAAGTGACTGTTTTCTTATGTAGCATCAAGAAAAAAGTTTTAATCTTATTCAATCTTACACATCAGCTGCATTTCAGTTTATTTATTTCTATATCAGAAGCCATTATTTCCTAAAAATTTATAAAGTCTTTTTGAAAACAAGAAACTAAAAATGAAAGTGATTCAAGGTAGAATTTTTACTCATAAAACTTTATGAAAACTTGAGCCAAGACTATAAGATATGGCAGAATGTTGAAAAAGGTTTATAAAGAAAAACAATTACAAAATTTCTTTGGTTTGAAAGTCTCTTGACCACTAAAGCAAAGAAAATGTTCAAGAAAGTATGAATTAACCTCCTCGCTTCGACCGCCATCTTGTTTTGTTTTGAAAATTGTTTTAAAGGAGCGCGGAATCAGAAAATATATCTTTTATAGCCAGTATCCGACTTTAACAAGCTTTTCCCTCTCCAGACGGCAAAATTAAAAAGTGTGGTACTGGTTTTAAGCGCCGTTTCTGCCTAAAGTGACACACGGACAACGGACAGACAACAGACAGAAAATTGCAAATGAAAGGCCTACGCTTAGCGCTGGGCCAAAAATTTCTATAATCATATTTGACTATCAAAAGTTACAGGCATTCTTGTTTCCACTGCCAATTATATCTGGACAGACTTTAACGACCTTATTTGATTTGAGACATTCGAATTCTTTTCAAAACAAAAGAAAATCTTTTAAAAAGAATCTATTATGTTAAAGAAAAGAACAAATATAAAATAAAACACAGGAATCACATAACAAGTTTGTTAGAACAACACAGCAACATTAAAAATACATTCAAAAGGCGGTAAAAACTAGAATTCTTTCTTCGTAAAAAGGGACCTTTAAACATGTATGTCGATAATTATTTTGCTGTAAATCTAAGTCATTGTTGAATTTGAAAAATTATTGAAGTTATGACGAAGTTATATTATAAAAAGAAACATAAAATTGCGCTATCTATCTTCCAGGGGGGGGCTATGGTTGCGAGCTGACTTTCGGCCCTGCCCCTCGGACCCTTAGCAGAATAAGGTGGAGAAGAAACAAGGGAAAATGTGTGAATTTTACTTCACTTTTTGGAACTAATTTGACCAAATTTCTATCTTTCTGGGGGCAAAAAGTTGAAATTTTCCTATTTTTCCAATTCTTAGTGGGACTGAAGTTTGATTTTCCAATGTTTCAAGAAAGGCACCCTTAAGACCGGCACATACCCATACCCTTCTCTTGCCTAAGTACCATCTCCCCCGGGCTGCCTTTTTTTCGACGAATCGCGTGTCATGTCTATTATTTCACACCGCTTATCTTGAAGTTTTCCTAAACATCAAGAACTACGGCAAATATAACGGGAGCTTAGCTAGAAAAAAAATCTAATTGCAGAGCCGTCTCGGACGTCGCTGGTCGCCGGTATCGCCTTTTCTGTTTTCTGATCATTTTTGCCACAAAAATCTTTTTCAAAATATGGTTAAAAGATACGTCACCCGGGAGGGATAGAGTCAAACTTTGAAGAGAATTCTTCCCTTTAATTTTGATTTCATCGTGTTTAAGCCACCTTCCCAACATCTCAAAGCACTTTAAATGCGTTCAGCAAACAGCTAAACCGGCGTGCGACGCCGGGTACCGGCTAGTACATTTTAATACATTCATACAATACCGTATTCTCAATTTCCTATTGATTTGGGCTATATATATTGATAAATTGAGTGTAAACGGCTTTTTAAAACGATATATCCACTGTAGGATTTTAAATATGACTATTATTTTTTTATTTTAGCATTGAACTCCGTGGTACGCTTGCCATCAGCTACTCAAACTGAAACTTTAACGAACCCTGGTAAGTTGACATTTATTTTCCACAATTAATGAAAAAGTATTTCAATTAAGCTTTAAAAGTTTAGGACCATTTTGCTGCCCCTCCCCCTGCCCCTGGAATTAACTCATAAGGTTTGTTTGGTTATAATTCTGTTATCTAAAATGTAGATTTTGTGCAAAATCATACACTTCTTCAAACTTGTGCAAATCCCATAGCTTTTTGCGTGTTGGCGTGATTGGGTCATTTTTTATACGTGAAAGAGACTGAATATTCGGATGATCGTGTGATTTGGGTCACCGCTTGGGGGAGGGGGGGTTCACCAAAGGTATGAAATATTGAAAAAGTCTTGTTTTACGTTCACGCAAACATCGCCTTTCACACATTGATTCCATTTCACGTATTCACTACAGAAAAAAGTGCAATTCATGTGTTCACGCAGATCGCTAGAGGAGCCTCGTTATATATATTAGCCACTGTTAATTGCTGAAAATAGATAGGAAGTAGCATTCTATAGTTTGATTTTTTGTCTTTTTTAGTTCGAATCATTCTCCGCAACCGTCAACTTGACTTCGGTGTAGAGTACGTCGATTGCCTAATTCGGCGTAATCATGTTTTCCATGATATGTTGCGTCATTTCCAAACAAACAAAATATTTACCGAAAGTTATTATTATTTTCGAATAATAGACAAAGACGGGAATGTTGAAAGAGGTGTTGGGGACGGAGTGACCAAAGAGGTTTTAACCTTATTTATCAAAGAGTTTTATACTGAATGTTGCGAGGGTCCCGAAAAGACCAAATGCATAACTTTTCGGTTTGGGTTCAGCTCAGAAAAATGGAAGGTGATTGCCCGTGTTCTGGCCTATGGACTTATTTACAACTGCTTTCCAGCACGTCTGTCCAAAGTCAGTATACAACAGGTATTCTTTGGACAGACACCGACTGGAAATGATCTTCAACAGGCACTTTTTGATTTGAGGGGTGAGCTGTTTGATGGGCAAAACATGGATGGCCTGATAGACATGATGACACGTTGTGAATGTCCTGCAAATCCAATGGCAGTAGCTGCGATGCCAGATGTTCTGCATGACATTGCACACGCTGATCTAATCCAGCGTCCATGGTTTGCCATCACATCGATGAGGGAAGTATTTAAGCAGCTCATCCTTCCAAATAATTTTGATTCGATGACAAAGATCAACGAAATTATCGAAAGGAACAAAATCATCACCCCAGCTAAACTTTTGGAATGTTTCAGTACCAATGCGTTGAACGCTTTAACATCAACATGGAAAGCGTGGAAAAAGTATGTCGAAGGATTAATTGATGAAAAACTGGTTAAGCTGTTGAAACTCTTGACAGGAAGTGATATTCTTCCACTGGAGAAAGTTTTTTTTTTTTTTTGACGATTTGGAGAGCAAAGTTCCGAAAGTGCACACTTGTTCATTTTCGGTAACTTTTCCAAATCACTGGGCAGAGGATGAGTTAGTGGTGACAATGGATAATGTTTTAAATGAAGAACTTCATTTTGATATATCGTAAATATTTACGTGGATTTAATATTTATGATATATCAAAATTAAGTTCTTCGTTTAAAATGTTATCCATTGTCACACCTTTTTTGACCGTAGTCGCACGGGTGCCGCGAATAATGTTTTTGCTCGTTGAATGCAGAGGTTTACAACCTTTTCACTCCTGCATTGCACAAATCTCTTGAAAAATACGCGCACTCGGCGGCTACGGTCGAAAAGGTGTATTAGCGATGTTACGCAAGAGGTTATTTTACAACCAAATAAGAATTATACGCTTAAAGATTTTTTCTGGATCGGGTTATGTACAGCTACAGGTTTAAGTCGTAACATTAACGTCCTAAATTTGAAAAATTTTCTTTTCCAAGAAAATAAACTTTATTGAATGAGCTTATTGATAATTATTTTTCGCGAAATAAACTTTTTTCGCATTTGATCAAAATTTAAAACTCGCGAAATTCACAAAAAGTTTTGTTGCTTGATAGAGATGATAGACTTGAGTTGTTTATAACGTAATTTTATTTGATAGGGCAAAATTTATCCACGGTGTAAAATGAAAATTGTTAATGATAAATTGAAAGTATCGACTTCTTTCGCATCTACGGCAAATAAATAACTACAATCCTGTAGTGACTTTTCACTTATTATATTTTAGTAGATAAGCCTTTGCCTTTTGCTCTTGATTCAGAGACCCTGTATACTCTTTGCTCAATTGATAGTTTGTTTTATTTCTATTATCACGTTTTATAGGCAAATAAAATTATAAGAAATAACATGGAAAATGTTGGAAATCGGAACAACAAAAGACTCATAATTGACTCTGAACGGTTAAAGTTGCTTCTTTCCCAAAGATACACAATCGTCGAAATAGCCAAAAATGGTTTACTTGGAAAAGTTGTACATCCCAATACTGTGCATAATGCTTGCAAAAGATTTGGCCTAGACTCGGGAAGAAAATTGTACAGTCGATTGACACACGATCAGTTGAAAGAAAAGATTACGGAAATAAATAAACAATTTCCCAACTCAGGATCGGAAGAGGTATTGAGTCACTTAAAGGGACAAGGAATTATATTACAACGAGACAAGTGTAGAGAGTTGTTGCGCCAAGTTGACCCAGAAGGTGTTGCTATGAGATGGGCTCAAACAATCAAAAGACGGCAGTATCGTGTTCCAACCCCAAACTCTCTATGGCATATTGACACTCATCACAAATTGATTAGGTACAGTTGACACACTCTTTAATTAGATTTTCAAGTGGGAAATTTGCATCTATTAAAGTATTGAGTTATAGGGATAAGAGTCGTTTGAACATTTTCTACGTCGGAGCCATTCTCAACACAACAATATTCTTGACCTAGAATCTCAGAATTCCTATTCGTATGACTGTCTGTTGGTTTGTGAGTGTTTGTATTTACATAAAACTTTGGGGTAGCCTAGAGAGCCTAGAAATTTGACACGCTTGTTCCTTCCGCAAATGTCTGATTTCCGCTTTTTGAAATTTTAATTTTTGAGGGCTGGGGACGAGTTTTTGCGCCAGAGAGAAGCTAAAATTTTCGAGAATTTCGATTTTTAGATGGAATTTTGTCACACATGGATGCATTGATGGTTTTTCAAGACTTGTTTCGATGTTGAAAGTCTCTGCCGATAATCTCGCAAGCACGGCACTGAACTTTTTTGTCGAAGGAATCAAAGAATATGGTATTCCAAGTCGTTTGCGTCTAGATAAAGGATCAGAGTTTGTACACGTTCGATCTTTGATGGAGTACTTTAATGGTGAAGAAAGAGGAAGCCAAATTTCAGGTCGTTCGGTTCATAACCAGAGGATCGAGCGCCTTTGGCGTGATGTTTATACGAAAGTAGTTGAAAAGTATTACAAGATTTTTTATCATATGGAAGATCACGGGATCCTGGATTTGGAAAATCCGATTCATCTCTATGCGTTACAATACACATATTTACCAAGAATCCAGAGCGATTTAGACACGTGGAGAAATGCACACAATTGCCATCGCATTCGAACCGAGAACAACAAAACACCGATGCAACTTTGGATTGCTGAGAGTATTCGTCATCAAGATTCGAATTCCACAGCAATGACGAATCTCTTCGCTAGAGACGAAAATACTGCACTTGAAGAATTCTTCATTGATAACCCCATGCACGAGCCAAATGATATAAAAGTTGTTTTGCCTAGGATTGAAGCGCCTTTGACAGCTGCCCAACAGGCTCGACTGTCAGTTGATATCAATGTTTTAGCACCCTCTCATTCACATGGAATTGATTTATATGGAAATGTATTATTTTTCATTGAACGTGCTATTTCGGAGTAATTAGAATGATAAAAGAGGTTTTTTCTTTATTCGGATTAATCGAGATTTTTAAACATTGTCTTTCTTGGCTCTCTTCGTATTATTGGCCAGGGCCGGCGAAACCGGCGAAAACCGGCGAAACTGACCATAGAATTGTTATCAGATAGAATAATATCTCACTTTGGCTCCTTCATCATCTATTCAGATTCCCTTTGTTAAAAGCGATTATTGGTCGTGAAAACAGTTTTTCAAAATCTGATTAGTGGATAGAAATCTCTTTATAAGGGTATGTTTGCACGGTATTTTTTCTCAGTTACGAAATTTTTAGTTTTGGAAAACGATTGATATTTACAAATCTATTTTATCAAATCTATGTAATTCTTATTTGCATTGAGGGGACCGAAGTGCCCGAAATTTCTAATTGAAAATAATCAAATTATGTGCATAATCGCACGACGAGTTATTTTTTCTTATTTGGCGCGCCTTCAAAGAGAGCAATTAATCGTTAATTTCATTCTGTAGAGAGCAATTAATCGTTAATCACACTCTTCGATGCAGCGCCAATGTTTACAAAATTGATTTTGATGTTTTTGCTGACACTTCTTTTTCATCTTTTTCATCAACGTTTTAATTGCATTCGAAATTCATTTTGTGAGAAAGAAAATCTATAAACAACAAGAAAAGAAAAACATAGAGAGAAGAGAAAATTGTAAAACTTTCGGTGTAATTTACTCCCTTAATTGAGAAAAAGTAGTGAAACCCATTGTGCGATTAGCTCGTAATCACATAATAACTCGTACAACTCGAAAATTACATACGTGATTTTTTTGTTTCGAATTTTCCTCGTCCTTTCGGACTCGGAAAATTAATAACAAAAAAATCACTCGTGCAATTATTCTCGAATTGCACTCATTATCATGTGATTACATATACTAATTTTTGAGAATTCAAAAGAATCCAATCAAGCATGAGAAAATATCCAATTAAAATACGATAAGAACAAAGGAATGACATTATCATTGCACACGTGCAATTGAATTCCCATTGCAACTAAGGGACCCCTTACAGACACGCTTCATTTTGAGGGAAAAAAACATGAATTCATTCTATCTGATAACAGTTCACTGGGTAGACGAATCAATACTTTTGATCTGATTGTGATTAACAAACAATTGCAATGCCTAGAAATGTCCTTTTTTAGATAGGTTTTATCAAGATAAATGTTAATCCAGGAAAAAGGTCAAAATCCCATCCATCTCTACTAGACTTTTGTAACCATAGTTTTTAGGTTTCAAATCATTTTTTAACTAAAGCACTATTTTCATGCACTTTATACTGTATTGAGATGTAAATAGTTAATATGTCAATAGTTAAAAAAAAAGTTATTCGTCACATAATTCTTGTGCAATTCTACTTTTTGGAATCAGAAAACATTAAAACGCTCCTCCCCAGATAGCCATTCTTTGAAGTTGATTTTGAGGCCATGACGCCGAAAGAAGGTTGAGATCGCAAGGTCTGAAACCCATCGATGATCAAAGATGTCTCATTTCCACTAAACTAAATTAACAATAAACCTGATAAATTTCATGAATTATCCAGCCTTTTGAGTTATACCATCCTTTCCCCAGATAGCCATTCTTTGAAGTTGATTTTGAGGCCATGACGCCGAAAGAAGGTTGAGATCGCAAGGTCTGAAACCCATCGATGATCAAAGATGTCTCATTTCCACTAAACTAAATTAACAATAAACCTGATAAATTTCATGAATTATCCAGCCTTTTGAGTTATACCATCCTTTCCCCAGATAGCCATTCTTTGAAGTTGATTTTGAGGCCATGACGCCGAAAGAAGGTTGAGATCGCAAGGTCTGAAACCCATCGATGATCAAAGATGTCTCATTTCCACTAAACTAAATTAACAATAAACCTGATAAATTTCATGAATTATCCAGCCTTTTGAGTTATACCATCCTTTCCCCAGATAGCCATTCTTTGAAGTTGATTTTGAGGCCATGACGCCGAAAGAAGGTTGAGATCGCAAGGTCTGAAACCCATCGATGATCAAAGATGTCTCATTTCCACTAAACTAAATTAACAATAAACCTGATAAATTTCATGAATTATCCAGCCTTTTGAGTTATACCATCCTTTCCCCAGATAGCCATTCTTTGAAGTTGATTTTGAGGCCATGACGTCGAAAGAAGGTTAAGATCGCAAGGTATGAAACCCATCGGTGATCAAAGATGTCTCTTGTCAACTAAATTTCGTCTGTAGCTGTTGCCACCTTTTCTCAAGATTGATTTGTTAGCTTTTTTGTGCAGATATGGGCAACCATGAATGTGCACGAATCCCGATTTTTTTGAAGAAAAAATAGATTTTTCCTCTCAAAATGAGGTAATTGGAACTTAAGTATATATTTTTTGCATGAAAGGGCTATGTCCTCTTTAGACTAGCAAGCGTCTGGTTTTCCTGAGACACAAGACGCGGGAAATGTGCTTATAAAGTGATGCACACGGGTGGGGAATTATTCTTATAAAAAACGGTACGGGAATGAGAAGTTTTGAAAACCAATACTCAGATAAACTTTTGCAAATTTTGCTCTTTTTCGTGAAAGTTTGTCTCGCAAAAAATCTAAATTCGCTCATTCGCGAAAGTTTATCTCGCGAAATAGTTATAGTCCAGTGGGATATATGATATCTAAGATCGTAGATACCTAATTTAAAAGAATCGATGCTTATTTTTTCTGAGGCTTCGCTTTCTCCAAATAGTTATAGTTCAGTGGAGTTACATGATATCTAAGACCATAGATACCTAATTTAAAAGAATCGATGCTTATTTTTTCTGAGGCTTCGCTTTCTCCAAATACCTCATAGTCCAGTGGGGTTCGTGATATCTAAGACCATAGATACCTAATCTAAAAGAATCGATGCTTATTTTTTTCTAAGACTTCGTTTTCTCCAAATAGTTATAGTCCAGTGGAGTTACATGATATCTAAGACCATAGATACCTAATTTAAAAGAATCGATGCTTATTTTTTCTGAGGCTTCGCTTTCTCCAAATACCTCATAGTCCAGGGGGGTTCGTGATATCTAAGACCATAGATACCTAATTTAAAAGAATCGATGCTTATTTTTTCTGAGGCTTCGCTTTCTCCAAATAGTTATAGTCCAGTGGAGTTACATGATATCTAAGACCATAGATACCTAATTTAAAAGAATCGATGCGCATTTTTTTCTAAGATCGTCTAAGAAGGTTTGGGGTCGCAAACATGAAATCATGGCTTTAGGCATTTCCCTAAAGGAACATGAAAAGACTCGAGAAAAGTTATTCAAACAGAACAAACTACTTTTTCTCCTATCCGACCAAAGTTGCGCAGCCTTGAGCGACCCGCCTGATTTTTTTCACAAATAACAGATTGCATCAAAATAGTATTAGGGTTTAAAGAGATATTTACATGGCGGGTCTTAATTGAAATTTTAGAGGGTTGAATATGGTCCAATAGGGTGTATGGTTTCTATCAGGCGATATTTGCCATCAGAGTTTAGAGAAAACTTGGAGAAAAATTTAGTGGAACTTAGACTTGTAAACAAGTCGGTTATTTATGATTCCCGGGTACTGGCTAATGGTAAAATCAGGAAAACGTTCACACGGGAAATTGTGCGTAGAGAGTGAGGAAAATAGGAAATTTGGAAACTCCCATCACAAAACAGATTCCCCGATTTTACCTTCAATCGATATTTTTCCGCGATATAGATAATGTTTATGCTATATCTTTTCAACGACATAGTTCACTAGTCTAAGTGGAACTTAATATTCAAAGGCAAAATTCCGTAAGATTTTTTCCATAAGCTTAGCCTTCATTTTAACCACCATAGTCCGTATAAAAAAACACTGGTCTGGAAAACTTTTTCCTTTGTTAATAATGATTCATGACCTTACTTCAACAAGGTTACAACTCTGCATTTTGAGGTTTATAGTAAAATGCATTTGAAAATTTAGTAGCCTCAAATTTGATGATTTATTGCTTTCAATATGTAATTTTTGGGCTAAATGAATTTAGTGCGTTTAAGGGAGCGGTCATAAAGTATCTACTAGGGGGGTGGAGGATTCTAGGGGGGGGGGGGTTCGAAATCTTTTTCGAGGGTTTAGGGGGGGTTCCAAAATTTTTTTGAGGGTTTAGGGGGGGTTTCAATATTTTTTGGGAAACTCAAGAGAAAATGTAGGAAGTCCGACAACTCATGATTGATCTTATTGGATATATGTACATTTCATATTGGCATTACTTGGGCATCATCGCCTTGCCCTTTTGGTTTGTAACATTGAGCTAGATGAGGGAAGTAGATTAGTGGCTCTCACAGCTCATCAGAGTGGTTTGAAAAAGTACTTCTTAAAAGAAATTTGTCAAAACAGCTAAAATGGTGGTGAAAAATATTGAAATTTTCGCCCGTCGGCGCAAACCACGGTTGCGCCTCCTTTGTTCAAAACACCTTAACATTTCAAATTACAAAAAAGAAATTCCAAGTTTCTTGACTCAAAGATTCCGGGCGTTACTTCCAACCATACTGCTCTTACAGTTTAATATTTTCACTTAATAATGGAGGGCGCAAATAAGGACAAAAAATACCAGGGGTGCCAATTTCATAGTTTGCACCCCCAGAAAATTAAGCCAGGTCGCTACTGGGGAAAATAAGCCGTATTTTTTTCCAAATTTTACAGAAGCTAAGAGAAAACCACTTGATGATTCTTGTCTTAACCCTGTTATACTTTAACTTAACAGTTAAAACTGTTATACTTAATCTCCCTTACCTTATTTTGACATAAAAAACTGTCATACAAACAAATAATGCTCTTTGTACCGCATCTGTATGAATTCTTTTTCGCGTAAAAATTTTTCTAGTAGGGGGGGGGGGTGCGGAAAAATATTGGGCCTTATGAGGGGGGGGTTCGAAATTTTTTCCAGGTTAGGGGGGAGGGGGGTGCGAAATTTTTTTTTGATTTTTCAAAATATCCTCCACCCTCCCCCTCTAGTATATACTTTATGACCGCTCCCTAATATACCCAGAAAAACTCTACAAGACCTTCATATATTCAATTGAATCAAAGATATTAAGGAATCTTTTTTTCAGATAGAACTTTGTGGCCCATTATTACTGAAATTTCGGAAAGTCAACAAGGTTCCATCTCCAAATAATTTATAATTATTCTTAATTGAGATTTTTTTTAAAGGGTAATTAGAACAAGAGAAAAGGTACAAAATTTAGTTAACCTTACAGAAAACGTTTCGAAATAATAGCTATATTAAAGAGAGTCAGGTCAAACGACAACAAGGTTCTATCTAACCACATAGAACCTTGTCGATGTGAGGAAATTGCCGTAAAACATAAGCAAAAAGACACCTTGATAGAACCTTGTTGAAGTAAGGTCGTGGATTATAAAAGTGGATTTGCTCAGTTTTTAATTACGTTACCAAATATTCCTCTTTGGACTGGTTCAAAAGTTAATCACATGATCAAAAAGTGAGCAAAAAACTAATTTATATTTATCAACGAAAGTTCAAGTAGGTAACAGTAGAAAGAAACAAAACGCTTCAAGACCGGGGTTTTTATACAGACTATGTTTTAACAAGTCTAATCAGGAATATCATATCTAATATTTCACGTCAGTGTTCCTGGTACCCTGAGTATCAGAGGTTAAGCTTTCAAAGAATATATTAACCAACCTCGTTCCCTGCGTATTATCAGTTTTTTATGCTTACTGTTAGCACTAGATAATACGCAGGGAACGAGGTGGGTATTCTCTGGCGTCAATCAGTAACGTAAATAAAGCCTGCAATACACGGGGACGAGGTTGTATATTAACCTCTGAAGACCAATCATAGAAATTTTATCACGTCAGCGTTCTTAGAGCTTGGGAAACGTTCAGGGGGTTGAATATTGCCAAAATCCTGCTAGATTTCCCCCTTAGACTTAGACTTCATTTTTAGCAAGTTTAAGGAGAATGTTGTATATAATCGTGCAATGTTTCACGTCAGCGTTCTTAAATTAGGAAACAATTTGGGTAATAAAATAGCTCGGAACCCGAACCAAAGTCACCCATTTATTGAAAATTTTAGGCGTATGGGTAATTTAATGGTGATTTGGGCAAAATGGCTCGGAATCCGAACCAAAGTCACCCATTTATTGAAAATTTTAGGCGTATGGGTAATTTAATGGTGATTTGGGCAAAATGGCTCGGAATTCGAACCAAAGTCACCCATTTATTGAAAATCTTAGGCGGATGGATAATTTAATGGTGATTTGGGCAAAATGGCTCGGAATCCGAACCAAAGTCACCCATTTATTGAAAATTTTAGGCGTATGGGTAATTTAATGGTGATTTGGGCAAAATGGCTCGGAATTCGAACCAAAGTCACCCATTTATTGAAAATCTTAGGCGGATGGGTAATCTAATGGCGATTTGGGTAAAAAGGCTCGGAATCCGAACCAAAGTCACCCATTTATTGGAAATTTTAGGCGGATTGGGTAATCTCATGACAATTTTGAAAAAAAGGACGGGATTTACAAAAACGAAAATGAAATTAAAGTTATTCTTTACTAAGAGCGCTTTCATTTTTATTTTATTGAGAAATTTTACAGATTCTTTAGAAAAAGATATACTGGCATATAAATAGAAATGAAATTTCATGAAAATGATATCTACAGAACTCTCGTTTTTCTAAAAAACTCTTGATAATTATACAGCCCTTTCGATTGACAAATAGCAAAGCCAGTTTTGCCAGGAACACCACTTCTACTTCATTCGTTTGACAAACAGCATTTTGGGCATTCTGTCGAAACATAAATGCCGATTTAAAAACTGTTTGTGGAAAAGATTTTTGAAAAATTGATTACCTTCCAATGCTAGAGCAAAATAATGCCGATCGGCAATTTAATTGGTTAAAAAAACGTGTGTAAACTCCACAAATGCCGACAGAAAAAACAGCTAACGAAGTATCAGGTAACGGAAATCAAAATGGCGGCGGAGCGGTGTAGAATTTTGCTACAAAACTGATCTTGTGACATTAAAATTTTGAATTCGGCAAGGTGGTCAGTATGGCAAACATGTTTCTCAATAGAAAGGGTGGATACAGTAACAAAAATTATCCGATTCAGTCCGATGCAACGGAGATGGTCGATTATTATTATTGATTATTTTTCTCAGTATATAATGAACAACAAGCTCTCTCAATCGATAACTCGTTGATGCCTTTTTCATTGATGACGATTTCGATGATGTATGTCAGTACCTTGAAAAAAAGAAAAAGTGATATAAATAAAATGAACCGCAATCAGCATGTAAAAAAGCCTGAAGGTTACTAAGAAAAAAGGTAACGGTATGTAAACTGACAGGGCTAAGTTCTGTAAGGGTCACAAACCACGACAATTTCAAATAGCCGATTATAAGTACCGCTGGTATTCTATATTTTCCTAAGTACGGCAATTATTTGGAAACGTCAACCAGAATTGGAGTTTATGATCGACTGAACCGCCTCTATGGGTGTTATCAAATGGTGCATGGGTTGCGGCGCTCCTAGGTACCTACTCTGCATATCCAGTCCAAAACTAGTGTGACGTGACATAATATGAATGAAATAATGACCCAGTAGGTCTTTATAGTAAATAAAAATAGCAAAATACTATACACGTTTTTTTTTTTTTAAGAAACACACTTTTAAGAAACATGAGGCTCAGAATGCCTAAAAACTAAGAAACATCTAAGAAACATGCTGAGGCTGAGAATGAGAAAATAACATTTTTAACTCTGTTTTTTTAGAACCTTCCAATCTTTGCATGAAAAATAGGCTGATTATTTCAAAAAGTTTAGAAACATCTAAGAAACATTTAAGGCTCAAAAGACCGATTTCTTAAGAAACATTGAGGCTGCTTGGTAAAACTAGTTTCTTAAAAAAAAAAAACGTGTACTTACATCAGGGAGAAGGTACTCAGCAATGACAACATCTTGATCTTCTTCTTTGAAGGAACGGTTGAGATACCCTTGTTCAAGTATTTTTGTCAGTGTTCGTATCTTTAAAAAGAAAAGTTTATCTTATCGAAAATATAAAATCAATATTGACAGGTTAAACAGGTTAAAACAAACATTCCACTTCCTGAAGAAACTTTCTACTCAAAAATAAATCGAGCTTCAAAAGGTTTGTCATACAGTGAATCGCTGAAAGAATGAGGGCAAAGGGTGTTTTTAGGGGAGATTTCATATTACGTAATTGCAAAAGTCCAGGGGCTGGAAATGATTTAAAAAGCCGTGTTAAAAATAATTAGAATTAAGTTTCGCCAATGATCTAGATATAAAAAAGAGAATTTGACGAATTTAGGAAATTTTTGGGGCAGTCCGCCTAATTCGCTAAAGTTTCTTCTCTCTAGTTATTTATTTGCCCTATTAAAAAATATGGATGTTTCTCCTGCAACGGGGATGTTGAGCACTTCGATGCGGTGTCATTGTGTTAGAAAAGAGAGTAAATTTTAACGAAAAGTCAGACTAACATCAAAATGTACCTAATTCATAATCTCCCTAATTATGGCCATAATAATAAATAATATATCATTACACTTTTTAAGGGCGCACTGCATATAATGTAAAATAGTTTTCGCTTACGACTTGATCAGGTATTGTTTTTGAAAACAAATTCATCTTTGTCAATACTCCACATCTGCCATCATTTACCCTGACATGGATCAGTTAACTCCTTGCAGATTTTTGATGCCCATTTAACATATAAGATGCCTTTTTCTGAAAAATAAGTTTATCTATTTTTAAAAAAATATTTCAAATCCGCTTCAAGTAAACATGAGCGACCAAGATCATTCGACTGATAGTATATGAAACCACAAAACCCGATTGTTAAGTGTATGTAGCGTAGGACTAGTAATATAATATCTCACCGTGAGTTGATTTGTTCTTTTGTAAATCTCACGCATAAAGGTATTGATAACTTGATTATCCCGCATTGCAGTTATTCTAAGACGAAAGTAGATAGTATAAGGGCATAAACTTTCTAGTTGAGGATTCAACTCAATTAATTAATTTTTTTCCAATTTCCCTTGAAGATCGAATTAAGAGCGTCAACTGTAATAAGATAAAAAAAAACTCTTATTTTTGACCTTTTTTAACCAGTTTATGTCTGTTGCGTATGATAAATTGAGAGGAAAAAGTATGCTTTTGACCACCACAATTCCATGTAGAAACCTTATCTAATTAAGTGTCCCTATTTTGAAAAATTTCTGATGAGGTTTTGACTAGCAAACGGAAAATATCATTACGTGCTAATGAGAGATGTCTGCCTTTTTAAGAGTCATTTTTTCTAAGAGTCTTCAGGGTGTGATACCTCACCCTCTTAGATTTTGCTGAAATTTAGACCAAATGTTCTATCACGCAATAAAATAAGAACCTGAAAATTTCACCTTGATATCTCAAGTAGTTTTGAAGATACAGCGTCTCAAAGATAGGCTACTAAGCGAAAATTGACCCCTAAAAATCATGAACTCTGGAAGGGAGCAGATTTTGAAAGCCAATGAATTTTCATTCAAGTACATTAGAAAGCTGATTTTCAGTGGATTTCAAGAACTTTTTGTAGGGAATCAGAAAAAAATCAAATTGAGTCTCCAAAATTTTCCCCGAAAATCTCTAGCACCTCCTGTAGAGGGCACTTTTAGCTGTCTGCTGATGGTCCTTGAGACTTTTTTGAAGCAAAATTTTGACCTAGAGTGGTTTACTGGTGGGTTTTGGCAGCAAAAGTAACATTTTCACGATGGCGTATCTTTTTGAACCCACAACAAATTTATTTGAAACTTTCAGTAAGGCTTCCTTAGTAGGTCTAGTTTACAACCTCAAAAAATCTCAGTGGGGGTTTGAAGTCTCTTAAAGATGATTGATTGAAAATTTGCTTAACTTCGTTGTTTTTTCCCTCTTAAAATGCTAAATCAGGTCCACTTAGGGGGCTCTAAAGGTTAATTCTTGTCAAAGAATTGGTTGATATTCTCTAGCCAACTAATCATTGGCATTAAGGGAACAACTGCAAAAGATTTCAGGTCATTTCCATCAACAGGTGACATTTTATGGCAGTTTCTTTATTTTTAAGTACAGAATATGTAAAAAAATGAGACTGGCATCTGGTCTTTTCTATTGTTCCAGGGCCTACCGTAAGTTGGTCTAATCTCGACATCCGTCTTCTAATTTCGACACCCTTCTTTAGAGATAGGAATAATATGAAAGTCGGAATCGGTGATTGAAAAAAGATCCATCCTCCCTTTAGACTTTTTTTAATTTTTCAGCTCTAGAAAAGGGTGTCGAATTTAGGGGAGGGATGTCGACATTAGACCAAGTTACGGTATATTTTCAGGAAAATCATCAACCTTTCACATTTTGGTGAATATTCATCTTAAATATAAACAGGTTACTTCAACTAAATGGATTTAACAGTACTTAAATCTTATTTAAAAACGTTTTAGACTCATTCGAAAATCCTACTTTGACAATAATTTGTGCTTTACTGCAAAACTTCTAAGTTCAAGTGTCGTGATTAGCTTTAGGCTAAATAGAAATTCGATTGTCGAACGCAATTGAATCTCAATTGGATATTACCGCAATTTTCAGATTCGATTGATATTTCGATAGACCTTTTTTTAAAGAGGCAGCCATGTTTGAATAATTATGTAGTCCAGCATAAAAACAATGATACAGCCATACATAATTACTGTATCATGTATATTTTAAAAATTATGCATGGCTATATCATTGTTTTTATGCTGGACTACATATATTCAACATGGCTGCCTCTTTAAAAAAAGGTCTATTGCATTCGATCGTCGATTCATTGACCCCCGGATTGTTCATCGCATAATTTCTACGGGAAATCGAAAGTAATTTCATTCGGCTTGTGATGTTTGAGAGCTTGGATGTTGGGAAGCTGCAAGAATAAAGCCAGACGATCTCAATCGAACAACAATCGAACCAATCAAATATTACCCAGAATTTTGACGTTCGATTGAGATTCGATTGCGTTCGACAATCGATTCCATTCGATAGAGATCGTCTGGCAATTTGATTTAATCGCAATCAAACTCACCGAACATAATTGTAATCAAACGAAATTGCATGATACAGTAATTATGCATGGCTCTATCTTGTTTTTATAGCTGGACTATATAATTATTCAACAAGGACGTCCTCTTTGAAAAAAGGTCTATTACACCCAGGAATCGGCCATTCGATTGAGATTCGATTACGTTTGATAATCGAATCACAACTATTCAATCGCGTTTGATTACGTTCAATTGGTTTGATTGCGATTTTTTGTTCGAAGTTGTTCGATTGACACTGTCTGGTTTAAAGAGAAATAATTTGAAGCCACATTAATAATCATAGTTTATAAAAAACAAACCTTGTTCATTTTATATTGACCATGTGAGCCAGCCCTCTTTTCAAGGTCATTGTTTTGTGCACTACTAGCATCCATAGCTCAAAATAATATTTTATTTCAATATCTAGAATGCAAGTAATTATTGATCAGACAAATGAAAAGCAAGTTTGTTATATGGCTGCTTCCATATAACGCCATAAGACAACAAAACTCATTCGCAGGTAATATCTAATTCCCTTCTGGTTTTACTTGCATCCACTGAATTATGGATGAGGTATCATAATTTTTAAGCCCATGGTGTCCCCCAGGTTTTCAGATAAGCCCTTCGCCTTTGCGATCAACCTGGTGAACTGATATCAACTTTCGCTTTCTTAGAAAAATGAATATTTTTATTCTAATTATTATTCTAATTTATGCAACGGGGGAGAGCGTTGTAATTAAAGCCCTACCCTCCACCTCCTTGGTACGCCATAAATCTTATTCTCGTCAACCGAGATTTCTTGTCTTTTAGTAATTCATCAAAACAACATTGACCAAAGGAGACATGTTCTATCAAAAACTTGAATTTTCTGAGATCTTGTGTCTTCTTTGGAAAAACCAGGGTTTTCACTGGAAAAACCAGGTTTTTGAGAGAAAACCCAGGTTTTTGGTAGAAAAACCTAGTTTTTCTCGAAATTGTGATTTTCGCTTGCCATAAGAGAAGGTAGAATAGCACACCGCTATGCAAACGTCATAATTATTACTTTCAACATTTGACCGAAATTCGATCCCACAATCCTTTTCATCTTGATTCGTAATGCGTGCAAGTTATTACTTTTGCATTGTCAGTAAGTGTAATTGACTTGTAAAAGCAATTAATGCAAAGGATGATGGGATTAAAACTCGGACAAACAGTAATTTTAATGTCTATTTTTAGAATCACTGCGGTATGCTATTGCTGTTTTACTAACGGGCGGGAAACAGGGCGTCCATGGGCGAGCATTAAAAGCTTAAAGGTAGGTATTTTAAAACCTAAAATTTTCTGCTTATTCTTTACTTTTATGAATTGAAATTTTCAGAGGTTGTTCCAGAGAAGTTATACTTGACTTTAAGCCAAAAAAATAAAAAAACACCAAAAAAGTATCACTATTTTCAAACTCAGTGGATGGCCACCTTAAGGTGGATTCCCCCTGACTCAACAGGGTATTTCAGAGAAAAAATCAAAAAAAACTTTTTTTTGAACCAGACCCTCAGGACACATCTATCTTACGCAGAATTTATCGTAGAATCAGAATATCACATCCATTTGGTCTCAAATTTAATTGCTTTTTCGGAAATTGATTTTTCAGAGGCATGGTATATAAAATTTTTGAAAAAAAAATCAACGTTTTTTGTCATTTGCCCCTGGGAAGGCAAAGCGCAATTGCCGACCGTTTCCGTACGCCCAAGCGCCCATTTCGCGCCCCTAAAGCCTCCTTTTCGTGCAGATCCAATTTCGTGACTTTTCACACGGGATTGTTTTCAAAAATCGCTCTTAGAAAGCTCAACAGTCAGACCAAGCTGTATAATATTAGTGACTGAAGAAATCTCAAGAAATCTGACTGGTTAGTACTAAAACATGGGGAAACCAAGCTCTACTAAACGTGAAAGAGCTTCTGGTAATGCAGGTCGTTGCACAAAAGCAAGATCAAAGGCTCTTTATGCTCCAAAGAAGAAAACTTACAACTTCGAGAAGAAGCGACCGACTGCGACTACGGCTTCAAAATCGTCAATCGACAACACTTCAAACAAGGAAAGTGAACTTCCAGAGACTGCATCTAGCTCTAAAATTGGAAGTACAACTATACCTGAGACTCCTGAAAAATCAAGACCAACTGAAAATAACAGCAGTACTACAAACCCTGGTCCAAAAATGATTCACGGCTACCGTTTTGTGGATATGACGATATTAGCGTCAATCTTCACCGTCCTTAGTTGCCCTGGATGTAATGGTGTACGTTGTCTAAACCTCCATGAAAATGATGTTAAAAAGAAAGGACTAGCAAGCCATCTTGTTCTTCAATGCTCTGTGTGTCTTTATGAGCAATCATTTTTCACTTCGAAGCAAGTGCAATACCCGAATGAAGGACGCGGTGGTGCTAAATTCTTCGATGTGAATGCTCGGTCAATTTATGCTTCACGACAAATAGGTGGAGGCCATGAACATTTGAAAAAGTTTTGCACTTACATGAATATGCCTCCACCAGCTCTTGAAGGAAGCTATAGCAAAATGACAAAGAAATTGAAGGAAGCGGCAAAAACTGTTGCTGAAAAAAGCATGTCTGATGCTGCCGCTGAACTGCGCGGGGAAGCAGAATCAGCTGACGTTGGCGTTTCTATTGACGGGACATGGCAGAGAAAGGGATATACTTCCATGAATGGTGTTGTGACTGCTATATCAGTGGATAATGGAAAGGTTCTTGACACAGCTATCATGTCAAAGAATTGTAAAGGCTGTACCAAAATGAAGTCTGTTAAAACCACTGATCCGCAACGATATGACGCGTGGAAAGCTTCTCACAAATGTGGGCTCAATTTCAAAGGATCTTCCCCAGCAATGGAAAAAGAGGGAGCAATAAACATTTACAATAACTCTACTAAGAAACATGGGCTATATTACACTTCATTTTTTGGTGACGGTGATTCAAAATCGTTTACGGCGGTACAAAATACCTATGGTCCGCGCAAGCCTGTAAAGAAACATGAATGTATTGGCCACTATCAAAAAAGAGTCGGAACTCGTCTTCGGAAATTGAAGAAGTTAAACAAACGCCTAGGAGGTGCAGGAAGATTGACTGATGCCAAGATAGATTGTCTCCAAAATTATTTTGGC
This sequence comes from Clytia hemisphaerica, assembly GCF_902728285.1. NCBI lineage: Eukaryota > Metazoa > Cnidaria > Hydrozoa > Leptothecata > Clytiidae > Clytia > Clytia hemisphaerica. The sequence goes on along the minus strand of NW_027104390.1, from coordinate 609,660 downwards.
ATCGCACTGCGTCAGAATGTGAATAATCTTGACGAAATGGTGAAATCAACCAAAGCGTCAATGTTTCATGTTGCGGGATACCATGACAACTGCCCCAATCATAAAGATAGCTGGTGTCAATACAATCTTGACAAATTAAATGGCACCAATTTCTACAAAAAGAAAGGCTTCCCTTTAGATGTACGTCAAGCAATTTTGCCAACCTACAATGATTTATGCACACGCGAAAAACTCGAAAAATGCTTACACGGTCGTACTCAAAACGCAAACGAGAGTTTTAACGGTATGATTTGGAACCGCATCCCAAAAGCCAACCATGTGGGTTTACACATCCTCAGCTTTGCTGTCTATGATGCTATTTCTCATTTCAACAATGGTGGTATAGCAGCCTACAACATCTTAACTAAAATGAACATGGAAGCAGGAAAGTACACGGTCAAAGGTCTAAACCTTCAGGATTTGATCCGTAAACGACGGTCAGCTTACCGAATGTCTTCTCCCCAAACAAAGAGAAGAAAAGTTATCAGACACCTGAGAAAAACAAAACAAGACAAATTAATTGAAAAAGAAGGGAAAACTTATGAATATGGTGGCTTTGAATGTTGATTTAATGTAGATTTGTAGAGACTTTATGTTTTTAGATTCAAAATATCAGTTATAATTTTTAGCGCGTTTTCTTATTTTTGCAAGTTTTTTCAACACGGGTCGGGGAATAATTTCTGAACCGCTTTCTCAATCAAGCTCATTTTTTCAGTGAATGTTTATTGGAAATAAAAGGATGTTTTGGTTGTAGAGTTTTTTTGAATTTCACCATAAAAAGTGTTTTATGTTTGAAGCAACTTTTGTATTTTTTTGTATTTTTTGCCGGTCCGAAGAGTTAAGCGGTCTGTTCTATGAGGTTCAAATTTCAAAATTTTAATTCACCCAAAACATGCATCTATATAAGGGTGATCAACTCAGAAAGTTTCATTGGTATATCTTTTTAACTTCTCCGGAAATTGACCGACCCGTGTTTGACCTATTTTGGCACTTTTCAGTGCACGGCTCCGGCCGCCATTATGGATTTTTTCTAATTTTTATTTTTTTCATTAATTTTCATCTAGTTTGATCATAAAAAGTCAATATCAAAAGATAAAATCATTTATTTTGCAATTTTGGTCTAGCCAGGGGGAATCCACCTTAACATATTATACCGAACTGGCAAAAGACGGGGGTAATGTTATTATAATATGGGTAAAAGTACCCCTTTTTTAAACTGACTGAAATTCGAGCCGTTACTAGCAACCCTGCGGGGCCCAAGGCGCCGAGTATGCACCCGGCACAGTGACAAGCCGTTACTAGCAACCCTGACCCTACCTAATTGATTGGTAATGACCCAATACCCCCTGAACCACGGAATGACAGATAGGAAAAATTAAAAATGATACTTCCGACCGTCAAAAGATGATACTTCTGACCGTCGAAGATACTTCCGTCCGTTCACGGAAAAAAAATTTGCGGGGCCACGTGAATCATTTTTCATCAAATAGAATCATAAACAAGTTGCAGTTTAATTGATAAACTTTGTTTCAAGTGGCCCACCCCATCTTTGAAACAAAATTAACGAAACAATCTTTATGGTTGTTACGTTGTTACTCATAATTCCTGTTTTTGTGAAAAATTTATTTCGTGTAAAAATCTTTTGATTGATTTGAAAATCAGAGTTTTCTCCATGTCTCATCCCAGTGTCGTTCTATGAGCGATTGAGGATACAAACCTTTTTCCCGAGTATTTTATTACCAAGCCATAATTCGTGTTTTCAGTACATGATTTTTTTCTACGTCACTGCAGTAATCAAATTATATTTTAAATCACTCTTTTCCAAATTGAGATGTGCATTTAACAAAGACAGCGACAATATGGAAAACGTTTCAAGAATTCCCAAGTCAAAGATGATTACAAAAAGTTGGTTTTTCTGAGAAGGGATAAATTTGTGCATTTTCCCCTGTAAATTGAATAGAAATAACGTGTAGCATACACAAATTCTATGAAATAGACTAATAAAGCGTACATAAAGTGTACAGCCGATAAATGGAACGGGTCGACTTTAGGCTAATCTCTTAAGAAATGATCATTTTGCTAACGCCGACACTCTTTTATATACCAACCATGTAGGATCAAACCAGTCCCATTATTCCGTCCGTCAAAGCCGTCGAAAACTTAAGGCATATCAAAACCCTAGGGCGTGTCGAAATCTTAGGGCGCGTCAAATTTTCAAGGTGCGTCGAAATTCTAGGGCGCGTCTAATTTTCAAGGCGCGTCGAAATTCTAGGGTGCGTCATTTAGCAGACTCTAAGGATATCAACATCATGGAATTTGGCAACAAAACCTGAGAATTTCATTTATAGAATATTTTTAACTGTAAATTACCTCACCCTCGCGAGCCAGGGCCGATAAACGATTTAAGCGACTTAAAGAGGCCAGTACCGTATAATTGGAGGAATCGTTTATATCCCCCGTCAACGCGTCCATCAGAATCATCAATAGCGTAAGGGGGTTAGATAAGCCATGGAGTCGAGGGTGAAATTACCTATTATCCCCCGGTTCACAAAAATACTATTTCGTGCTTCCGGTGTGTATTTCACTGTTAAATCTGGCTTGAAAACTTAGAATATAACTGTTAGAATATATTTCAATATTTTAGGAATATGAAAAAAAAGTCTTATAAAATACACGTTTTTTTAAATAGAAGAACATACAAAGTTTTTGAAGCTTTTTTATGTTCTTAAGTTTTTAAGTTTTAAGCTTGAAAATGTTCTTAACATGTTCTTACTTTCACCATTTACACGCTTTTTCATTTATAAGAATACACTTTATAAGAATGTCCATGATGAAAATGGCCAAAAAATTAAGAATAATGCTAAGAATATCACCATCATGGGATTTTGCTACTCAAGCTAAGAATGCCATTTTTAGAGCATTTTCAATTATAAATTGTCAATTACCCTCAAGTAAGGTTCACTCCTTTCGGAAAATGTCATTTTTTGCTTAAGACGTATGTACTAAATGTTAAATCTAGTCTGAATTAGGATTCTAACCTAAGAATGCTATCGCAGAAGATTTTAGGATGATTTTCCCAAAAAAGTTAAGAATATCCATGATGAAATGGATTTACACCATTCTTATAAAAAAGAAGCGTGTAGTCAGTATTCCATTTTCCTAAGGAAATAGGTGTTTTATGTTCCACATGTTTTTAGGGTGAAAAATGAAGATGATGAAACTTCTTGTTTTATTGTTTTGCATGGTGGTTGTTGTTCACTTCGATTGTGTTGAATCATGCAACACGCAATTGGTGACGGAAGGGACAACTGACCAAGGTGGTTTTGGTTATAGCGGCCAGCTGAACTCGGGCATAACACAATGCAAATTGATAAGCGAAGGTTATCCAGTAAAATATTCGAGTGTCGGGGTATGTAGTACAGCACTTAGTTGTAATTTACAAGGCCGTAATAACGATAATACATGTAACAATTACTGTATATTCACCATTAATGCATGCTATGGTTTATGTTCACCTGAAGATGAATGCTCCGGATCACCAGCAGGACAATACAAATGCGTATGTTTTAAAGCTGACGAAAGCAATGGAATACCATCAACACAACCACCAAGTGGTAAATGAAAACAAAAAATACATTTAATTTATATCATCGTATATATCTTCAACAATATCACTTAGCGGTAAATGAACCAGTGAAACCAATCTGAAGCTAAAAACATTTCATCCAACCAGCTTTTATTTTTTTGCAAATTATTTTTATTAGGACCCAATTTATAAGAACGTTCAGTCTGAACTTTGGAACAAAATAAGAACACCGTGCACCTTGATTTTTACAAGTTTCTTATAATAACATTTTGATATATTATATTATGACTTAAGAACATTTCATTCATCTATATTATAATACGCTTAAATTAGAACTCTCCCATTGGGCTCTTACAGAAAGCTTTTGTACAGGGATGGAGAATTTTTTGGATATCTTGTTGACGATGGTAGTGAAAAATCTGCAAAATTTGTCTTGTTTTGGGGCAAACTTGCTCTAATTAGGAGTGATTTTGAATAATGCTGACGCTTGTCCGGGGGGTGAGATCTGTTGTCCGAGGAGTCAAAATTCGCAATGTCCGGGGGTAAATTTTCAAAAAATGTTATATCTTCCTCCCCCCATATTCAAATTTTTTTCTGGAAGAGCCCATTTTTGCATAAAGCATTTCTACTAGCCATTTTTAAGCAGCCGGCAATTCTTTTTTGCGCCTTTTCTTCCAATTTGTCCTTTTTTCTTCCTTTCTTTTCTAATCTTCTTTTTTGAACATTTTTAAGAGCGTTTTAAAATTGAACACTATCTGTTTCATTTTAATTTTGAAATTTCTATTTTTCAAATTTTCAAACTTAGTTCTTGGCCGGTTCGTGGCTCTATTCTAGAGCAAAAATTCACAAAACAATGTTTTTGCAGGGACTTATATATCTCGATAAGCCAACAACTTGAGTAAGTGAGAACATTTCACACGAAGAAAATTACACTCTTCTTTGAAAAAAACAACACTTATAATAATAATTTTTAGATTTGAGTAATGGAGGACATTATAGGAGGCACTCGGGTGGGCGTGTGGGTACCAGTGAAGTTCGAAGGCACGTGATTAAAGCGTGATTTAAAAACTTACCGACTGACTGAGTTATGACAAGGTACCCATTCCCAATCAGTAGCGTAGGGCAAGAGGGGCGCACAATTTGTGTAGGAGAGCAAATCTTTATGACACAGTAATTATCTTTTTATATATTATGAATAGGGAATTACAGTGTCATTAAAATCTGCTCTCTTACACAAATTTTGCGCCCCTCCTGTCTACGCTACTGCCAACCACACATACCCATGAATGTCTTTCCAAATTTTCAATGGAACATTTCGAATGAGTAGTTTCTCTCTTTGTCAAATAACTTTTTCAAAAAACAATGCTCAATAACTTTCGCAATAAAAATTGCGAAGAAAGTTAATTCTTTTTAATCATAAATGGCCATAATGACTGTTGTAAAAACAATTATTGTGTTGGTATATATTTTCTAACATTTTGTTAAACCATGGAGGTATAAAGAAAAAACAGGAGTTGAATGTGTCGGTAATTGGTCGTTAAAGTCTTTTGATTTCTTTTATAAAATGTATCAAAAGAAATTATAAGCTCGCCCGATGAAATAAGACTTTTTAGTAGAACTCAAGTTTGCTCTGAACATTCTAATCATCAGTATTGAAGATTCTAGCCTTTTAATATACGAAAATTAAATAAAACTTCGTCCACGACAAAAGTTTATGTTCCATTTCGTTATCCGTTCAATTTTGTTTTGAAAAGATATTTTCTCAAGCCAGAAAATGAAAAGTTCTTTATAAGCACACACAATTTCAGACTCAATTTGTAAACATAAAATCGCTGGAGAATTTTGGAGGAAAATATCAAGCAATAGAATTCACCTTAAAGAAAACATTGATCGAAAAATTTATTATTAACTTATTATTTGACGAGGGATTGCCAAATTTACAGGCCTTTTTTTAGTCCAAATATTTTCTTACACTGATGTCAGAAACAATGAATCTCGTCTCAACTAAATTTTAAAGCTTCAATGAGCCAATAAGATTTCACCAATGGATAAAAGAGCTCATTTAAACTCAATGGTATTGTGTTCCCCCTTGCGTATTCGAATTATGGAGACTCCACTGTAGATAGTTTTTCGAGAGCTTTCAATTTAGTCTCCGCTAAAAATCTCATTTTGGCCAATCGCCGAAACAAATCTACGCCTGCCTTTTGGTCGATTTTGACTTAACATTAGACGTTTCGAGCGGAGTAAAAAAAGTTCCCAACTTTTTGTCTATACACCTTTTCGACCGTAGTCGCGCGTGCCACTTTTATCCCACTAAACTCGATCCAATCCTTTTTTGACACATTTTTCTATTGTCTATAGGTGCGAAAAAAGGACTGGGACGGTTTTAGTGGGATAAACCGGACAAAATGCCCGCGCGACAATTGGCGGCTACAGTCGAAAAGATGTATTACAAGGACAACAAAATAAAAATTAAAATTAAGGAAACACGAAATATATTTTGGAAAAATTTTTCCCTTTCCCATCTTCCCTACCCAGCTGGCACATAGCGTTGTTTCAACGTTCATCTAACGTTATATGGACCTTGTGAACGTTAGATGAACGTTAAAATAACGTTGTGTGCCAGCTGGGTAGTGGACAAACGCTTTTCGATACAATATAGCCAAGCAAATCCACTTTGCTTAATAGAAATCTACAAAATTATAGAATATATCTGTAACAAATGAAATAAAAAGTACTTTAAGCATAAAATAAAAATAATCTAAATCTCGTAGCTAAAAACAAAATATATACAGCATAGAAAATATCTTTAAAAATATCTCTTTTAATGGGTCTGGGTTGACATTAATGTTGAAGTTAAAAACCAAAATACTTTTTATCTTCGTCAAAAAGGCTTAGCCAACGTGGATTCCACAAAAGCAAGATTGAAAGCAAAACAAACCTATTGTCAGATTTCGAAAAAGTATTAATGCCAGACATATACCGGGAAGAAGGGGGCGTGATTGAGTTTATTAGAAATAAATCCACAGCTAACCATTACGTCAAACGAATGCGCATTAGGTAACATGAGGTTTACACCATAGTTTTATTAATTATAAAGTATATAATTGTGACATAATATACCCGGGGATGGTTGAGTTACATATTTGTTCATTTAAAAACGATGCGCTTGGGTAAGATTAGGTTTTTACCCTAGTTTTATTAAAATTATATAGTATATAATTATGACATAATATACCCGGGGATGGTTGAGTTACATATTTGTTCATTTAAAAACGATGCACTTGGGTAAGATTAGGTTTTTACCCTAGTTCTATTAAAATTATATAGTATATAATTATGACATAATATACCCGAGGGGGGGAGTGGCTGAGTTACATATTTGTTCATTTAAAAACGATAGGCTTGGGTGAGATGAGGTTTTCACCCTAGTTCTATTAAAATTATACAGTATATAATTATAAGGTCTTGTTGTGTACTTTCCAGCTATGTTCCAATAAATCTCGAGAAGAAATAAACCTCACTGTTGGTCCTTCACAGTATGTACAATTATATGAAGTCAATGGTTTAGATTCCGACCCGTTCCGTGCAGGGCCAGATTGCAACGCAACATAACAGTTTTGGGTAGATGTCATTAACTCCAATTCAGCGGGTGCGTTATTAGCCGTTTGTACACTGTGAAATTTTCGTTTGTTTCTACCAACAAGCTTCTTTTTGGTTATAAGGCGTGTACCATATCCATGATCGTCATATTTATTTTGCAGCGGTGATTTGTCTGCATGAAACCATTTGATATGGCGTCTTAACGTGTCCGCGCTTTTGAGACGTTTCCCACATGCCCTACACACGAAGGGTTTAGACTCATCGACGGACGCCTTAATCTGGCAATGAATAGAACGTTGATGTTTGCGAAGATGGTTTTTTTGTGCAAATTTTGTCCCACAGACATCACACTGGTATGGTTTCCCATCCGAAGCTTCATGCCTTAGCAAGTGTTGTTTCAAGTCGCCTTTACGTCGGTATTTCGCTTCACACTGGCCACATTTGTAAGTCGCGGTCAATTCATGCGTTAGTTGATGTCTCTTCATGTTAGAACTATCTTTAAACGCGCAGCCGCAATGCGGGCATAAATACGTCCGCCTGTTTTGCAAATGACAACGACGCTTGTGTTCGTACAGGTAACGATGGGCTGTGAATGTTTTCGGACATTGCTCGCATTTGAAATCACGTTTGTTTTCATGCGTCGCTAGGTGCGCAAGATATCTAGTTCTCAGATTGTAGTCTTTGCCACAGATATCACACTGATATCGTTTTTCACCGGCGTGAACTCGAAGACATATCGATAATTCTTCAGTAGTCGAGTACCTGCAGATTTAAAAAATAATTTTTTTGATACCGTAAAGGCTTAGGGACACGAGAAGTTTTTTTTCGCGTTGGTGCAATGCAACATGCTCCATCCAACCAACCTGAAACACTTTCTCGTATCTCCACCCCATTTTCTTTCTACAAATAAAAGTGAAATCTCACCTTTGTCCCTAGGACAAAATCAGCGTGTCTTGATAGAAATGCATTGTTGTCGTTCCATAAACGACAACTTTGACATCCAAACCCAAGATCTCACACAAATCTATCCTCGCATTCAGTTTGTTTCGACATAATTTCGGCCTTCTAACACTTTACTTATAATCCTATAATCTCTGTTATTACAACTCCTGGTGTGCATGACCGCCTATCATCCAGATGACTTGTATCATTGTGGGATCCGTCCTACTATGATGCTAGTCTGATCTTGATGATATTATTAAACATAGGAAAGAAAAGGGAAATTAGGGTTGGAAAGATGGATTACTGATTACTCCACGCTTGGCACGTATATACTCTGAATACTATGGCTCTGTAAGAGAATCCGCCCAAGTTGGTGAACCGCTTTGATATTTTTCATCCAGATTTGAGATGAATATTACATGATGTTTTGAGTGCGACGATTGGCTAAAGCATAAACAATATAACCCGATACACCTTTCTCCGGTTAGTCGTTTCGTATAAAAAGTCACCAAAATTATGAGTAAACAAACCATCCCATTGGCTAAAAGCAAAAACATAAAATAAATGTGCAGAGTATGAGAAAAATGTGCTCACTGTGCTCTTACTCTGGACATTTTTTTTTAATGTTTTTTGCTTTCAGCCAATGAGATGGTTGGTTTACTCGAAATTTTTGTGACTTTTTATACAACTAACCGTAAAAACAGCTAACCTTAAAAAGGTGTATTGCTTTCGCTTTTGCTCTTGCTTTCGCTTTCAAGCAAAAGGTAATGCAAATTTGAATGTTTTGGTTGATTAGTGCAGACCGTGTTATGCGCAGAATGGATGATCTGTTACGAGATTAGATAATTTTCGAAAGTCCAAGTAAACTGAAACGATTGATACTATCTGAAAGAACACGAAGTTCTGAACGAAAAGATGTATTACAACAGCTCCCTTACTCAAACACAATTGATAGTAGAGGGCATTTTGTAAAATCGCTCGATTGGTTTGTTACAAGCTTGAGCTTCAAAAAGCGCAAAAACTGGACAAAACAGCTGTTTCTGCTGGCTGAAAAACACGGTTTTCAAAGGGTTAATATCTCGAGTTAGGTACAGAAATCACCTATACTTGCGATATATCTCTAAGCTTAATTTTTTGAGAGCTTTCCAAAAATATACCACAGGTCTCTGTTTTCTCAAGCTAAAATTTTCATTAATTTTTAACCCTATGATGTTTGCCTTAGACCGTCATATTTGTCCGAAAATCACACCAAAGTGTCCGAAAAAAAAATTGGAACCAAAGTAATTTTCATTCCCCTACCCCTTAGCTTTCCAAAAATGTGTAACAAGTGCTTCTAACAAAACAATCGAGCGATTTCAAAAAATCGAACAAAATTCCCCCTACTATGATACCATCTCGAAGAACATGAAATTCTGAACTCCCGTACTCAAACACAAAGAAAGGCACCCGTTTTCGGACCAGGTCCCTGGTATCTCCACTAAGGTGATATTAGACGTAAAATCTTATCTACATCGTACATCGTGTTAAAGGCCGGTCTCCACTTTCGCGCGAAATGAGCGACAGTTTTTTTTTTAATTTTTTTTGCCTAAAGAAAAGATTACGTCATAAAAAAGTTTCGCTCAAGCAAAAAATAGTTGAAGGAAGTTCTACTTTTTTCATCTGTTACATCAATTTTGACCAATGGAATCGCCTTATTTTTCAACGGATCAACGACCTTACAAGAACGTCAAAAAGTTTTCGCTCATGTCGTGCGAAAGTGGAGAATGTCAAATGTCTTAAGGGCTCTGACAATAGTGAATTTTTCATAATTGCCGTGTTAAAAGTGTGTTTTCTGACTGATGTAACCAACAAAACTATGGCATGTTATACATTTTCTGTTAGACAAACTATTCCTGAATCTGAAAATTCAAAAATTGCATCGAAAAAATTTGATGAAGAAGAAAATGAAGACTTTTGCAAGGAAGAGTATTTCAACTTTGAAGAGCTTAGTTTCGGCGAAGAAAAAATATTTTGAAAATTTTTTAGCAGTAGATGGTGTATTATTTACCGAACAATAAAAATTTTTGCGGAAAATCTTTGTAATTGCTTCTTTCTTTGTCTCAAAATCTCATCAATTTTTCATCTGGATTTTGCTTAAAAAAACAGTCATAACTTTTGACACATCTTTTTAGAAATGGTCGGTCGAAAAGGTGTAAAGGACAACAAAATAAAAATAAAAATTAAAGAAACACGAAATATATTTTAGAAATATTAACGTTGTGTGCCAGCTGGGTAGTGGACACAAACGCTTTTCGATACAATATAGCCTAGCAAATTCACTTTGCTAAATAGGAATCTACAAAATTATAGAAATATCTGTAACAAAAATGAAATAAAAAGTATTTTAAGCATAAAATAAAAATAATCTAAATCTCGTAGCTAAAAACAAAATATATACAGCATAGAAAATATCTTTAAAAATATGTTTTTTAATGGGTCTGAGTTGACTTTAATCATGGACATATAATGTGGGAGTTAAAAACCCAGAAGGAATAAGAGATAATACTTTTATCTTCGTCAAAAAGGCTTAGCCAACGTGGATTCCACAAACGAAAGATTTTAAGTAAAACAAACCTATTGTCAGATTTCGAAAAGTATGGTATTTGTTTTGTCAATTCAATGTGAAAAAGCTCGTAAATTAAAATTGATGAGTAAGCAAACGATGCCACTCTTACTTTAATACCAAACCTTTAAAACGTTTCTCCCCAACTCACTTTCACCGTGTGAATGAAAGCCTTGTTTTCCTCCTTCGATACTATTTAAGTATTAATGCTAGACATATACCGGGGGAGGGGGGTGGTGTGATTGAGTTTATTAAAAATAAATCCACAGCCATTACGTCAAACTCGCATTACTTGTTACCTGATTGTTCATTTAAAAACGAATGCGTATTAGGTAACATTAGGTTTTTACCCTAGTTTTATTAAAATTATATAGTATATAATTATGACATAATATACCCGGGGATGGTTGAGTTACATATTTGTTCATTTAAAAACGATGCGCTTGGGTAAGATTAGGTTTTTACCCTAGTTCTATTAAAATTATATAGTATATAATTATAAGGTCTTGTTATGTACTTTCAAGCAATGTTCCAATAAATCTCGAGAAGAAATAAACCTCACTATTGGTCCTTCACAGTATGTACAATTATATGAAGTCAATGGTTTAGATTCCGACCCGTTCCGTGCAGGGCCAGATTGCAACGCAACATAACAGTTTTGGGTAGATGTCATTAACTCCAATTCAGCGGGTGCGTTATTAGCCGTTTGTACACTGTGAAATTTTCGTTGGTCTCCACCAACAAGCTTCTTTTTGGTTATAAGGCGTGTACCATATCCGTGATCGTCATATTTATTTTGCAGCGGTGATTTGTCTGCATGAAACCATTTGATATGGCGTCTTAACGTGTCCGCGCTTTTGAGACGTTTCCCACACACCGTACACACGAAGGGTTTGGACTCATCGACGGACGCCTTAATCTGGCAATGAATAGAACGTTGATGTTTGCGAAGATGGTTTTTTTGTGCAAATTTTGTCCCACAGACATCACACTGGTAGGGTTTCCCATCCGAAGCTTCATGCCTTAGCAAGTGTTGTTTCAAGTCGCCTTTACGTCGGTATTTCGCTTCACACTGGCCACATTTGTAAGTCGCGGTCAATTCATGCGTTAGTTGATGTCTCTTCATGTTAGAACTATCTTTAAACGCGCGGCCGCAATGCGGGCATAAATACGTCCGCCTGTTTTGCAAATGACAACGACGCTTGTGTTCGTACAGGTAACGATGGGCTGTGAATGTTTTCGGACATTGCTCGCATTTGAAATCACGTTTGTTTTCATGCGTCGCTAGGTGCGCAAGATATCTAGTTCTCAGATTGTAGTCTTTGCCACAGATATCACACTGATATCGTTTTTCACCGGCGTGGACTCGAAGACATATCGATAATTCTTCCGTAGTCGAGTACCTGTAAGATTTAAAAATTAATTTATTTTGATACCGTAAAGGCTTAGGGACACGAGAAGTTTTTTTCGCGTTGGTGCAATGCAACATGCTCCATCCCACCAACCTGAAACGCTTTCTCGTGCAAAAAAAAAAGAAATCATGGGACACGCACTTTTTTCTTGTGCTGGTGGGAAAGAGCATGTCGCATTGCACCAGCGCGAAAAAAACTTCTCGTGTCCCTAAGCCTTAAGTGGCAACACCGGAAAACCTTAAATCTCTTTATAAATGTTACGCCATAGGAAAGAAAAGGGAAATTGGGGTTAGAAAGATGGATGGTTTCCAATCTCCGAGGAGACTCTGATTAATCCACGCATGGCACGTATACATTCTGAATACTATGGCTCTGTAAGAGAATCCGCCCAAGTTTTATTGACTGTCAAAAACAAATTATTGACAAAATCTACTTAACACTGACTAATTTTCTTGAAAACCATTTTTTTGCATTGACCGTTCATTACTGACATTGACAGCTGGCAACAAAATAATACAAATCATTGACTGTAAGAAAGGAAATATTGATGGTCATTGCAAACAATTTGTTGTCAATAATTAACAATTTACAATTTGACAGTCAATAAAACTTGATGACAGTCAATTAAATTCATTGAACGTAGGCCTAATTAATATTTTTTTACCTGGCAGTTGTGCTAACCGAGGCAGGTTTTGAAACTGATGAATGTCTTTGCCGTGTGTTTGGTGTTGTAATACACTTGTTCAGAATTCGTTTTCCTTTTTGCTGGAGTAGCAATCATTTTTGTTTATTTTTGAATTTGTAAAATTATTTTTAAGATCATCCCTAGTTTTCCATTGCGTTTGATTAGTGTTACACTTTTTGTCACTAAACATTTCCTAAATCTCTCTTGCAAACGATTTTGAAATTACTGTACTTTCGTATGGAAATGCTGTAACCCCCTGGAATTCCAGGCAATTTCAGGTTTAAATCCCTCTGGAATTCTGAATTTCAGTAGGATTTAAAAAGCTACCCCATGGAATTCCAGTTATATTTGACATATTTTTGTATCTCCCTATGGAATTCCGCCACATATTAAACCTTACCACTTTGGAACGGACCTCCTCAACAGGGGGTACTTTAGGCGTACAAACTTTCGCGAGCAGAAACTTTTGCGAGGACGAAAAATAGCGAAATTCACGACATTTACTTTCCGAATTTAACGGAAAAATATTTTTCACGAGCATAAACTTTCGCGAATCAAGACGTAAAATTTTCACATAAAGAAATAGCTTAGAGGGACAAATACTTCTTGGATTGGCTTGAAACATTTGTCCTTTGACTTATTACTCTGTTAGCAGGCTAAAAAGTTACATTTTATTCAAAGTTTGAAGTTTTGCAGATTTTCTATTTTGTCAAGAATTTTTCGCGATCGTAATCGCGAAAGTTTCTGCTCGCGAAAGTTTGTACGCCTCAAGTATACGTTTTTTTTCTGGAAAAGCTCAATTCAAACCACATAGTAATTCAGATAAAGCAGTCAAAAGAAAAAAAAATATTACCGTTTCTCACAGATATCGCACTTATATGGCTCTTCACTTGGGTGGAGTTTAAGATGAGTCTTCAAATGGTGCTTTAATTTGAATCTTTTGCCGCATATATCACAAGGGAAAGGTCTTTCGTCCGTATGTGACATCGCGTGTTCTTTCAAATGAGATCTAAATCGAGCGCCAAAAAGTTTGGGAATTAATTCCGGATCAGTATAGAGACATAGTTGATCTTAGTAGGGGTAGGGGGCAAAAGTCGGTATCTTCAGATCTTCTTCGCCTGGTGCTTTTTCTGTTCCATATAATGATAGGAGACATTTAAAAAAAAAAAAATTAATTTTATGCATTTTTGACGAATTCCAGCCCAAAAAACTGCCCGGGGGGGCTTTTTTACCAAAAAATCAGCTTTTTTGAGGTTTATTCTTCATATCTCTTCCAAAACTTGCTCAAATTCAAGGTGCAGTGTTTTTTTATGAAAATTTAACCTATTGTGATGCATTCTGCGCAATTTTTAAGGTCAGAAGTCCAAAATTGGCTGAACCCCCTGGGGGTACTGATTCGCACTACAGGTAAAAATTGGAAAAAATGGCATTTTCTGGCCTTTTCAGGCCTGTAAATATGTCAAAATAGGCAAATCTTATTTTTTTCACTTGGTGTACTAAATTTTATGAAGAAACAACAAAATAATCATATTGGATTGAAAATTGTGCCCGTTGGAGCAGGTTGGAGCCCTAAACGAGCTGTTTTAAGCCGATTTTGGGTAGCAAAATGCTTTTTAAAGCGATTTTAGGTTCATGTCTATTGCCATATTAGATCAGTTGTTAAGTCAAAATTGGATTTTTGCTTGAAATGTTGCAATTTAGCCAGTTTTAGCACAGATTTCAATTCCATAATGGCAGATATACCCAAATCTTAAACCCAAATGATTTTGATTTTCCTGTAGTATTTCCAGAATACTATCACTGCAAGAAAATTCGGGCCCATGTCTATTGTCATTTTAGAGATTTTTTCAGTCCAAATTTGGATTTTTGCCTGAAAAATAGCTCTTAGTAGGGATTTTATTTCCATAATGTGGGACATAGACGCATCCCAGACCCAAATGATTTTGATTTCCCTGGAGTATCTCCAGAGTACTATCACTGCAAAAAAAATTTCAATCAGTATTTAAACTCAGTTTGTAGAAGCTTGCCTTAAAAAGTGCTATATTTTGATAAATCTGATTATTTTTTGCTAAAAAGCGATTGTTGAAGACGCCATTATGATTTTTTGAAAAAAGTGAAAATCTTGAAATTAATTTTGCTGAAAGACTTTACTGAAGTCTTCCATCTCTGAAAATTTCAGACGTGTGAATCAATTAGTTTGAAGTTTATGAACTTGCAAAATTGGCCTTAAAAAGCATTTTGCTACCCAAAATCGGCTTAAAACAGCTCGTTTAGGGCTCCAACCTGCTCCAACGGGCACAATTTTCAATCCAATATGATTATTTTGTTGTTTCTTCATAAAATTTAGTACACCAAGTGAAACAAGTGATACTTTTATGGACCTACCTGGTTACCAAAACTAACCAATGAACATTGAAACAATGAAACACATAAGACATAACTGGTCAAAATACAAAAATATATAAAATGAAAGCATATCTATTGGTAGAAATTATCAATACTATTGAAAAAGAATGAAAAAAAGTAAAAAAGTTATTAAACGCTTTTCTTTATAAAAACAATACACTATCAGAAAAACGCACAGCTTAATAAAGAAGGTTTCTAGAAAACAAAAACGGCGATTTCCGGCATTTTCGGCCGGAAAAAAAATTTTCTCAAAAAATAGAACTCTGTCATGTTTTGAGTATTGCGCATACGCATCTTTCTGCAAAAAAATCAGAAAAAACTAAGGATGAAAATTCGAGAAAATGTCAAAAAACTGGTTTTTCCGGCATATTCCCAGCATTTTCAGCCGGAAAAAAATATTTTTCGAAAATCGGGCTCTGTCACATTTTAGGTATTGTCATTTTGCATCAGTGTGCAAAATTTCATAAAAAAATACAAAGTACAACTCGAGAAATTCAAGAAATACTGTCTTTCCGGCGAATATAGGTTGTTCCGGCGATTTTTTAATAGTTCCGGCTTCAAAAATCAATTTTATTGAAAATTGAAACATGCTTGATGGTGGGCATTGCTATTAATAATGTTTTTGAATGAAAAAACAACCAATTATAAGGAAGTCTAATGAAAATTCAGAAAAACGGTGATTTCCCGCATATTTCCGGCATTTTCGGCTGGAAAAATTTTTTCTCAAAAATCGGACCCGGTCATGTTTTGGGCATTGTTAATACGCATCTTTAAGCAAAAAATCTGAAAAAACTAATGATGAAATCTCGAGAAAATGTCAAAAAACTGGTTTTTCCGGCATATTTCCGGCATTTTCGGCCGGAAAATTTTTTTTTCGAAAATCGGGCTCCGTCACATTTTGGGCATTGCCATTTTGCATCTTTGTGCCAAAAATCAGAAAAAACTAATGAGCCAATCTCGAGAAAAGCTGGTAACAGACGGACGGACGGAAAGACGGACGGACGGACGGACGAACAAAGGTTAATTTATAGGACCTCCAGGTAGGTCCAAAAAATAAGATTTGCAATAGTTTTGACATATTTACAGGCCTGAAAAGGCCAGAAAATGCCATTTTTTTCCAATTTTTGCCTGTAGTGCGAATCAGTCCCCCCAGGGGGATTCAGCCAATTTTGGACTTCTGACCTTAAAAATTGCGCATAATGCATCACAATAGGTTAAATTTTCATAAAAAACACTACATCTTGAATTTGAGCAAGTTTTGGAAGAGATATGAAGAATAAACCTCAAAAAAGCTGATTTTTTGGTAAAAAAGCCCCCCCCGGGCAGTCTTTTGGGCTGGAATTCGTCAAAAATGCATAAAATTAATTTTTTTTTTAAATGTCTTCTATCATTATATGGAACAGAAAAAACACCAGGCGAAGAAGATCTGAAGATACCCCCCAAAAAAGTTACTCTACCCCCTACCCCTAATCTTAGTATTTTTAAGGAAAAGATTAAGCAGTGGAGGCCTACACCATGTCCGTGCAGAAACTGCCCGACCTATATTGTCAGTGTCGGCTTTTTGCAATCCCCTTACAAATTGTAAAGTAGTGTTGACTTTTATTAGCCTTTGTTGCTACCTGTTCGTCAACTTGAAATAAATTATTACATACATACATACATACATACATACATACAAAGACACTTAATTTCGACTTAAGTCCGCAATGAAAAACCAAACAGTGTCAACGTTCTATGCTTATCGTAAAAATGTGGGTGTATCCCAGAGATGATTGAATTTCAATATGATAATCGGGGTTATAAATTAGGGCTGGATACACTACACAAATTATTGACAGACAATATATTGGCCAGAGGCAGCTAACGGAAAAATTTCGTCACCTAGAGGCATTTTCGTCACTTTCCCCCGACCAAAATTTCAAATTCGTCACTATTCCCCGACAAAAATTTCAAATTCGTCACTTTCCCCGACAAAAATTTCAAATTCGTCACTTTCCCCGACTAAACTGTCCAAAAGAAATCGTTTCCGGGGTAAACTATACAGAAACGAACAAAATAGAGGAAGCTTATTCGAATCGTTCTATAATTCGAACTTATTCCCATCTTAAACCCTAATATACTTTCTATAATTCGAATCTCTCTGTTATTCGAACAAATTATATTCCCCGTTCGAGTTCGAATTAGCGAGAGTAAACTGTAATCACAAATCTTTTGAGCCACCACTTACTTTTTAGAAAAGCTGCTCCCGCATGTTGGACAAGCAAATGGTTTCTGCTTCATGTGAACTGCCTCGCGGTGTCGTCTCAATTCGCTTGGCCATGGGAAATCTTTGTCGCAAATATCACAAATATGCGGCCATTGCTGTTTTTTTGTCGATGCGTGGTCTTTGAGTACTAAAAATTTAAAGCAAAACGTTTGAATTACTTGCCTTGAAAATTAATTGCCTCTATTCATGATATGCACCACTGCAACGACTTCACGAAATTATGCAACTTGTCTGTTTTTGTTTCACCCAATACATCACTTTTTCTATTCTTTAAGTAAAGTATTGGGTGGAAAAATTTAATAGTTCTCAGAAGACTCTCCAGTGGTGCATATCATGAATTAGAGGTCGGATGTTTAAAGAGTACAAGAAAGGGTTTGTATACATGGCTCATGACATCATTAATTTTCCGAAGGACAAGAAAAACCACAAGTTTGAGTAGTAAAACACCGTTCGCACTATAATCAATCAGAGCCACAATACGTGTGAAAAAGGGGAAATCCACTGAAAAAAATTCAAAAACCACGAAAGATTTTTTTAAGTGCTTTAAAGGTTTTGTTTTTAAATAAGAGTGATAATGTTTGCTTACTCAATTTTAATTCACAAGCTTTTTTACATTGGATTGACACTGATGTGGAGCAAGATTGGTTAAAAAGAGGAAAAGAAAAACATTTTTTGGTTAGGTATATCATCATAATATAATAATAGGCAGACACTTTCCTGATATGAAATATGTGTCTGATATGAAACGGGAACACTTATGTAAAAACAAAACCTTTAAGTTTGGAATTTCATCATTAGACAAAAAGGCTCAGGATCTCTGGATCAAAAAGCTCGAATATCTTCCAATAAGGCTAAGAATTATAGCTTGGAAGCCAATTTAATATAGTGAAAGTATTGAAATTGCCATTCTCGCCCTAACGTCAAATTCTAAAAAGTCTCCACTTTCGCGCGAAATGGGCGATGGATTCTTCCAATGACCTTACAAAAATGTCAAAAAGTTTTCGCTCATGACGTGCAAAAGTGAAGACCGGCCTTAAAATACCCTAAAATTCTCAATATATTGTTACGTTGAATGTAACGCCAACGCAACGACTTCGAAAACTTAAGGCCGGTCTCCATTTGCGCGCGTTGTGATCGCACTTTTTGGCTTCAATCCTTTTTGATTGGAAAAAAAGATTACGTCATAAAAATGTAGCGCGCGCTCGAAAAAAAAGTTGAACACATTTCAACTTTTTTCAACCGTTACGTCAGATCGCGCCAATAGAGTTGCTTCATTTTCCTTTTGACCAATAGCGTGGAAGCTTTGCTCGAAAAAGTATGATCGAAGCGCGCACAACGACTTCGAAAACTTATAGCCCCCTCCCCAACAAAATCTATAAGCGCTTCAAGCTTGCTAGTCATGTTGCTGTAGAATACTTGCATACCTAGTTGTTGTTAAAGCAAGGTTTTTCGTCTGATACGGAAAAAGGATGTTAGGCGAGACCAATTTAATTTGTTGTTCTACGGGCCCGACCGACCCTATCTTTGCTAAAGTCAAACAAATAATAATATTGAATTTTCCACTACAATATATTTTACACACTAGTCATTTGTAAGAATCAAATTTGAATAAAGCTGAAAATTAATTCAGGAAATTGAAAAATTTAGAAAATCAAATATTCCATACACTAAGATTTTTTAGTGAATTTTTGAACCAGATATTTTCTGGAAAACATTTTCGATACTTTACCAACCCTGTTAAATGAAGAATTTATTCTTATTTTACCGACTATCCGACTTATATTTTGCTAACGATCTGCCCGTAGAACAACAAATTAAATTGATCTCGCCTTACAAAGCAAATTAGTACATATTCTTGAAACTTTGGAAAATCTCTCTTAATACTTCTAAGACGGAAATCCGTCAGATACGGAAAAACTTTAAACACTACATACCTATTCTATCCAGTTTGACGATTGGATTGAATTTGACGGGTGGTTCGATGGTTTCAAGTTCACCGAAGTATCCAACTTTATTTACAGTGCGATCACCACTAACATTAGAAGCATCACTCGTTTGTGTCATGTGATTGGTATCCTCCATCTTGATAATAATTTTGAAATCTCTGATTTTAATTACGTCATCTTCTTGAACATTGACGTCATTTTTGATATTATTGACGTCTTTTTTCAACCCGTTGACGTTGCTTTGACCGTAGATAACGGTCTTTGTAGCGTTGTATCTCTCAGAAATGACGTTATTGTTTTCGTCAAAAATTACAACTTCGTCGTCACTTGATATGTATTCGATGTCACGGTGGCTATTAGTTGAAATGAAATCGGGGATAAAATCGGGATCACTGACGTCATTATCAACTACAATGATGTCACCACCCTCTTCATCGTCATCATCTAAATCGCTCAAGACGACATCCCGATAAGTGGCATCACTTTCGTCGCCACTGTCAGAACTATTCGAGTCTGATGCGTCATCCGAATCGGAATCATCTTTGAATGTTTCTACAAAATTGGATTCACTATTGATTGCGTTGTTGTTGTTGTCTTCACCGAGATAACCAAATCGTTTTTCGATGTCTTCAGATGAAAAACTTTCAACACTAACGTTCATTTCTGGTAAGCCTACGATTAAAAATACACGTTATTTAAAAAAAAGAACAAACTATATAAGAACATAAAAGACTTCAATGCCCAAAATTAAGAACACTTTAAGGCTTTTTGGTCTCTAAAGCAACTCTAAAACCTTTTCCACTGATGAGTGGTCCATACTAAAGACTTATACTTCAAACGATGATAACATAAAATGAAAAATCATTTCGAAAAAAACTCTCAGGAAGAGCTTTTCATAAAACTTTCAAAGTTACATAGTCAAACATTGGGTTTTTCCAGAAAATGTTCGTACAATGCCCTCCTTATCGGACGATATTATCCTCCACAAAAAAACAAAGAAATCTGAATGAAAAACTGAAACATACCATAAGCTCTGAGTAGTTCGTTATTTTTCTGAATGTTCAAATTTCGTTGAATCTCGAACAAGCAGCTCATCTTGAAAGCGATCTTTAGCGTGCTGTAATCTTTTGATTTTTGATTACCCTTCTGATCATTTCATCTTTAATTCTAGTTTTTTTTAGTTTATAAAATTTTCTTCTGTAAAGGACAGAAAAATGAATGATTATGATAGATTAATTGCTTTATTTTATAAAATCTAATTATCAACAAATTATCACACGTTTTCTTTGGTGAAAATTATTCCCTCCTGGGAATTTCAATAAAATTTCTATATTAATACAACATGTAAGAATATCTAGACTCTCAAAAGATTGATGAATTTCCTTCCAAATCTCAATAAAACGAAAGGAAAGGAGGCAACGAATTGAAAAACTTTGAATAGAGTATCTCAGCGTAATTCTAGATTATAAATTTAAATATATCAGTAGGGGCCAACTCTTAAGGATGTGTAACCCATAGAAAAGAAAAAAAATGAGGATTCTCAACGGGTTGAATTCGGTGAACATAATTGAAGCATGAAATTCTGAGTAAAGTGTACTGCAGCAAGACTTACACTCAAACCTAAAAGTTGGCCCCTTCTAAATCTAAATAGTATCATAATAGCTCATCTGTAAATAAAAATAAACACTATGACATAGAATGCAAGCGAAAGCCTGGCAAAAAAATATGCTAAGCTTCTTTTTGCGTATCAACAACATTTTTCGGAAATGAATTTTACAAATACAATAATAAAATTCCTGGCCGCTTTAAAATATACTTTTCCGGAAAATCATGATCTCCACAGAAAACTCATGCAAATATTTTTTTGCACAAAGGAATAAAATAGTGGTATGTGGAATCTTACCAAAATAAAAATCATAAAAAACAATTCAATAAACTAAACATTTAAAAAAAAATAAATGGACCTAATGCTAAGCCTTGAAATGATTAAGACTATTCAAACATCCAAATTCCAGCTATTTTGGATATTTTCACACATGAAAATTTGTAAATTAGAAAAAAGGATATTGTCCAAGAAATCAAAAAAAGACGAGGAAAAGACTCTCTATTGATCATAATATAATGACATCTGACAAATAAAGAACCAACCGCTACACTGTTTATGCTGACAGAATCTACATGCAACGCAATGTATTGTAGATAAATATAAATAATCACAACATGGATTATATAACAATCAGTACATCTTATGGTCCATTTGTGACTCATCGTTTCCAATAATTTTTAAGAAAAACAATATTATACATCCTAAAAAATGATATTCTTAATAACCACTCTTCCAATCAACTAAGAATTCCAAGGGTTCATTGTTTTCAAACAGCTTCAGTTGTTCCAAGAAAGATGCAACAGTCTAAAATGAATAAAAACAGCAGGGTAGAAAAATGGTATCCCATCTCATTTGATAGAGGGAAAGAAATTATTAAATTAATCTAAATTGTAGAATGCAAACACAACAAGTAACATGCTGAATGGACCTACCTGATGATGAGAATCAGATAAAAATATGACAAATAGCACGAGAGTAAAAAAGTGTAGTGAGCTGTCCAAAAATTTTAAAAAAAAACTAATGAAGCAATATCACAAGTCCAGAAAACCCCATTTTTAGGCACATTTTGACCCACGAATTTGCCCAAAAAAATATTTTTTGAAAATCGGTTATTATTACCATTTTACATCAAAGTGCAAAAAATCAGAAACAAATATCAATCCAATTACAAGAAATGCTCTTTTTTCCTAAAAGTGACATAAGGGAATTTCCCCAAATAAGAACAGATCTGATCAAAAAGAATTTTCCGAAAAATCAGGCTCTATCACTTTTTGGGAATCACCATTTTGCATGACTGTGCAAAAAATCAAAAAAAACTAATAAACCAATCCCAAGAAAAGCTGGTAACAGACGAACGGACGGACGAACATCGGTTAATTTAAAGGACCTCCACCCACCAGTGTAGGTCCAAAAACCAGACACAAAGCCAAGTCTTGTTTTGAAAATGGAGGAGTAGAATTGTTCGAAAAATGACAGAAAAAGGGTAGAATAAGGGCATTATTTGTCTTCCAGATAATATTCAACAGAAGAATTCTACAATACAACAAGTGATACTTTTATGGACCTACCTGGTTATGCATTTAACACATATATAATTGGTATCTACATAAGCGTGACCATTAAACAATCATTTAGAAGACAAATAGTGACGATCTATTAAAATTAGTCGTTTGTTTCTTATAAAAAAAAACACGTTTAGAAACCAAAATTTCTTTCATATTCAAGACTTCGAGAGCAAAAATACATATCTCATCAAAAAATTCAGTAATTTTCAGAACATTGATGTATGCTTATTAATAGTGATTCTTATAGATAAATATGCGTTTTTTGAGCTGAAAAATTCTTTTTTTTACAAAAATCTGCTTGAGCCATCTTTAACCTACTTTCATGCAAAAATTCAGAAAAAAAACAAATCGAAACACACATATTCTTTAAAAGTAAGCCCTCATGAGCAAAAAAAACATCTATCTCATAAAAAAAATTGAGTAATTTGACTAAGAACATTGATGTATGCTTATTAATAGTGATTCTTATAGATAAACATGCGTTTTTTGAGCCAACAAAATTTTTTTGCAAAAATCTGCTTAAGCCATCTTTTACCTACGATGGTACCCTACTTTCATGCAAAAAATCAGAAAAAATTAACGACCTAATTTTTCACAAAGTCCAAAAAACCCGTTTTTTAGCCGTTTTTTTGCCCAAATTTGCCCAAAAAATTTTTTTTTTGAAATTCGGGCTCCGTCACATTCGAGGGTTTATAGTTATGCATCTTTGTGCAAAAAATCAGAAAAAACTAACGAGCCAATCATGAGGAAAGCTAATAACTAACGAACGAACGGACGAACGGACGAACGGACAAAGGTTAATTTATAGGACCTCCACCGGGGTAGGTCCAAAAAGGACCAAAATAATTTGCTTTAAGATTACCATATACCAAAGGGAGTATATTTCCATATAATACCTCTTGTATTTGTGTTTGGCCTGAACAATGTGGTGTTATTGTGACTCTCTCATGACTCCACAGCTTGCTTTCTTTAGGTAAAGGTTCTACCGCAAACACATCTAAAATGGCTTGTTTAAACCGATTCTCTTCTAGAGCTCTGAGAATATTATCTTCCTTGATGACATCTCCACGACCAAGATTCATAAACACTGTGTTTTGGCAATTCTTAAGTAGCTCAGGTGTCAACAAGTTTCTAGTTCCTGGAGTAGATGGCAGTACATTGCATACATAATCACTTTTTTTGAGAAACTCTGGTAATTCATCAAATGTGAAATATTGATCAACATAGTCTGAGGAATTGGAATTTCTGGTTTGTCTGACCATACCGTAAACTGTACCACCAAATTGTTTAAGATGACGTGCAATTGTGTGTCCAATATCACCACACCCGAGAATGGTGAACTTCAGATCTTTGATCATACGATATTCACCGAGTTGTTCGCTTAATTTCAGCCTATTTATAAATAAATGTTCCAATGCAGCATAATTTTTTTTTTAATTACACAACATATTTTAAAACCCTTCTTAATATCATTCCAGTGAATTAAGGTAAAAAAGGGGTAGCTAACCTATTTTTTTCATTTTCGCAGGACTTTGGATATAAAAGGTTGTGGGAAGAATCTTGGCAAGTCCAACAAAAAATTGAAATGAGCATATTTTATGTAATTCAATAAGCCTACAATCTCCCTTGAAATATATTGAGATTTTAGTGTATTTTTAACGTTTTTCAGAATTTAAAGTTCGGGCGAGAATTGCTATTTTAGCACTTCCACTTTCTTCCATTGAATATTTTGATTTTAGAGGGGTTTGATGGCTTCTAGGCTATATTCCAAGCCTCATTCGAGCAAATTTGAGCTTTTAAATCCTGAGATCCTAAGCTCCTAAGTCTTAAGTCTCATGTTAAAACTCAGAGTTAAAACTCTACTTTCCAACTGTAGTTTAAGACGCTTAAAAATCAATTGTGGTGTTCAAAATTACACCGGGAACTCCCCTTTGTCTCAAATATTTCTTGTAGGATTGTAGATTTGATTTTATAATAATCTGCTTTCACTTTGTACATCCATTATATTCAATTAAAGACTAAGGCTGATAACACTCAGCAAAGCTTCAGCTCTTCCCTTACCAATTATTTTGTTTTTGGTTTTCATATATTGTGAATGAACCTCTTTCATAACCTACAATATGACTGATTGCATATTCAGCCATATGTTCACCGAAGTAACCTCCAAATCGTGTTACTGGCATTGATGGAATAGACTTTCCAGCTAGACTATCCACGACTGGATCAACACCTAAGAATATAATTTGCCTGATATTAATCTTACTGATCATGCATTATTCTGTTATTGTTTGTTTTGAAAGTGAAGGAAGTATTTATGACATTGCAAACTATTTTGCAAACACAATATATTAAACAAATTTAAAACTTCTGAAACAATCATTTTTTTCAAACTTATCATTGATATATTTAAAGGGAAAAATGGAAATGCAGGTGACAAAAAAAACTTACCCAGTTGGCCGCAAAAGACTACCTTATTAAATGAAAATTACTAGGCAAGTATTCAACGGCCTTGAAATTTGCACGATTTGAAATCAACACAAATTTTTCAGCTTTTCAAGTAAACAGTGGCTGGTTTTAATTAAGGGGGTTTTTATTAGCACTCGTGAAAGTTTCCAATTCGTGTTAGTAAAATGACTAGTAATATTTGTGTAATAAGGTAGTTTACTATGGAAAAATACAATTTTTTTTACTATTGGTCTGTTTCTCCAAAGAATCCTGGATCAATCCAAACATATTTTTTTATGGCCAGGGGACTCTTAAAGAAAAGTTCACCGGGCTGATTTCCAGAAACAAGAGGCTTTTTTATTTCGGCCTAAAAGGAAACCATATCGGAAATTTTGGAATTTGGATTTTTCCTTCTCCAACAGATTATTAATAAACAAAGCAGAAATTACCAGCCCAAATCAAGTGAATCCATTTGACTTTGTTCACTTTATGTAATATTTTGGGCATCAAACGACCATCAGCTATCACAATATCCATTGATTCCACATCATTTTTCATCTTTTCCAAGGCTGTATATAGAAAGAGTTTAAAATTCAACATCCCAAAACATAGACATTTATTCCAGAATAATATTAAGGAACAAATAGAGATGGTAACCAAGGTGTGTTGAAAAAAACAACAACATCAGAATTTGGAGCTATATACCTGCCTCAACTTCCTTGCAGTCTTTTGAATTGTTTATTTTCTCTTGATCAAACATAATTTCTTGTAGATGGTAACCATTCTTTGGTAATTGACTTTCTAGACATTTAAGGAAATTCTTCGATGTGTGTGTTAATAAACCAATCTTCCTCACAGTTGCCATCCTTTAGTTTTTTTGCAGCTCTATGTATATCAATTAAAATTTCAAACTTTTAAATTTGAGTGAAAATTTTACAACATTGAGCTAAGGGTAAAACAACTGAAATATAGACCTCTCTGCTCATCAAAGTTAACATCGGATTTTGTTTTGTTTGAATGATTCTTTATATTACCGCCACTTTACCCACTCTCAACTATTGCCGTAGTACTTTTCCACGCAGTTAATCATTCAATTGTTCCTTGTAACCCGCTAGAGGACCATTAACATAACTATTCAAGTTAGAACAAATTTTCACTAATCTGGAAAACTTCCCCCCAATTTTACAATTTTTGCAGGATGAGTGATCAATCAGAATGGCATCGTTGATGTATTTGAACATGTCAAATGCAACACTCAATGATGGCGGACAAAGATTTTAAAAGATATTTTCAGTTATAATGTAAGGTAGAACAAACTAAACCTAGAATTGGGATATTGTTTAGTGCTCTATATGATGATTGGTATTCTTTTTGAATTTTATGTTTAAATCTTTCTAATAAGCCTTCTATTGCTATGACCTTTGCTTGAAATCGAAAGTGAAGCCAAAATATTTTAGCACACACTGTTGCTTGTATCTTTTTTTTACCGTTTTTTGCCTAGGGGATATAGCAAACATAGTAAGTATAAGCAGACTGTGCCTTTAATTGGCAGTAAAAAATTTCTGCTACCGTAGAATTTTCTCAAACAATCAACAATGTTTATCAAAATTGACCAGTGCATTTTTTATATTTCTCCTTCTTTATCTTCAATGAAGTACTCAAAGTTTACTGAAGTTAAGCACATAAATAAGATATTCTTATAATTATTGATATTCACTTAAACACTGTTTGTTGCGCGTTTAGGTGGAGTGTATGACCTGCCTCAAGGTAACTAACTTGAATAATTTACAAAGTATATAATGTTATAAATGTAATCTGTACTCCTTCCATATATTTGTTGTGTATATCATCACTAATTGTATCTTCTTTGTAGTGCTAAAATGGTAAATAAATACTTACTTACTTTTCAACAGTTTAAATGATTTACCAAAGGTTGTCACAGGTGGGATTCAAACCCACTAAATGCACTATGCCACAGACTCATGCGAAAGACCATTTCTAACAGCTATTTATATTGTACAAACTACAGACTATATTGTATTATTAAGAGAAAATCACAAAAAAGTGCTTGTTTTGAGCTCCAACCTTAACCCTAACTAATAATAACCCATTTCCTAGCCAATCTGATACATAACCACACCCAAACCACACCCATACCCAACCCTACTAGGTTGCCTACAGGTTGTAACACTATTCCCTCATCCTGCATCGGAAAAATATATGTGTCTTTATGTGCATTCAATTGTCTTCCTTAAGATAGACTTTTTCGCCTTTCCATCCGTCATCTTGAATTGTATGCCAAAAATAGAGGAACGAAAAAGCCGTGGTTGGATTTAGTTGGAAAGTATGCAAAAAATATGCAAGTTTACACAAAGATTAAAAAGACAACAAAGCATGTTATAAATAAATATTATAATCATTAGAACAATAAAAGATGGAATTTCTCAATCCAAAAAGAAATATTCACAGAACAACAAAAGCCTTTTAGAAATTTGTTCTTAAAGACATAGCATATTCTGTTTTCATGCCATTAAGAAATTCCACGAAGACGGAGTACACACATCAAACTTTCAAAACACGCAAACTGAAAAGCAGTAATTATGACGTCACACATTATCAATGTTTTGATTTGATCATTTGGCGGCTCTATTCCCAGGAGAATAATTTACAGTACAGTCAGCCGAATAAGGATTATTTTTCACCTTCGCTGATGATTTTTCAGTTTGAATTTATGTCTAATGTTATTGATTTTTGAAGTGCTTGTTCTAAGAGATGAGCGAATATAATTATTTTTAGTTTTCAAGAGAAGCAAATTTAATCTTTCTTCTATAAGATTACAATTTTTAAATATAATGCCAATCATGCATGTAAGTTTTATACTAATACTTTCTTTTTGCATATGTTTTGCATACTTTCTAAGGGAATTTCACCACATCAATTCGGCCACCATAAATTTTGCATACAATTCAATATGGCAGATGGAAAGGCGAAAAGGTCTATACAACGAACCATACCGAACCTGTGTTTTGGTTTTGAATAGGTCCACGAATCAGACTAGAGCTTTAACGAGTACCGTGAGATTGGGTAACTTGCATCAGTGGAGGCTAACGTACATAGCCCTCAAATAAAAGACCTGGCTGGTCATTAAAATACAACTACGCAGCTCCGCTCGCAGCTCTACTCTACCATTTTTGTTTACATTTAATTTTGTATTTTACTTATTTTTTATTTTATTTTTTATGTTTGGAAGAAAATTTTTATATTGGTGGTGCCAAATAAGGAAAAGTCCTATCAAACATATACGAACCCAATCGAACGCATTCAAACACAATCGAATGCAGTCAAATCCTAATCGAACGCAATTGAATATCAATCGAATTTGAAAATTGCGGTAATATTCGATTGAGATTCGATTGCATTCGACAATCGAATTTCAATCGGTCGATTGCGTTCGATTTGGTTTGACTGGTTCGATCGTCGATTCCGTTCGATTGAGATCGTCTGGCTGTAAGGGTCCAAAAATCACGAAATTCAAAATTTCCTCTCTCAAAGGGTCGCAATTTTCCAAAATTTGGACAAAAATCAAGTGAAAATTGATCTCAGAGTCCCAAAAACCCTAATTTTTCCTTTCTCTAAGTGTCGATTTATTATTTTTGGGTCGGACAACATACGATAAATCGAGCAAAGCTTCCTTGTTGGTTGCAAATGTCAGTACTGTCAACTGCTCTAACTTGGGATGATTGGTCGAAACATGGGACTGGTCTGGACTGGTTGATATCTGGCCTGTATTTTCACTTACTGTTAAATCTATTTGACAACAAACTTGTTTTGATAATTCCACCCAAGTTTATCAATCATACTTTCTGTCATTCCATGTCACGATAACTTTCACTGATGTGATAGCGTGCCCTTTTTAACTTTTTTCTGCTGATTCAGCATTTCATCATTGAAAAAATTGCCGTTTTCGGCAATAATTGCCAAAAAGAGCAATAATTGCAGTTTATACTGGTTTATATCTTAAACACCCAACTGTTTGGTGAAATGATGGACAACCCTCGACATGGCCCGAGAATTCTCGGGCCTCTTCGGGCCATGTTCGGGCCGAGAGACCCTATCAATTCTTTTGGTCCGAACATGACCCGAGTCATTTGGGCCATGTTCGGACCATGTTCGGGCCTCCTTTTTCATAACGCTTTTAAGCCTGTCTGGCTGGGTCCATTGAGTCTAATCTAAGTACGGAGTAGGGGCGAAGTACTGAATCCTATAAATCTTTTCTCTTATAGATTAACGATGAGTTCAATCGATTGCGGAAGAGCAGATTAAAGATGAACAAGCAACATGCTGAACGGACCTACCTGGTGATCAAAATTAGATAAAAATAGGACAAATAGCAAGAGAGTAAGAAAGTGTAATGAACAACTTGAATATAGGCACTTTTCTGCCCAAATTTGCTCAAAAAATTGTTTTTTTGAAAAACAGGCTCCATCAGAAATTAAATATTACCATTTTATAGCACTATGCAAAAAATAAGGAAAAAGCACCGAGCCAATCTTGAGAAATGCTCATTTTCCTTAAAAATGACATAAGGGAATTTCCCCAAATAAGAAAAACCAATTTTTACGGCCAACAAAACTTTTCCGAAAAAAACAGCTCGAGTTACGTTTTAGAGATACTTGCCTTTTATTTTTGTCCAAAACTAATGAAGCAATTTCACACAAAGTCCAGAAAAAACTTATTTTTAGGTAGTTTTTAGGCCAAACTTGCGAAAATCCGTATTTTACGACGAAAAAAAATTTTCCGAGAAAAATTACTTCAGCCACATTTTAGGGTACCTTGCACTCTATCTTTCTGCCAAAAATCAGGAAAAACTAATGAAGCAAGTCCAAAAAAACGTATTTTTAGGTAGTTTTTGGCCGAAATTTGCTGCCCAAATTTTTTTTTCAAAAATCGGGCTCCGTCACTTTTTAGGCATTCCTGTTTTGTATCATTGTGCAAAAAATTAAAAAAAAATAATGAGCCAATCCCGAGAAAAGCTGCTAACAGGAAAATGGTAAAAGGGAATTTCCCCAAAGAATGAAAAATCCGTATTTTGCGACGAAAAAAAATTTTCCGAGAAAAATTAACTTCAGCCACATTTTAGGGTACCTTGCACTCTATCTTTCTGCCAAAAATCAGGAAAAACTAATGAAGCAATTTTGCACCAAGTCCAAAAAACCTTATTTTTAGGTAGTTTTTTGGCCCCAAATTTGCGAAAATCCGTATTTGACGACGAAAAAAAATTTTCCGAGAAAAATTACTTCAGCCACATTTTAGGGTACCTTGCACTCTATCTTTCTACCAAAAATCAGGAAAAACTAATGAAGCAATTTTGCACAAAGTCCAAAAAACCTTATTTTTAGGTAGTTTTTGGCCCAAATTTGCCCCCCAAAAATTTTTTTCAAAAATCGGACTCCGTCACTTTTCAGGCATTGCTATTTTGTATCATTGTGCAAAAAATTAAAAAAGACTAATGAGCCAATCCCGAGAAAAGCTTGTAACAGACGAACGGACAACGGTCAAATTAAAGGACCTCCCGGTAGGTCCACAAATTAAGACAGCGCGTCAGTAAGATTCTAGCGATTTAATTGGTCAAAAGACGTTGAGGTGCGATATAGACGGTATCCTGTCTTCTCGCATTCGATTGAGAAAAATTGAAGATATTACAGTGACAAATTCTCTTTCGAATGTTTTGATCTAGATTCTAATCGTTATCAAATCGTTCAAATCGAATCCGTTACTGTAATGGGTGCCAGCAGCCTAGTAAACTCCTAAGTTAGGTACCGTATTTCCTCAACTAAGCTCTGCGGTGCTCTTAAAATTTTCGTAATCACTCTTTGAGTTTTTTATTTCCTACCTTTTAAAGACTCAAGAAATCAAGAAACAACCCATGCCATGAAATTGACAACTGTCCTTTTGATTTTTAGACATTATCTTCCACTAAAGAACATTCTTATTTTAGAATTAGATGTGAAAGAGTTTATTAACAAGAAAGCTATAGAATTCTGTTTTCTTTATCTTTTTTCTAAAAAGCGCCCCCTTCAGAGGTGCGGCGCTCTTAAAATTTTTGAGGTTTTAGGAGCGGCGCCCATTAGAGGGCGGCGCTAAAAAGAGGAAATACGGTATCTAGAACCGAGATAAATTTTTAAGGCAAATATGAAACATGCAAGATAAAAATAGGTGGCAAGACTTAAAACTGATCAAACTATACCTTTGTGTCTGTGTCAGAAGATTCCATATTTAAATTGATTCAGCATGTCCAGTCAAACAAAATAGTACAAAATAAGATTTGTCTGTTTTGTTTATATCGCTCAAAAAAACTTTACGAGCTTCCCGTGGACACGCTTCAGTTTAAAACCAGGACCAGTATACTAGCAAATATTTCCACCCTAAGTATATTTATAACTATGTTTTCATACCAAATAAGACATTTAATATTTATATGAATTTACAACATTCATATATTTAATATAACTAAGAGAAACCAAGTTTTTCTCAAAGAAAATGTTAAAAAAATTCAGTCCTGAAATTACGGGAGGTCGTCAGTAGTCCGTCACTTTCTAGTCCGACAGTAAAAATGCCCGACGTTGGATTTGACGAATGCGTCAGTATTCCGACAACAATTTTGTCCGACAACGAATAAAAAAAAAACATGTAAAACGAAATATGAATCGCCGAAAAGGAGGCACATCTTTTATAAGCAACCACGTGCTTATAAAAATCCAAAGTTCCGACTTTGAGGTTGGGCCCNNNAGGAGAAGACAAGAAGCATGATTAAGGAAGAAATAAAGCACACAGCAGAAATAATGACGGAAACATCAAAGAAAACATACGCCGAGATTACCAAGAAGCACAAAGAAGACTTAAAATCTGCCGAAGAACAAAAACGGAAGGAAGAAAGTGAAAAGAGACATAGAATCTAGAAAACTGGATATGATCGTTCACGGGTTTCTCGAATATTCAGGCCCAGATAAGGAAGAAGAAGAAAATGGGAAAAAATATGACATATTTCGGTTCCGATAACTCCTAGATGACATCAATGTTCCAGAAATCAATGTTACTCACCACAGATTAGGAGACAGAAAAACAAAGAATGGCCGTCCTCTGAAAGTCACCCTGCAAAGTCAAAGGACAAAGATTTTCAGAAGAATTTACACATGCTAAATGAAACTGTTTCTTCAGGTAAGTATAAAAAGATTTCACAATCAACAAACGGAAAAAGATCAAGGAGATGCACGAACAAGCAAAGCAATTACAAAGACATACAATAAAGGAGCAACGGTGCGTAAGAGGAGCCCAAGAACAAAATATCTTTTTAAAAAATTACCAAACAACAAAAATATCTTCAAATTATAAACCAAAATGCTCTACAGAAGAAATCGTCAGCGATTGGGCATTAACAAATGACGATGAATGATTCATTTTGTAAAATAGGCAGTCAAACTCTATTAGCTTAAAGCTAGTACAGATTTGTACACATTTTTGACTTTAAAGAATATATACATTAACATTAACATCTCTAAACCTCAGTTTATCCTCTCGCTTTTTTCAGTCACTTTAACAAACATATCTCTAAACCTCAGTTTATCCACTCGCTCTTTTCGTCACTTTACAGTGAGGATGGAACTTTGATATTTGAGGATTATGATTTTACTAGCTTTTTAGCAGTTTTTGCCTCGCGAGCCCAAATTTTGCAACCTCTTTACCTTAAAGGAAGATCGAAATTACAGTTTTTCAGCGTTCCGAAAAAACGCATAGCAGAAATTTTTTTATCTTCACAGGTCATATTTTAGAAAGGCAAGGCAGTGTCCGTTGGTGACCAAAAAGGGCACTTTTTCCAGTGTTTTTCCACTAAAAAGGCTGTTTTTACCAATATTTAGTAGTTTCAAGAGGGGCAGCGTCCGATAACTGGACGCTTTAAAGGGCATGAAAAATGGCCTGCTTCACAGGATCGATTTTCAACAACAAAATACATGTTTTGATCAATGGTTTTTTTTTTTAATGTTTTTCCTTCGAAGAATATCAATCACTTTCATTTTCCCCTTGAGCACGCGAGAAAAAAATGATTAGCTCGCGTTCTCGCGCGGGCGAATAAAAATGAGGCCGCAATCTTGCACCGAGAGCGCTAATCAGTTTCCGCCTTATTTTACGCCCACGATAGAATGGTCCAAATATGGGGTGTTACAAATGATAGCAATCTTATTTTGTAAATGTTTATTTTCTGAGAGATACAAATATTAAATTGAATATCATTAACTTATTTATTTAAGTATTTTTGAGTGCAAATTTGAATATATGGCTAAATAAGAAGCAAATGATGGCAGTCCTGTTTTTTTCTTAAACCCCCGGTAAAGGTTTTTTTGCTGACTTAGCTATTTTACAAATCTCGGAAAAGAACTTACATAGGAATTCCGATACCTAACCCAATTGGTTAATTTCAGAACAGCTTCAAAAAACTTGGAAATCTGAGAAATTTAAACTCCACAAAAATTAATGCTATTTTAAGATATTATATTTTTATCAGAAAACAAACATTCATCCTCTTGGAATTTCATTAAAGATTTGACTTTCAGAGGCTCCTGTGGCTTGAGTCTTGCTTCAAATGCCTTAATTGTATATATCAATCAACACAGGATTTCACTTTGATAAAAAAAAACAATAAAAAAGCTGGCAAAAGTATGGAAAGTTATATACTTGTAGGGAGCAGCAAACCTGTTTAATAAACCTTTTAAAAGCATCTGTTAATTGCATTTTAACGAAGAAAAATGCATTCCTGGTTGAAAAAGGAAGAATTCCTACTATGTAGGGGTAGGACCCATTCCTCAATGGGGAGGGCTCATATGAAACTAAAAAAATTGGTATCTGTTTCAGCTTGTTAGTGTATTTTACAGGCCAGAACAGGTTTCTAGAAATAGTAAAATTCGTTTAAAGTATAAAGAAAAAAACAACAAAGTTTTATTTTAAAATCATCTTCAGTGCTCTATACAAGTGATGTTAAGAATTGGAAATCGAAAAAGTAACTTTAAATTAACTTTTGGAATGACAAAATTTCAAAGAAACTTTTAAAGTATGTCATTATTGTTGGAAAGCAAAAGTTTTTAACAATTTTATGACTTCACTTCACTGACCTCATACCCAAAAGCTGACCTTTTGTAGTCCTTCATCAATTGTGGAGGGCATGTTTATTTGTATCTTATTGATCTGTGCTACTTCTAATTTTTTTATCATTTTGTTTTAGAGAATGAATCAATTAAAGAATAAGTTCAAAAATGGATTTTCAATTTGAGTTGAATTTTGATGATGTTTTCGAGGGTACTGATCATATCAAAAATGAAGACCATATTATAGAAGATACAACATTTGCTGAAGAAACATTGAATATTTCTAATGAAGAAATCAAAATTAAGGAACCTCCCTTGAGTCTTTATGATATTAGGAAAGATGAGGATGAGGAGGATCAAAGTTCTTTAGATTTGAAACCTGACGTTGATATAGCTTTAAAGCCAGAAGAAAACGATGATACAAGTATGGGAATGCAAGACTCTTCAATAAATGAACAAATATGTCAATCAGTGAATGATGTTTCGGAGATGGCAAATCCATTCTTATCGGCAGACAAAAACAATGAAGTGGTCATTAAAAAGGAACCAATTGAAGATGAATTTATAGACAATAAGGAGCCACCACTTCTAGAGAATATCAAAGAAGAAGTTAATTGGGAAGAAGGTATATTGCTTTTTTTTCTCTGTCTGAAAATTCGTTGATTTCTTTTATGGCTTTGATAGCTTGATCCCTTCTGTTTTCTTTTTTTTTTATATTTTTGATCCTTCTTACTGAGGTTTTGATCATAGTATCATAGTATGTCACTCTAAATGATAAGTTTTACATCATTAATGAACAATAAAAAAACTTTGTATTCTTATCGTTTGAATAGTATTTGTAAAACAGTCAGTTTTGAGACTTTACATTTGTAGGTGGTCCAAAATGAGGGTCATCAGCTTATTTTTATCTAACTCACGTGCACTCACTTATTAGAATCTTGAAACAAAAATGAAATATTTCCAATAAGGGGCCACTCACATATCAATGCTTCCCAAGTACTTCCTGAAACCAACCAGTCAAAAATTGTTTAATTTCTAGGTTATGGTGTCGACTCCAGTGCTGCCTCCTCTTCGACTGGTGCTGCAAACTTCAATAGGAAGTCATTAAAGAAGTTAAATGTGCAACAAAGGCAAGATATTAATAACAAGTCCGCCACAAAAGATTATTACATTTATGTGAATCCAAGAGGAAAACTGAAGAAACGAAAAAAATGGAAGTTTGATGTTAATGTTGCTGTAGAGTTTATCGATTTGAAATCCATTGAAGATATGAAAAGGGATCCTGAAAAGTGGAAAGGTGTGATGAAAACAAAAGTTGAACGGAATAAGAAAGAAAAACAGAAATTGAATGTTGTGAAGAAGAAGAAAAAGAAAGAAAAGAAAGATAAGAAAAAGAAAAAATCACCTAATATTGAAACTGCAGAAATCAACATTAAAGTTGAACCTTCATCCACGGTAATAAAGCAAGAACCACAAGATGACATTGGAACGCAAAAACCCAAGCGGAAAAATCCTCACAGACCAGTTCCACGTGTTAGATGCAAATATTGCAATTTGTTATTTTCTTCACAAAGCTACCTCACAGTGCATGAGCGTATTCATACAGGTGAAAAGCCTTACGAATGTGATGTCTGCCATAAAAAGTTCAATTCAAGACATTCATTGAATCTACACAAGAAAAGCCATTCAAATGAGCGTAAATTTGAATGTGAAGTCTGTCACATTTTATTGAAAAATAAATTGACCTACAATGAGCATCTTAATATCCATACAGGGGCGAAACCATACAAATGTGAGACTTGTGGAAAGCGTTTCGCACAGTCTAGTGTTTATCGTTTACACATCAAGATCCATACGGGAATCAAACAGTTCAAATGTGAATATTGCGATAAATCTTTCCGGCAAAAGATAACAATGCAGAACCATGTTTACGCTATACATACTCATGAAAAACCATTCCCATGCACTTTATGTGAGAAGAAATTTCATAGAAGCGATGCTTTGTTAATGCACATGCGAATGCATCAAGATATCAAGTTATGGCAATGTAAAATTTGTGCTTTGAAATTTCGCACCACTTCTTGCTTGAACCGACACATGACAACTCATACCAAGCAGAAACGCTTCAAATGTGATAAATGTGACTTTGAAGCAGCCCGCAAAGATAGTCTTGCTACACATTACCGAACACACACAGGAGAGAGGCCATACAAATGTGAACTCTGTGAAATGACTTTTGCTACTTTAAGCACACGTAAACTTCATATGAGACGCCATACTGGTGAAAAACCGCATGAATGCCCTGTTTGCAAGTATCGCTTCACCGAAAGCAGTGGTCTCAGGAGACATTTACGGAGAATGCATTTACGTTATTTTGAAGAAATGGAGGAGAAACGTATACGAAAGAAAGAAAGACTTGAAAAAACTATTGAAAACAACCTTGCACGAATCCAAGAAGAAGCGATAAAAGAAAGTGAAAAAGAAAGTGGTCAATAATTTGATTAACTAGCCAAGCAGGAGTTACGTTGTTTCCTCATTGAAAAATTTGAAAACCCATTCAAAACATTCAAACACAAGAAATATTATTCTCACTTTAGAGGGCTGCTCATTTTGAGGTGAACATTTGCTATCCGTTTGATTCATTAAATTTCTTTGCATCAGCCAACAGAATGGTGACAATTATTTTTCCCTTAAAGTTTATGCATTGAAGCTTACATCCTCTAAAAAGTAGCTCGTGTGAGTCGAAAAACCCCATTGTTGAGTGTTTTTTTCTCACTCCAACGGGCGACCTTCTAAGATCTATAATTTTTTATATGTAATAATTTTACGTCAAAAATAAT
The DNA here is from genome assembly GCF_902728285.1 of Clytia hemisphaerica. Lineage (NCBI taxonomy): Eukaryota > Metazoa > Cnidaria > Hydrozoa > Leptothecata > Clytiidae > Clytia > Clytia hemisphaerica. The sequence goes on along the minus strand of NW_027104390.1, from coordinate 572,580 downwards.
TTTATACATAAAATCAGAAAGCTTCAAAGTACCTTTGTACCAAAAATGGAGTTTTAAAGGACTAAAGGATAAAAAGTTAGTTTTTTTCTTCTTCATTATTTTAATCTTCATTTTCTAGAATTTTTATAGAATAGTTTTTTTCTCAAAATTTATAGTGCTCTGAATCATCTTTTCAACAGTAGATAATTTGTTATTTTTGAAGCATTTGTGACGAGCCAAACAAAATTTAGTATGTGCACACTTAAAGCCAATGAACTTTAGAGTCACTTTAATTTGGACATAGTAAAATTATAAAGTATTTCTAGATTTTTTTAATTTTCCCTTGTTTTAGTTTAATATCAGTTTTCATTGGTTATTCTCCATTATGACATTTTTTCTGCTCTTTTTTCTGCTCTAACTTTTTGAGTCACCAATTTTTTATAACCAGTTTTACCTTTTCTACACTGGTATAGCTTTTTGTATCATTTTATCTATTTTGGTTTATATACATGAAGCATTTAAATTAAAGATTTCTATTTTGGTTACCAATTTTATCGCTAGTTTTTAGTTTAAGTCAAAACCAATTTATTGGTCCAATTTTAAGGTCAAAAACATTTATAAACAAGAAGAATTTGTTTCATCCAAATCAGCCATAATTGTCTTAACTCTCGGTCTATTTTCTAATATTTCTATTTGTCGATATGTTATTGTAATATTGTATACTATATTTTTGTCCCTTTATTTTTACATAATACGATTATTTTTCGATAGTATATTTTAAGCTCAAGTTTTTTTTAGTACAAAGTATAGGAACAACCTTCTTCTTTTTTCCTTCTAATTTTTTTCCAATCTATGGAACAAAAAAATAACTGATCGTTTTCAATCTTTATTAAGGTGGATGAGCCTTGTTAGATTATCCTTGAACTATAGTTCGTCTGTTATCAACTGGGTTATAAAACCATTCCTCGACCCAGTAACTTCATTTTATTTTCTGTTTCGTTGCGATCATCTAGGTGCCTAATAGATATAGGGGGTTGTAATAAACAGGTATACGCGTTTTTTTATAGGAACATTCAAAATGTTTGAAGCCTTTGGATGTTCTTAACTTTTCAAAAGTTGATACTTTTAAACAATGATGCTTTATGAATCGAGCAAACATTAAAGAAGATTGACTAGATGCAATAATAATAAGTTGAGTTTTAAGCTTAAAATGTTCTTAACATGTTCTTATTTTGACCATTTTCCTAAGAAATAGGGTGTTTTTTGAGTCCACAAAGCCTTAAAATGTTCTTATCTTGTTTTGGCTATCGAAGCCTTATGTTCTTATATAGTTTGTTCTTATAAAAAGACTTGTACGATCTATCATGCAACGGAGATCGTTAACGGTTATCCAAGGGATTCTGGACCATCAGGGGGGGAGGTCGGTACTAAAATCCTGGACATACATGTGTACTAAAAGGATTTTGGGAATTTCTTGCATACGACCACCCCATTTTAGAGAAGTGAGTTTTTAGTACCCATGTACTAAAGTTTTTAGGGAAATTTTGACACAGAAACCACCCAATTTGGTATTTTCAGGACAAATTTTGTCTTCTCTGGACCATTTTTCTCAAGAATGCTGATATTTGCAACAGAATATTCATTTTTCAAAAATTGATACTTTTAACAATGATGCTTTATGAATCCAGCAAACATGGAAGCCATTTGACTAGATGCAAAAATAAATGGAATTGGGAAATTTTCTTTAAATGAGAAAATTTTTATTTTTTTTCAATGATTGCAAAAATTCTGAATAAATCAAGAAAAATTCTAAAAAAAATTTATAAAATTGTGAAAATTACTAATTTTAGTACCAATTAACTGAAAAAATTCTCAAAATTTAGTCTGGATACCACCTTTTTGGTATTTTAGTACCCCTAAAAGGATTTTTAAGTTTTTTGGGTATACCACCAGGTCACTAAACAACATGATGTCCTAGATTTTAGTATCGACCCCCCCCCTCTGGCTCCATTGGTAATAAGCATTTAACGGGATTCTGCTCCTTTGCTGTTGATCCCTGGCCAAACTTCCCATCTTTATAAAATCATTTTTCCGTCTTCTTATCTATTGTAGGTATTTATAAAAAAAAATTTAAAATAATGTTATCAAATTTGGTCAATTATTCAGATAGTGAAAATGAGGACGAGATAAATTCAAATGAAAATCAAAATGGTGTTGAAAAACAACAAAAACAATTCAATAGTTATTCCGAAGAACAAAAAGATAGAGGCATAATTAGTTCTGAATCGGAAGAACATGAAACCACAAGAGAACGAAGAAAATCTGAAACCAATAGCGAAACTGCTCACAAGAAAGTGAAAAAGAAATCTACTCTTCCTTTACCATCATCGATTGGTAGAATGTTTGGAGGTTCAAAAAATGAAAATGAAAACAGTGTGACCAAGCATCAAGGACGGAAAAGGACGTTTGAACACGTGGAGGGAAATTGGGCGTCTTATATCTTCATCCCTCTCATAGAGACGAATAACGTATTACTTTTATATGAAAAAGTGATCAAGCTATTAAAAACTGATGGTCGAATCAACGTTAAATTACATTCATTTCAACCTAAAGATTGTCATTTGACATTATCTCGTACAGTATCTGTTCGACATTACTGGATGGATTCAATGTATATGCTGCTCAAGGAGAAATTTGATTCACATTCCAAATTCTTTTTCTCCATAAGTGGTTTAGAAGTTTACACCAATGACGATGAAAGTCGAACATTTGTTAGCCTTAAAGTTGATACTTCTGATTCTCTATTGAAAGCTGTTACTAAAGTTGACCAAGTCTTCAAAGAGTTTAATTTACCCCTATATTATACAGAACCTTCTTTTCATATTAGTATCGCGTGGTTTTTAGGAGATCGTAAAACAATGCTTGATCAAATTATAGGAGAGAATGTAGAGAAATTGTTCTTGGAGTTTCACGGTGGCTTGGATGCAAATATAGCTGAGAAAGTTTGTGTCAAATTTGGGCATAAACTTCAGCAGATTGAACTGAAGTGATATCATTCTATCATTTTACTTATTGCATAATTTTCTTTTTCCTTTGAAATCCCTTTTTTCCTGTCTAATTTTATGTTCCATTTAAAGCTCTTCTTGCAATGCTTAAAATTACTGAGTGTTAAGCAACCCATTACTATTTATTTACCATTTTCTATAGAACTAATCAATAAAACTTTAATCTTTTGAAAACGTCATGTGATTGACTTAATTATGGCTGGCTGCAAGGTCATCATATATCTGTTTATAATGGTGATCTCAGTCTTTTTATTCTTTTCAATGATACTTGCTGGCTGAAATAAATTGATGAAAAAAAAACAACATTTATATGATAAAATAATCGTTGGAAAGCTTAGGAACACGGATAGATTTGTATACGTTATACAGTATACAATTTCTATACTCTTTGCTTTAACTTAAAAGGACACTGACAATTTAGATGATTTTTCAGGGTTATGAAAGCATTAAATCGAATATTGAGTGTTAAAAAGGGGTTTTCCTGACCTCTTTTGCATAACCGCTGATCTTGACACTTAATTAATCGACAACACACGCAAGCTTTGCCTCACGTCTTCTCTATCAAGCTCTTCGAAGGAGATCTTTTTTAGCTAGTTTTTTAGTGTTTTATAAGCAACACAACTCTTCCCCTTTGAGTCATTTTTGAGCGTCAACAATGACTCCATCCTGTTTTCAAATAACAACAATGTGACGAAAAAGTGAGAAAACTTTTTTATGATTATAGCTTATTTAGCAAATAAAAGAATTTCAATTTGTATGCTTTTTCATCTAGACTAACCTATAGTTTACCATGCAAGTTACAATATAGTTACACTTGGAGGTCAACAAAAGATTAATCGCAAAAATGAAGGATGCTTCAATATTTTTACTGCTATTGATGATCTTACTGCTGTTGAATTTCGGTAAGTTGAATATTGCGAGCATAAAGAACATGAAGTGACCCGACGGAGTAAAATCTTTAATTTTTGCCAGAGAATTTGCTTGTGTATTTGCCGAGACTCTTTAAAATATATAGAGAATCCTCTTCATTTCTGTTTATTAATCGAAGATAGTAGCCGCAGAAGCCACATTCTTTTTCACCGTTCAACAGATTTAACAGAAGGTCCATAATACAATCGAATAAATTCTTGATTCACTTCTTTTTTTATTCTTAGATACATCAAGAGCACAAGATCACGCTGGCTGCAACAAAGCGGATGACTGCTTACTATGTTCTTTCTTCAAACAAGGTCCTTTGAAGGACAATTGTGACACCTGCGTTCTATTGAGTGTTTCTTTTCGTGAAGATTTGAACGATTATAAAGGCTATCCAATTTGCAAATTGACCATGGATGATGGAAATGTTCGTAATTACACATCTGTAATGACGAGTGTAGGAGATCATTATATCGTCCAACTTTCACGAGGTTTGTCTTCTTAACGTATTTTCAATGTATTTTTTGCAATCACTTTAGAGTTACACTATTTGGGTTTCAAGGCTTGATAAAATCAAGGAACTTAGATAAAATGTGTGAACGACCGTACCATAAAGGTTGAACATTCGGCTACGGTGCGCAAAGTTTTTTATTTAGCCGTCAGTCCGTCGGGTCATACCAAAGTCTTAAAAGAAAAAGACCAATTTGATGCTTCTCTGCTTAGAGCCTAGCAATTGAAGAGAAAGATCAAGGTTAAATGAAAAAATTCAGGCGAAGGAGCAGTGTCCACGTTTTCCTTTGGAAAGACGGCTAAAGAAAAGAGAGAGCCTTCGGATCACCTTCGACTGTGGTCGCAAACTTACTTACTTTCAAAGGGTTTGGTTAGAAAGCCACTGTATCGTGAATAGTTTTATTCCTGCAATTTAGATGATATGTTCTGTAAGAGACAGCTTTACGATGAACGTTATTGTAGCGGAAATGGGGATTGCATCAATGGACAGTGTTCATGCCACAAGCGTCAAGTAAGTACCTATTAGTATTAATACATTGTTGGCCCAGCATCTGGCCTTTCATTATCATGTCGATGTCTGTGGTGCTGTATGTCCGGTTTTTTTGAAGAATTAGTACTTTGTCTAGCCTACACTAGACATTTTATCTACGCAGTAACGTCTGTAACATTCAATTTTTTGATGACACTTTAAACTTTTGAAGCCTCCTGTAGTAGTAGGGGGCCAAGCCTGGGGTTCCGTGACATCTTTTCTACGATCTAACCATTTTTAGTCTATCCCAAAGAACAGTATATTACAAGATATCTTTGAGAGGGATTAGGCCCGGGAAAACTTTTTGTGACCAAAATAGTGACGCCATAGGCAAAGCTGCAAGGGAAAATAAGGAGTAGAGAAATAACTGATTTTTAAAAGTCAAAATAAACGAAGAAGATTGGTACCATTTGAAAGAGCATGAAATTCTAAGCAAAAAAATAAAACACACAAAGAAATAAAGCCGCTTGAAGTTAAAAAATATACCGACGTCAGTACAATTAAGAGAAGATTTGACGTCAAATCACAGTAGAGTGCTGACAGTTAGTTGGTCTTAAATCGGCTGTATTTCTTTGTGTGTTTTAGTCAGAGAGTTGTTGTAATAAATTTTTTTGCTCAGAATTTCATGCTCTTTCAGATATGGTACCAATCATCTTCGTTTATTTTGACTTTTGAAAATCAGCTATTTCTCTACCCCTTATTTTCCCTTGCAGCTTCACCTATGGCGTCACTATTCTGGTCACAAAAAGTTTTCCCGGACCTAATCCGTGTCCTCCCTCTCAAAAATTATAGTATACTGTTCTTTCGGATAGACTAAAAATGGTTAAGTCGTAGAAAAGATGTCACGGAACCCCAGGCTTGGCCCCCTACTATAGTAACAAATAAATCGAATTAGCGTCAATACACTTGAAAGGCTTATTTTTTTAAAAACCATCAAAATGAAACTCACTAGGAAGCGAAATGAATATCCCGGTTTTTGGATATGCTTTGTCAATTCAAGTTCATTTTGCATGAAATAATGCCTTGTAACAATCAGTCGCTAGGCCTTCATACCACTTTGACTTCTTGTTTTTTTATAAGAGTCATGAAGTCCAACAGAGTTCAATGGTGTCTAGATTAATGTCTACTTACATGATCTTCTCGTTTTAGAATCCGGGAGAACTTTATTATGGCAGTCATTGTGAATGCAATAACTTTGGTTGCGATCGATTTGACGGCTTAATTTGTGGAGGTGAGAGAAAGACAAATAAAATAAAAATTCATACTTTTAATTTGCATCATTGGATTACCTTCGTGCTCGTATGTCTCTTCGGATAAAAGCGACGATCATTCCAAAATATCGTATTAGGTAGGCCTCAGGTGAAATAGTCGATGCAGTGTGTGTTTTTTTTTCAGTTTTCGAAAATTTAGATCTTTTGATTGTTCGATATTTACTCAAGATTCTAATGAGGTTTCTAAATGTTTATTAGGATTACGAAACAATCAATCCTTCCATATATTTTCAGTAAGAGATAAAGTATCATAAACTCCTTGTTATTAAGTTCTTATTTTTCTATGTTTATGGTTTCAGGTCCTTCGCGTGGAGTATGTGAGTGCGGACGATGCCGTTGTAAAAAAGATTATAAAGGTCCCAATTGTGGTGAAGTAGTATGCAATACATCTAAATATTGTATTGATCCAAGCAAACCCAATGTAAGAAGTTGTTTGTTTCGCTCTATATCCAGATTCTACACGCTTGCTTATAAGAACAAACTATATAAATACGTAAGGCTTCAATGGCCAAAATATTAAGAACTTTTAAGGAGTTTGTGGACTGTAAAACACCTCATTTCTTAAAACATACTCACAAATGGTGAAAATTAGAACATTTCGAAGGCTTCAAAAATTTTGGACGATCTTATTAAGGATTTTTTTGGTTCTAGCGAACCAGATTTTTGACCCTATCAGAAAACGAAATTCACCGTGTTTAACTACAGTGCATTGCCCATCTGACTGATCTGGTAGCGAAAGACTTTTTTACCGGTGCACGCTTTTTAATGTATATACTCTATAAGAATATTCATGATGAAATTGCCCTAAAAATTTCATCAAGTAATTTCAATTAAATTCATCAATTAAGGCTCGATACTTTGACAAAAAATGCCATTTTATGCTTCATGTTAAAGTTAAGCTAAATTTCGTTTCTAACCTAAGAATACCGTAAGAATAGTTTAAAAAGATTCTCCCCAAAAAGTTGAGAATATCCATGATGAAATAGAAAAAAAACCTTCTTTAAAAAAAAGAAGCGTGTATGGAGGTAAAAAGGATGGAGCTGAAATACAAAAATAAACAGGCATCATCCTTCGCCTCTTTTAATTATGATAATAAGCTCAACATCAAAATTAACTTTTCTCAATGAGGCGTTTGATGTTATTTTGCCATAGAATGGTAAACCACGCCCATGATTCAATAGGGTGTGGTTTTCATGAGACCTGTAAGATTACCTCGTAGAATCGAGCCGAAATGTGTTTAGATGTGGTTTTGTATCTTCTTTTTCCAGGGCAAAATTTGCAATGGTAATGGACATTGTTCGTGTGACGAATGTATATGTAATAAAGGTTATTTCGGGATATATTGCGAAGAATGTTTCGTAAGTATAATCATAGTTAATCAGTATAATTGGCTCACACTAAGTACGTAAAAAAGAAACACGGATAGTTGAAAGGGGGGGGCGTCCCACCCACTAACTTTTATTAACCCTGGACCAAGCTATATCCGCCATCTTTGATTGGAGTTTTAAGTGGTACTCGTTGTAGTGTTAAAATTTTGCTTAACGACAAACGGCGCTACATCACTAGTTTGCAGGCAAAAGTAGATCTAGCGCTATTGATGCGGGTACCACTTTCAAAAAAACTCCGATCAAAATATTTTGCTAAGCCTTGATTGAGAAACTCCCTCTAGGGTCTATATAAAGCTAGGTGGTCCTACCAACCGATATAGATGTACGATTCCTTCTATTTTATTAAAGTCTCTTGGGTTTTTCCCCATCTTCATTTGGATAATCAGAACTAAATTCTCTAATAAGGTGAACTAATTCAGAACTAATTCTCATATTTCATAATGCAAAAACTGAGTTGTAGCTCCATTTATAACGACCATAGCATAAGGCAGAGCAATCGGTGCGCAAAATTGTGACTACAACACTTAGCCAGTTCTAGCAAAGAATGAAAATGCCCAAAATTTGGCCTCTAAAATTGAACCTTTACGGTGCAGACAAAATTTAGCCAAATTTGAGTAAATTCATTTCTTGAAAGTTTTGTCCATTTTAAGGTAAAAATGGTCAGGTTTCTCAAAGTTTTGCAAAAGAACTTCCTTTTGCAGGCTTTTTACAACATTAGATTGCACCCCTTGGTAAAAATAGAAATGAGTGCCTCTCTGCTTTAGTCAGATTTGGCGCACCTGTGGCTACATACGAAAAACTTATTATAAGTAACTTCTTTATATAGAATGAAGTTAAATTTTAAGATTTATATAACATCTGTACTTTCTATAGGATTGCCCAAGTGTTTGCGAACTTCACCGAGATTGCGTTGAATGTCAACTCTTCGATCCTTCTCCTCAATGCGAGCGACATTGCAAACTAAAGATTAAATTCAAAGATTTCTTATCATTTGACCAGCCTATTTGTGCTTACCGTCGGCAGGATGATAGCACTCTTAAATTTCTTGTCACCATCGATGATGATGAAGAGAAATTCGTGTATGTTGAAAGAAAAGGAGGTACGTTTATTACACAGTAAACCTTTTCATTAATTACGTCATAAGCAACGCTTACCCCGTTTTCAAAATATTGAAGTGGTAAATAATTCTCAGAGGAGTTCATAAGAAGTTTACCTTATTTATAAAAGTAACACTTGAAAACTCCATGGATTTAATAATCACCTCGGTAACAGTTTCAAAACGAGGCAGTCGTTGCACTCGGAATAATTTATTGAAAGGTTTTTTCAGCCCTTTCGCCATGAAAAATTTGGGGTGGTGATGTCCTAGCGTTAAATGCATGTGTCAATGCAATGACGTTATAGATTTGATGGATTCTGACCTTGTTAACCTGGAAGCCTAACCTTATTCTGTTATACAACTTTTTGTTTGTCGGGGAAGTATAACGTGATAACATGTCAACCGTTTATCGGCTGCAGGGTTGTGCAGATAGCCAACTACAAGCTAATGTTCATAGTTAACCAACACTATCTATCGACCGTTTTTAAACTTTCTGTTTCACGGTTATATAGTTTAAGTATAAGCACACCTTAATAACGTCTTTAATTTGCTTCACCAATCTTTGTTCTAGGTCAAACATGTAAGCGTGCCGATGGAAAATTATTATTACCGGGTGCAACTTTCATCAATAGAAATTGTCAAAAATGGTAGGTTTTTTCTTTCATATTATCCACGTACTGCTCTAGTTGTTTGGGTTGCTACATGAAATGAATCATTGAAACCATAACGGGAGGCGTTTCCCCATCAATATACTTAGCTGTATTGAAATTTATGGATGCAGTTTTACATTCTTTGGAACTTTTGGAACTTTCTTTCTCATTTTTTCTGAAATAATCCTCACTTCTTCAACCCGTTTAACCCATTGCCTATTAAGTGCAACTGGTATCATATGAGAACGCTTTACCTGGACCTAGGAGCGTCGCGACACGTGCCTCCTTGTTTTTTGAATCCGCTCGAATAAAAAAACTCATAAAACAGGGTGTCTACAGGACCTTGAAAACCTTTAAAATCCTGAAAAAAAATTCAGTAGACACCCTGTAAAAAGTCGAGATTGGCATTTTTTCTTAGTTTGAGTATGTATGCACATTTGAAATCAAAAAATGTTTGAGAAGTTACTGATTGATGGCATTCTATGGGTTAATAAAGGAAAGTTTTAAAGGGTCGATTGACCTATACATGTGTTTTTTTAATAGGACAAACGATATAAGAACATAATGCTTCTATAGCCAAAATATTAAGAACAAGTTAAGAACATTTTAAGGCTTTGCGGACTCTAAAACATCCGATTTCAAAAGTAAATTGACAAAATGCTCAGAAAATGGTTAAAATAAGAACAAGATTTTAGGCTCAAAACTAGAAAAGTTAAGAACATCCGAAGGCTTCAAAAATGTTGGATGTTCTTATATAAAAAAGTGTAAATACGAGCTTTTCAGCACTCCTTTGTCTCTTTTCATTTAAAAAAAAAGTGATATGAGGGTGGGGTGGTTTTTTGCGTGGCTAGGTATTATATAATTGTTTGTACACGTCTTTAATAAAGAGTTCTAAAAAGTAAAATGACCAGAACCTTAACAGAGAAACCCACAATCAGAAGAAACTTAATCCTTCAAAGAAAGTTTACTTTTCTATGTCAATATGTTTTGACTTTACCCCTTCATGTCTTTTTATAGCAAACGAGAGTCACTTATTGGAGTTTTGACACTTTTTGAAGTCAAAACAGATCAAAGATATTTCTTCTAACAATCAGCCTTTACTTTTTTAACTGAGCTGTTTCTCCCATTGACTTCCAAGCACGATACATTTAATCTATAAAATTTGAGCGTTCGCCGGCAATTTTTAATTTTTTTCATTCAAATATTGAAAATCGAATGACCCACATTAAAAGGAATTTTTAAATCTTTGAAAACGTCATAATTTTTCCAAGAGTAATCTGATAATTTTTTTTGACTAAGATTGAGATTAATTTCAAGTGATGTAAGTGTTTACATGACGTCAGCCAAATTATCATTTCGCAATCCAAAGTCACACCTCTTCATCTCCCAGCGGACTAATGACACATTCAAAATAATGTATCAAGGAACCAACCCCTATTTACACTTCCAAACTCTCAACGGTTGCCAAAGTGATTCCAAAAATGATTCTTTCATCTTTCATATTTCTATTGGATTCTCTTTCGACAATGACGCACGACCTCTCTTACAAAAGTACATTTTCAAGTACCACTAGACCCTACCCAAAGAAACAAAAAGGACTAGAGGCACTTAACACCTAGTAGCTTTCGCCCAAAAAAGGGAAAATTGAATTACAGTTAGGAATTATAGGTGATTACTCTGACCGCTTTATTTCCTTTCTTTCTATTTTTAATGCTTATCTTTCGCTTTTGGAACTACCAGAAATCTGAATTGAATTCGTTTTAGAATGTTTATAAACTCACTCTGAGTGACATGATTTTTGATTAGAATTATAATGCTAATGCATTTGTAGCCCATTAAAAAAGCGCTAATTTTTGTCTGGATTGTTTATTGCTGGCCTGTTGACTTTTTGTTTTGTGAATCTCACTATATCAAAATAAAATGAAAATCGAGCTCTACTAAAAAAAGTTAAATGATCAGGCACTATATTACGTATTAATCTCGATAATCCATATAGTGGCAATGTTAAGTCAATGTTGATATAGAACTTTTTGATATAATATTATGAATGATAATCCCTCCAACTCGCCCCATCTTTGTTTTTATATTTCGTGGTGTAACTCAGATACATGTTACATTTGCGCGTGTCTGATTTAAAATAAATGTTTAAAAGTGTATCTGTTAAACCCGGAAGGAACCTTTAAACATAATGGAAGGATGTCATGCATATTTTAAAGCTTAAATTTGATGCATAAAATTTTCAACAGGCAATGAAATAAACTTCAGCTTGTTATTAATATCAAAGAGATTTAGGATTTAGGATTTATGACTGTAGTCCCTTCACCCTTTCCATTTTGTTTAAGTCAACGCGACAAATTTTAAGGCATTGCAGTTCATTTCAGTTGAATTTCTTTCCTTAGAGGTTATACACGTTTTTTTATAAGAACAAACTATATAAAAACATAAGGCTTCGACGGCCAAGATGTTAAGAACAAGTTAAGAACATTTTAAGGCTTTATGGACTCAAAAACACCCGATTTCTTAGGAAAATGGACAAAAATGGTCAAAGAATGGTGAAAATAAGAACATGTTAAAAACATTTTTAGGCTTAAAACTCAAAAAAGTTAAGAACATCCCAAGGCTTCACAAATTTTGGGTGTTCTTATAGAAAAACGCGTCTGCTTAAACCCATTATGTACAATTTCAATCAAGTCAGCTATTATAATTAGAGCAATACCAAGCTTTAAAAGTGCAAATCCTAGAAATAATCTTACTGGTTACTGTAGTGACTTTATTTACGATTGACTCTCTAATGAGGCAAAGAATTTCTTTCGAATAAGAGAAAGATTCGAATTACAGAGAGTGTTTTTTATACGACTTTCTAGCTGAGCGGACCAATGTTTAGTTCAAATTACAGAGAGATTCGAATGATAAAGGTTCGAATTAGAGAGAGAACTGACTGTATTCCATTTTTTGATAAATGAAGAATTCACTCCCTCCATTAATAATCGAGCAATTTTCCTTCCTGACATTGTGATTCGGTAAGTAAAAATAAAGAATGACAAATTCAGATAATCGAGACAAAAAATGTCATGGAGTTGACATGATAAGTCAAATAGACAGCACTCATACAACAGAAAAGATATATCACTTACAATATAAACAGACCCTTAAGCATCAAAACAAAAGAATGAGTATATAAATGGGATAGGGAGAGGGTGATATAGAGATTTAGTCTTCAACTCTTTACTGAGTTGCTCAGACGTAAGAAAGAAATTTTTTTTATTCGAATACAACAAGATGATTTGGAATAATTTTTTGTTGGTATTTCTCTTCGTTTACAGTGTGTGTCTGGCGAATGGACAGTTGAAATGTGACGGCGATAGATGTAAGAATTCTTATTTCATCAATTCTGAATCCGCGAATTGAAAATCTCGTCGGAATATTTCTATTTTGTTTCTGTAAAAAATTTTATTTTGTCAGCGCTATTTAACCTTTTTAGCTGTTTACCGGTCGCGACAAGGAGGGTTATAACTAGCCGTACCAGACATTTACGGCTTTTATTACGCAAAAGCGTCTATTCTGTATGGACGATTTATGGAGCGTTCTTCCCCGAGGCCATCGGAGTGGCGAAGTTTGACGTAACTTCTATCTTCTTGCATCTTTTGATTCCAATGCAGTATTCTCTCTTTTGTGAAAATTTCATAAACAATGAAACTCCAAGGAGCCAAATAAATAAGGTAGTGAAATTTTCGTAGAAAGACTTTGACCATTTATGTTGAACTTTTTCCGAGCCTCACCCTATCTCATAACAAGTCTGATTTTAAGGAAGAGAAGATTTCTCAACCGCCAAGTATCAAAATAGTTTTTAGTGATTATCTGCCCTTTAAAGCGATTTCAAGTGAGAGTCCAATTTCAGTATTAGCAAATTGTTACAATATTATCATCATAAATCAAAACACGCGTCGATGATAGATTTAAACGATCTGATATTTGCCCCATTCTATAAGCCTCTATTTACATCTCTTGGAAAATAAAGACTGTTAATCATGTATAAGTCAAAATTTCCCTCACAGAAAGACCTAAAAAGAGCCATTGGCGTTATCTATAGATTTTTCTAGCGTCTAAGGGTCTATTTATTTTCTTTTCTACAGGCGACTTAACAGTATCCGGTGATATTTTGGTACCGGGTAGCCTTCAAAGCATCCCTTCCGGATCATGCTTACGTATGGACATTCAAGAAGAGATTCTCTGCGAAGGCTGTGAAATCCCTAAACTAGCCTCTTTCCGCATCAAAGATCCAGTTATTGTGGAGGGTAAAATCTCCTACAAAATGCGACTTTCTAACCCCCAAACGGAGGTTAAATACATCATCGGAGCTGTTTTGAATTTGGGTTGGTGCAAAACTGAAGGCGCTGATGAATGGATCCGCGGGGGAGATTATCATACAGAGATTCAAGTGGATTTTACCACTCCTCCAGAGGGTGCAGAATTCAAAATTGGAGTTCCCATTCAAGAGTACAAATCTTCATCCTCGGGTAAGGCTTTCACTGTCATCCTTCATATCACATTGGTTCCCGATTAAGCTTCCGGAATTGACTGGATAGCTCTGTTGGTAGGACAATTGTAGACCCGATATCAATAAAAACTTCAAAATGCATTGCCGTACTGAAACACGTTCTCCGTGAGGTACACTCTGGTACAAAGTAACTAGTAATGCGTAAGTCCTGAGTTCGAATCTCACTTCAGTCATTAGTTTAGTAGTTCGCTATCAAATTTAGGTCAATGCACAGTAAAAATACGTGTATATAAATACGGGATTGGCCATGATGATATCGTTGAGTTATCAAATATTTATAAAATTATTGTGATGTCAAATGGATATACGCAACAAAAGGATATTTTACTCTATTTTTAATCTTACTAAACTTATTTTTATTCTAACATCCTGAATTAGCCTGTTTTGCATTGCAATCGTGATAATTGGGCTTGAGTTACGAAATCAAACATTTTCCTTCCTTTCCTTTGATTTTGCTGCTAAAATAATTTCAACGGTAGAAAATTTTTTTCTTGAAATAACACAGGGTGGGAGTCTGAATTTGCAGAAAAAACGGTAGATGCTACTAAAAGAAACATTTCACAGTCCATGCTTAGCAAATAATCTTTCCAAGCATCTTCGATCAGCAGGGAATATTTGTATTCTAAATCTGTTGCGGGTTTTATAATCTACTCCTGGTGTTTAGATAAGCTCAACTTGTTGACCCTTATGCAACTTCTGAGGTTTATCTTGTGAGGGTTTGAACGGATTATTGTTTTCACACGCGCTTTTTCTTAGCTCTGCTATGTATTTTACAACAACCCCGTCTCACAGACCGACAAGGGAAGCTCAAAAATAAAGTGATCGTAAATTTTATCTAACACTTTAAAGTAAAATTTGACCATTCTTACACAGGTTTTGGGACTTTGAACAATGTAATTTGTAATCCTAAACATGACAAGGGATATTTCAATTCCCATCTGGTCCAACTTATGGGAAATTCTCTATGGGTCACCAAAACAGTGTTATTCTATAAAAATTGGATGTAGTTTTCCCGGTAACAGTTTATGAAATATATGTCGAGCTCAAATATTGATACGAAATAATTCGGAATCAAAAATGGCTTCTATTCAAAAATAGTAAAACGAATGAAAATTTTAAACTGCCATGTGGTACCATGTCGAAGCTTTTACTTTTCAAGTTACAGCAGGTAAACTAAATCACTTCGGACTTCCTTTTTTTTCGAGACCCCAGATATCTCAGTTCTCTTTCCGCATAAACTCCACAACTTCACTGTTATTTGTACATCTCAAACATTTCGGAAATTCTACTTCCTGAAAATCACAAAACTCACTTCTCAAGTTGTCATGGCTTTGTGGCTTTCTTTCAGCAATTACTTCATTGTTGAGAGGCTTTATTGTCTTTTTATTGTCTAAGTTGTAGTTATTTTAACCGACACAGATCATGATTAAAGTGGGCAACAAGCGATTTTCGCTAGCTTTTTACCATCTATCCTTATAGTCAGCTAACGAAAAGTATATCCCGTACAATTTTTCGTTTTTCTAAAAACAGCGAGATAATTGTCAATGACTAGCCCCAGATCTTCGATTATAGCTTTTATAGGGCTATTCCATAGGATTCTCTCATTTTCTCTGAACAGAGATGTTTAGTCTGTTTTCAAACTTATACAGTACAGTAGTGATTTGTACTGTTTGTTGCTACAGACAGAGTATGTCACTGTGTATTTTCATTATATATCTCGATTGCTTATGCTATGAAATTTTACACTTCTCTGATTATCAATGGAATTTTTTTATTTTCAAAATAAACAAATCTACTGTCTTGGTTTATTACTGAGTCAATCTGATTGTTAGTCATCGGCACTACTGACGATGAACTTCATGTGTAATAATTTTATGATGTCGAGAAATTCCAATGTGTGACAGGGTCAATCTGTCAGCCTTGAATCAGCAAATTTTTGATTGAAAGACTCGATAATCTCCACTGTACTGTAATAATACACCTTTTCGATCGTAGTCGCGCGGTCAGACGCGTGCCACTTTTGTCCCACTAAACTCGATCCAATCCTTTTTTGACACATTTTTCTATTGTCTATAGGTGCGAAAAAAGGACTAGGACAGTTTTAGTGGAATAAAGCGGACAAAAAAATTCCCGCGCGGCAATTGACGGCTACGGTCGAAAAGGTGTATAATAATAATTCTCCTGTAAAATCAAAATAAACTTTCCCATTCCATGACCACTTCACGTTACCATGTCGTTTGTTTTGGTAGGGATACCCTCCTTGAAATCATTTCCTTCTTCAAAAAATACCTCTGTCTTTAGTGTCACAAAATTCTACTCGGCTCTATAAGATTAAGGCCCTATCTACATTAAATTTCCTAAGGTATTCTTTTTGTAAAAGAATCTTTAAGTCGAGCTGGTACCGAAATCTTATAATCATGATACAATTTCGTTCAAAAGGAAGTCGAGTCTGCAGATGACCTTAAGGATTGATATTTACATGTTACTTCTGATCATTGGTAAATAAAAATGTCACTTGTTAAT
Source organism: Clytia hemisphaerica (assembly GCF_902728285.1). Taxonomy (NCBI): domain Eukaryota; kingdom Metazoa; phylum Cnidaria; class Hydrozoa; order Leptothecata; family Clytiidae; genus Clytia; species Clytia hemisphaerica. The sequence continues at coordinate 556,096 of NW_027104390.1, read as the reverse complement.
CTTTTGCAAAGTCATCACGCATCTGTTATTTTGAAGTTTTTCACTTATTCATCTTTTATGAGAATTCTGTTTGAGCAGGGGGCACAAATTCATATACCTTTGCTTCTTTCACTGAAAGATTAGTTTAGATTACCTCTATAGCAGTCAGTATTACCGGGCACGTTAGTCGTTTTAAAGCCCTACACCGATACAACTTAATTCTATTCCCTCCGGAAATAACCTTTAAGCTTGAGGTTTCAGTTTTATTGTAAACTAAAACCGAAAAGCGGGCGTTATTTTTAGCTCGATGATTTTTAGGCTGCTCGTACCCATTAAAGGATTTGTGCTCCTTATAGTAATGTGCTCCTTGTACTACCTACAGTTTTGTAGAGCTCTAGGATTCTAACTAGAGAAATTTAAGACTTAATTCTAGATTTTTATCGTATCTTTAATTATCTATTGGCTTGCTTTTTTATCAAGCCAGACAAACAAACTGATTACTAGAATTTCTGAAAATCTCATTTTCAGGTTCTGCAGGAGATTCCTGTGAGAAAGCATGTCCATTTTCGTACGAACCTCTTTGTGGTAGTGATGGTCAGACATACGATAACGAATGTCTTTTACAAATCGCTCAATGTAAAGATGCTTCAATCAACAAGAAATCTGATGGCATGTGTAGACGTAAGTTGACCTTTCGTCTCTTCAGTTTTTCTTCGACTTTGTCATTCAATAAGGGATCATTATGAATTTAATCAGTCGACAATGCGCATGTCTTATCATTTTAAAGCTATTTGAGCCTTCCTGGCTGATATTAAATGGTAGAAGAAACCTCTTTTGAATTTTAAACCAAGCACACCCGAAAAAAACTCGAAATGATCTGGTCAAAATTAACATGAGATTTCCTTTCTAAGTACCATATTGCCCATATTTTCATTTACCCCTTCTTCTGGTAAAAAAGACGCCACAATTCTTTCATAGAGGGATCATCTAGCCAGGGTTGACTAATTGTTAAATTTTCCAAAGTGCTTACTGTAATAACACATGTTCATTCTGCATTCTGCAGCGCCTACTAAATGTGAAATCAAAGCCAGCGAGAAACAAATCCCTGGTAAATATATCCCACAATGCAAAGTTGATGGTTCATACTCTACAAAACAATGCCATTTCTCCACCGGTTATTGTTGGTGTGTCGACCCACACACTGGCAATGAACTATACGGTTCACGTAAAAATGCACGTGGACGAAACTTCGAATGTGGAACACCATGCTTGAAAGCTTGCGCGCGTATTTTCAAACCCGTTTGTGGAAGCGATAAGAAGACTTACGGAAACAAGTGCGAACTTGAAAATGCTCAATGTGAGAATAATGCATTGCAAATGGTGTCCGATGGAAAGTGCCAGCAAAGTCAAATTCAACCCATGAAACCAGGTACTGTACAGTTTTACCGAATTATTTTGATAGTGTGTGTGTTTTTAGTAAGACTCTCAGATAGACAAAAGATTTCTATAAGGTACAGTATAACATCTGAACACATCGAATGAAAAAAAATCTGAATAAACTAAAGAAATAATCGACTGACTTCGAACAATTCTAATTCAAGTTTCTAACACAAAAATTCAAATTACTTTAGAGATGTAAAGAAAATCATGATTAAATGATTGAATTTCTTTTCAACTGATTTTCTTTTTTCACACTTACAGTGCAAGACGATGACTGTCCAGGCATTTGCACAAGAGAGTATGAACCTCACTGTGGAAGTGACGGGAAAACTTACTCCAACTTGTGTGTTTTGAAATCTGCTATCAAATGTAACTACGGTGATTTACAATTGGCTTACAAAGGAAAATGCAAGGGTTAGTTTATGTTTGTTTAATCTTATTTATTTGGACCTACTTTCAAGAATATACAAGACAAAATAAGTCCAAGCTGATGACCAATTTGTGGATACTTGTGACGCCAGAATTTCAACGCAGAAAATCCGCAACCTGCATTCAAGATAGACAGAAATATAGAAACAGGCTGTTTCGTTTACAGATCTGTAAAGCCCGAATGGCTAGATCCGCGGCCTTTATCGAAAAATGAAGCAAATTTTGGTAGGATTTCCTAGCAAAGAAATCACGTGACAACAAGCAACTTCACTGGTTTGAGAGCTGCGAAATAGCGTTTGCCGCCTACTTTTTTTGATCTCACGTTCCGAAAACAATTAAAATGCTAGATCCTATCCTTCGGCACGAAATTTAAAAAGCCAAATTTTTGCTTCATTTTTTTTTGCTGGAGAAAGCTTAAAGCTGCCTATCTAGCCCTTCGGGCTTTACAGATATCTGTGGCTTTGTTGTCTTTCTGTAAAAGAAATTCTGTCTTCCTTGTTTTTAGCATATAGCCTAGTCTTTCAAAATTTTGAAAAATTCCAACTTATTCATTTATAGAATGTGGTGTTGGCCAACCACGTGCTTTCTGTACGTTCAAACCATGCGCGAAGAAAGCGTGTTTGAGCAACAAGAAAGCTGTTTGTATGCAAGACCCATGTGGAGGATGTACTAACAAATGGTACCTTGATGGTGAAGAGTACGAGTGTAGTAAGTGTAATTTGGTTGGATTAACATTCATCTAACGTCTTATGGATGTTCTGAACGTTCAATGGACGCAACAGAAGTAACCTTATCACCAGTCTCCATTCCAAGCCTTATTTTATGTTTCTTCAAACATGCATATCCATTTAGTTCGGATGGATTTGGTTTTGGACTAAAAATAAGACTCTACGAATCTAAAGCATAAATCACTCACTGGTTTCACCTCTCTTGCGAAGCAATGTTGCTCACTAAGTTACATTCTGAAAGTTGATTTTTTTTCACCTCTTAGAGCAAGAAGCTTGCAACCAAGCCTGCTTTTATTTGTGGGATCCCCGTTGTGGAAGTAACGGAAAGACATATGCAAACCAATGTAATTTAGAAGTTGCACAGTGTCAAGATAATTCTATCACCTGGGTTGCAAATGGTCCTTGCCCAAGTAAGAAGATTTTTTTGCATTTTTGTTTTTCAAGCAAGGAAAATTTATCGCAAATTATATTTCTGCGACCTAATTTCGATCGAAAGATCTTCCAATACCCTAACGAGTGAACTTAATAACAGGAGAGTTATTATAAAAATATTTCGTATGTTTTTATTTCAGAGGTCACTGCATGTCAAAAGCAAAGCAGTAATGCACGTGGTTTACTCGGAGAATATGTCCCACAGTGCAGTTCAAGTGGAAAGTTCGAGAAATTACAATGTCATCCATCTACCGCACATTGTTGGTGTGTTGAAGAAGATTCCGGACGGGAAATCAGTGGAACAAGACAACCAGCTGGTAAAAAAGTCGACTGTTTGTCGTGTGTGAAACCATGCAGACGTGAATACAAACCAGTTTGTGGAAGTGATGGACGCACTTACCCAAATGAATGCGAATTTGAAAATGCAAAATGTAAAGATCGAAGTTTGACCATCAAGAATTATTTCACTTGTCAAGATGACATCGAGAAGTCGGTCGTCCCTTCCCCAGTTTTCACTGTCTCAGGAAATTTGATGTTCCCGCCTACCCTTCAATCAATCCTTGTTGGAAGTTGTCTGACCGTCAAAGCAACTAAACCCCTTTACTGCGATGTCCGCGAAGGTGAAGATGCTGACTGTCCAGAAAACCTTCTAGATAGAAAACAATATAAGAATGTCAAGTTATCAGAAGATGGTACCTTTAAATATGAATTGAGGTTCGGTGGAGATATGCATTCTGTATTGTTGGATGCTACCTTGAATTTGGGTTGGTGTACTGACTTGAATGATAAGAATGGTGATTGGCTGAAAGGGGGTGACTATTACACAGATGTTGAAGTACCGGTCATTCTTGTTGGCAATACCCTACAATATCAAAAAGATTTCCAATTAAACGAATACAAACAATACGCTTCACCTGGTGATGTCAAAGGTTGGTTTTTAGTAATCATTCGCCTTTCGTTTGTTCACTCTTTTGTTCTCTTTCGTAAGTTTCCCCCTCCCAAAACTTTCTTTCCTCATCCTTTCGTTCCATGGTAACTTTGTAAAATAATTTCCTCTTAATTGCGATCATTCCCTAACTTTAGATTTTAAACTGGTTTGTTTTCAAATGCGCACGCACATCCAAACTAAGAAAAATTTTACTTTTCCTTTTCTATCCGGGTAGGGTGAAATCAAAACAGGGCAGGATCGTCAAATTCTATCGGTACATCAGCGTAAAGATTGGTAAAATCTTAAAAATGTTGTGAGATTTCAATTCCCGAATCCAAAATCTTCTCTCCCTTCGATTTTATAGTTCCAACATGTGCAGACAAACTTTCCTCCTTGGAAGCGAGCAACAGTAAACCACTTCTCGGTCAATACAAACCACAATGTGATATCCAAGGTGATTACGTCAACAAACAATGTCATCCGTCCACAGGCTATTGTTGGTGCGTCGATACAAAGACTGGACAACAAATTGATGGAACTAAGGCTAGAGGATTGGAAGAATGCGGTAAGAGAAAAGCATTTTGCATTATCGTGTCTCGTAACATTCAAGATCAATGTCATTATAAACAGTTTAGAGAGAAATGTTCTGTTGAAACACGCTTGTGACTTCTTCCGAAATCTTTAAAGAAAGCACTTCTCCGCAAAAATAGTAAACCACGAGAATTTTAAGCTTGAAGTTTTTACTTACTAATATCTTTTAAACTTTTATAGGCTGTACATTGAAAGGAAAATATTACAAACCAGGACAACAAGCTTGGGATGATTGCAACAGTTGGTATGTTTTCCCTAGAAAGTCAATGAAATTTCGCATGATTCATATAAAAAGGAGATTATCTTTAGGAAGAGAGACAAATGCTTGACTTTATTCCTAATCTTGTGGGTATTGTGATTCTTTATCTTCTTACTTCTAGCACTTGTGGATCAAACGGCCTATTTGGTTGCACCTTGATGGCTTGCCCGCCTGGTAAGTGTTTCCGACCATTATAGAATATCCAGACAACGGCCATTATGAACGTCGAAACAACGATCGGGCCAGCAGCTGGGTGTTAAAGCATTACTTATTCATGGATTGTTTGACGAATGGGCGAAGTATACCAATTTTGGTTATTTTCGGAAACCCCTTAGCACTCTCAAGACAATCATTAAAAGATGGCTAAAGTATAATCTCCATAACTTGAATGTCTTTTCGGAAAAGTGTTCAGGTCGCTTCAGACAGTAAACCCTTAAACAAGTCACTATAAGTCGATAATTCCATAACTCGAAAACATTTCAATTCCCCGTGCGTCTTACAGTTAAGAAGACTCATTCAACGAAAACTGGATTCTAATTTTCTCTTTTATTTTTGTTTTGTAGGAGTTTGTTATCACGAAGGAAAAGAATATCAAAATGGAGAAAGTTTTAAAATTGATGGATGTAATGACTGGTAAGTGAGCGACGCTAAAGTATTGGTTGAAAATCTATTTCACTGATCTATTTTGTAAAGGAATATGATATATCTGTTTGCCTAATCTTTTCCACAACCGTTATAATCTTCCACGTTTTTTCTAAATTATTCTTATTCTTCTAATTTAGCACCTGTTCTGTTACTGACAAAAATCAAAACGGAAACTTTGCTTGCACGATCAAATTGTGTCCTCCTAAGCCTGAAGGTAATTATCCCCATCAATTGTTAGATTACAACGACCTCTAAACATCCATTAATCAACCTCAGGGATTCAAAATTTATGACGGAGAATGTTTTTTGGCCATACTCCTTATAAGGTATTGTAGACATTCCAGCATAAATTTTTAACCCCCCCCCCCCCTTCGGATCCGCCACTTACCTTAGTAAAATAGTCAGGCTGACTAGATACAAGTTCGAATTACAATATAAAGTCAAAAATTCTGAAACTTTCATCATATGTCACTATTCCCGAGATGAGCAAATAGACTACTGTTGTTTTCATGTTCATTATTTAGGTTGTGAGTTGAATGGAAAGTTTTACCCGCCAGGTCAAAGGGTATGGGATGAGTGCAATAGCTGGTATGTTCTTCCAGAATATCCTTTCATTTATATTGTTCTTTTATGACAAAGTAATTATCTCGTGAAAGATTTTTTTTGGCATATGGAAATCTCTGACGCCGACAAAGCAGAAGTAACAAAAAAGTAACTCAAAAGTTTGTACTCGATAGATGCGCCGAAGGGCGAGAAAGTCTTTTTTTCAAATGCTTGTAAGCAAACGGCAGGAGATGCGTGAAATAATAACCTTTAAGAGCTAGAATTTTAAACTGGATCTTATATCCAGCTGCTTCATTTACCAAGGATAAATAAAGTATTTAGCTGGGGTTTATTTACTTTATTCTATGCGTGAATGTTAAAAATGTTGTTCTAATGATCTGGAACTTTTTATCTTAGTACGTGCGGAACCAACGGAATGATGGCTTGTACTATCATGGCTTGTTTCCCTGGTAAGTGTAGCCACAGACAAGCAATGTGGATTATGTGATTTTCTTGAGCTGCCTTAATACTTGTTGCTGCTTCTATTTTCCCATTAATAGGACAATTTCTTTCTCGCTTCTAGGAGTGTGTTACCACGAAGGCAAAACGTACAATGATGGCGCTTCATTTAAAGATGATTGCAATACTTGGTAAGAACAAAAATGAAATCGAAGAATGGGAGACGGGGGGGGGAGGGTATTCGAACATTGAATTTCTAGAGAGGGTTGAGTTTTTTTTTCTGCACCAGAGATTAGTCTTTACAGTAAAGTCTTAAAACCTAAGATATCCTAATTTCGAGTTTAAACATTCCCGCTACAGACATTAAAAACACCTGAATTTTCCTTATTTCCCCTTATTTTCAAAATTTAAAGAGAAGGACAATTTTGGAAATCAACAATCATTTCCTTATTACATCTCATTTTCTTTTCTTAGCGTATGTACTGTGCCAGATAAGTCCAAGATTGGAATGGCTGGATGTACGAAAATATTTTGTCCACCCCCAAAACCCCAACCACAACCGGCACTAGGTAAGGATAATTGCTTCATGGTATATTTGTTATTTTTATATACCATTTTCATTATAAGCGTAACTCTCTCGCTGTTTTCATATCATGCATTTTTTTTTAAAACATCGTTCCTTTTTTTTGTTAAGGATAGGTATTGGGGTAGCATTCAAAGCGATCTTGGCGTCACCTTTCTTTTTACGTATTATGGTTATTATTTCTCAGGATGCGTGAAACCATGCACTCGTGAATACAAGCCAATTTGTGGAAGTGATGGACGCACTTACCCTAACGAATGTGAATTCGAAAATGCAAAATGTAAAGACCAAAGTTTGACCATCAAGAACTATTTCACTTGTCAAGATGACATTAAAAAAGGTTTGTCCGTTTTGATTTTTTGCTATTTTCTTGAATGTGACTGTCAAAAAATAACCCAGCCTTGAAAACTGGCTAAGAATTGCCGATTTACTTTTATATCTAAAACAAGCTGCTCGGGGTAAAGGATATGCTTTTTTCTTGCACAATTTCAGATAAATCAGAATGCAACCATAATGGAAGAAAATTCAAAATTGGTGACAACATCTTCGATGAATGCAATACATGGTAAGATTGTTAATGTATACCGTCCATTTTCACTTTTGTGTGAAAGCCTTTTCTTTCCTTTGTCAAAAATAATGAAAATTAAATCCTTTAAAAAATACATACAGATGATTGAGTAGTGGACGGGCTACAATATTTTCCTTAATATTTTATATTTCCAATGAAAGAAAAACAACAGAAATTCGTAAGGATTTAAAGCATTTAAATGCTTTGCATTTCTCTATTTTGTATTTTAGCATCTGTCAACCGAACGGAGAGATGTCATGCACTTTAATAGCATGTGAGCCAGGTAATTTTAGTATGATAATAATATCACATTACATAATTAGGCTCAAGGTAGTCTCTTGATCTTTGAACGTCTCTTTTTCTTAAAAAAGACAAACAATTAACAGTTAAACAATTATGTTTAGCCTTGATAAGTCTGATAACAAATGTCAATATTACAAACAACGGATGTTTTTCTCTTTAGCTAATACACTTTCTTCTCCCCCCCCCAGGAGTTTGTTACCACGAAGGGAAATCTTACAAAGATGGCGAATCGTTCAAAATGGACTGCAACACTTGGTAAGAATTCGAAATAAGAAAACTAAACTGTCCCTCCTAATTATAGCCATCTAAATTGATTTAACTTGTATGAGAAAATGAAGTTCTAAGAAGCATTTTACATCTCTTTATTGCAATTGCACTGTTTTTTTGGGTTCAAGCAATATATTTATTTCTCTTATATTCGTTTTCCAGCGTTTGTTCGGCGAAAGACAAGAATGCTGTCGGTACCGCAGGATGTACTCTCGCACTTTGCCCACCAGAACCCGAAGTTCAACCTACACGTGAGTTAAAATCTTTCTTAGAGTAGACTCTCCTGTTATTCGAAGTAAATTCCTTGAGCTTTTTCATGATTTGTTAAGTTACAGAATCGCCATTATGGAAGCAAACGTTGGATTAGCGTAACGGATCGCCTCTAGAGATTCGAACGTTTGCTTTCATAATGACAGAATTAATACAAGACAACGTTTACGAAGAAATAGACATTTTATGGTTAAGGGAGCATTGTATTTGCAGATTTGCATCTACTTGAACAGCGTTTAAGGCCGATAGCTTTTTGAGAAAAAACATTATGCTTTATCACGGACCTCGAATAAATGAGGGATTTCTCTCGCACAATTTCAGATAAATCAAAATGCAACCATAATGGACGAAAATTCAAAGTTGGTGAAAACACTTTCGTTGAATGCAATACATGGTAAGAATGTTAAGTTCTAACCATCATTTATTTGTATGAAATTTGATTTGCAATGAAAAGAACCACTGAAATTCGTCGAAGGAAGAAATTCATTGATGCCCCTTTCTCTATTTTCAGCATGTGTCAACCGAACGGACAGATGTCATGCACTTTAATGGCTTGTGAGCCAGGTAATTTTAGTATGATAATAATATCACATTACATAATTAGGCTCAAAGTAGTCTCTTGATCTTTGAATGTCTCTTTTTCTGTTAAACAATTTTGTTTAGCCTTGATGAGTCTGATAATAAATGTCAATATTACAAACAACGGGTGTTTTTCTCTTTAACTAATACACTTTCTTCTTTCGCTTCCAGGAGTTTGCTACCACGAAGGGAAATCTTACAAAGATGGCGAATCGTTCAAAATGGACTGTAACACATGGTAAGGATTCGAAATAAGAAAACTAAACTGCCCCTGCAAATTAGCCATCTAAATTGATTTAACTTGTATGAGAAAATGAAGTTCTAAGACGCATTTTACATCTCTTTTTTGCAATTGCAGTATCTTTTTGGGTTCAAAAAATATAATCTTTATTTGTCTTACGTTTATTTTTCAGCATTTGTTCGGCGAAAGACAAGAATGCTGTCGGCACCGCAGGATGTACTCTCGCACTATGCCCACCAGAACCAGAAGTTCAACCTACACGTGAGTTAAAATCTTTCTTAGCCCTTTAAGTGCCGATGTCGTATATATACGACATGGGCTATATAGGAGGGCGAAGCCCTCCCGTAATGCCCAGTTTGAGTTAGAAATCGTTATTTTTGGTCGAACTCGTAGGAATTAGATTGTCCTTTATGGTCAAGCAAAAAAAAATTCAAAAGTGAGTCTTTCCAGCGAAATTTTAAGCAAAAAAGTCAAAAAAATGCAAAAAATTGACAAAAATTCACTTTTTTGAGATTCTGACCGTTTTTTGACTATTTTTGGTCAACGAGTGATCCAAGAACCTCCAAATTTGGCCCTGTTTTACTTTATTCTGTCTTCTAGTGAATTGATTTGAAATTTTACCACTGGGCACCTTTTCATCAGTTCAGTCAGGTCCGCGCAGCGGGCCTGACTGCTTTAATTCCCTAACCTACCCCCCTTTAATTCCCTAACCTACCCCCCCCTTGGCCGCCGCCCACCACGCCCTTCCTAAATCGGGCGGCGCCGAAGGCGCCCAAAAGAAAGAAGAGACTCTAAGCTATCCAACGAGCTATATACGAGCTTCTAATTCCTTCTAGATCAGGAGATATAAGCCCTTAAAGTTTGAACTAGCGATTTTTTAAAAAAAACTTAGAAAAAAGGACCCTGGCACTCAAAGGGTTAGAGTAGACTCTCCTGTTATTCGAAGTAAATTCCTTGAGCTTTTTCATGATTTGTTAAGTTATGTAATCGCCATTATGGAATCAAACGTTCGATTAGCGTAACGGATTGCCTCTAGAGATTCGAACGTTTGATTTTATAATGGCAGAATTAAAACAACAAAAAGTTTACGAAGAAATAGAAATGTTGTGGTTTAGAGAGCATTGCACTTGCAGATTTGCATTTACTTGAATAGCGTATAGACTGATAGCTTTTTGAGAAAAGAAAATTGTGCTTTATCACGGATAATTTATTCTTGAATAAATGATGGGAATTTTTCTCAAACAATTTCAGATAAATCAGAATGCAACCATAATGGACGAAAATTCAAAGTTGGTGAAAACATTTTCGATGAATGCAATACATGGTAAGATTGTTAACTTTTAACCATCATTTATTTGTCATTTGATTTGCAATGAAAAGAACAACTGAAATTCGTCGAACGAATGCTTTTATTGATGTTCCTTTCTCTCTTTTCAGCATGTGTCAACCGAACGGACAGATGTCATGCACTTTAATGGCTTGTGAGCCAGGTAATATTCCCCATGAATTCCCTTCTCAATGACATTATCTATCTACATTTAATTTTACATGTGGAATTTCTTCTTTCCCTTCCAGGAGTTTGTAGATACTTTTTTAGTCTGATAATCACACACCAGATTTAAGAAGACAGTAAACCGCTCCTGATCTTTTAATGTGTCTTTGTCTCTTTAAATCTGGTGAAAAATGTCACAGAATTAAAACAATCGGCCCTTTTTCTCTAAGCGACGGAATTTCTTCTTTCCCTTCCAGGAGTTTGTTACAATGAAGGGAAAACTTACAAAGACGGCGAATCGTTCAATATAGATTGCAACACTTGGTAAGTTTTTTAAGTCAATAAAATTACATCACCTTTGTTTCTTTCTTGTAATTTCCAATGGTTTCCACTTGAAGGCTGCAATCGGTTAAATGTTGAATTCTCTTATATTCGTTTTCCAGCATTTGTTCGGCAACAGACAAAAATGCTGTCGGCCTCGCAAGATGTACTCTCAAACTTTGCCCACCAAAACCAGTAGTTCAACCTACACGTGAGTTGAAATCTTTCTGTTGATTATTTTTAAAAGATATGATACTATTACGTAAATAATTACTATTGATAATTACCATGAGATATTTGTGATTTATGATTTATTATTATATATTCCCTATAATACATTTCCTTGAAAAGCTCTACTTACGTATGGAGCACTGTATCGTCATTTGTTTCCTTACTTGTTAATTTTTTATTTTGCAGGTTGTCAACACAAAGGAGGTTCTTACAGAATTGGTGAACGAGTTTATGATGAATGCAATTATTGGTAAGACCTCTTTCCTGGGGACGATGGAGTTTTTACAAGCTCTTATTTGATTTGTTGGTCGTTAACCAGTAATAAAACAATTTTGCTACTTTTTCTAAAGAACACGTCATTTTTATTACTTCAAATGACCAATTATTAAAGTAGCTTATAAAAACTCCATCTCATCTGCCGTCCTGATCATATTAACAACAATCTTTTTCGTTTCAATTACCATTCACATCATCAGTCAGCAACGCGGTTTCTGTGGTCCTAGGATGTAGGAGGACTAAAAATATCACTATGGTTATTTTTTTTCATTTTATTATTAACAAAAAATTAACTTTCGTTCGTATTTTCATCCTTAAAAAATGTAACTCGAAAAAAGTACGTTCTTGTCATTTTAGCCTGAAAACCTATTCTGGTCTTTTAGATGGACTGTAGGGTTTTATGTTGTGGTGAACAAACCCAATATAACCTTTCTTTACTTTTTTCCTATACAGCACTTGTTCCGAAGGTGGCGAAATGATCTGTACTGCAATTGCCTGTCCTCCAGGTACAAAGATATTTTTTATTGATAATTGTTTAATATTTTAATAATAGAATAATAATGTAGGGATGAATCAGACAAAGTTCGACGAATCAAACTGGCGTTTGAGAGGGGTCAAGTTGAACATTTACAAGAATTTTTGTCATTAGATTGGTCGTTAACTATTCAAACAAAAACTTTTATTACATTTTTCTAAAGAACGCGTCATCTCTATTGTTTTGAATAACCAATTATGTGAGCATCTTGTAAAAACTTCAATACAACTGTTTGAGAGAGCCGTTCTATTGAGCGTACAAATATTAAATCCGTGAAAATTAAATGTTTGGGCATTTATTTCCATTTTGTAGGAGTTTGTTACCACGAAGGAAAGAGTTATAATGATGGTGAAAGTTTCAAAGATGATTGTAATACATGGTAAGATCTATTTTTCAATTTGTCGTCAAAATATATTTTTCAAGGTGGGATAAAACGAGAAATACATACATTGGACTCAAGTACAAGAACACTGAGCCTTCCTGTATTTGAAGTTAACTTTGATATTCTCGATTTGTTTCATATTGGGTTCTTGTTGTAGTATTTATTCATAGTTGAATTATCATTTTTTCGTAGCACATGTTCTGTATTCAATGAGAACGAAATTGGAGCAGCCAGGTGTACGTTGAAACTCTGTCCAAAAGACAATGAAGGTAATTTTAATGACTACTGATATATTTTTGTTCCTATGTTATTTATATGTTGGATTGCTTTTTGGACCTACCTTTGGAGGTCCTATAAATTAACCCGTGTTCGTTCGTTCGTTCGTTCGTCCGTTCGTTACTAGCTTTTCTCGGGATTGGCTCATTAGTTTTTCCTAATTTTTGGCACAAAGATGCAAAATGGTAATGCCCAAAATGTGACGGAGCCCGATTTTCGAAAAAAATTCATTTCCGGCCGAAAATGCCGGAAATATGCCGGAAAAACCGGTTTTTTGGCATTTTCTCGAGATTTCATCATTAGTTTTTTCTGATTTTTTGCACAAAGATGTGTATTAGCAATGTCTAAAACATGGCCTAGTCCGATTTTTGAGAAAAATTCTATTCCGGCTGAAAATGCCGGAAATATCCCGGAAATCGCCGTTTTTGCAGATTTTCATCGGACTTTTTCCTTATATTTCGTTGTTTTTTCACGCAAAAACATTATTGATAACAATGCTCACCATCAAGCATGATTCAATTGTCAATAAAACTGGTTTTTGCGACCAGAACTTTCTATTTATTTTTTCCTTACAACCCTTCCCTCTCCCCCTAGACTAGTAAACCACGTCGTTGTATTTTGCTGTATATTAAACTTGCAATAGGATCTATTTTTCTATATGTTCACTGAATCTTTCCAAACCACTCTCTCGCGGCAATTTCTATTTTTTGTAAGAACTCTTTATCATAAGCACTATTCCCGTGTTCCTGTGTCCAAGGAAAGACAGACGCTTGCTAGGCTACTCCCCCCATCAACAATCAATGATGAATTTATTGCGTTATGCATTTTCGCTAAACGCTATATTTTCCAACTGATTTTTTTCATTTTTCTCCTCGCTTTGCTATATAACTTTCATCATCAGGTAGGTCCATTCAGCATCTAGCTTGTTCTGTACTATTTTGCAGATTTTTCTTAAATTCTATTGAATTTTACAGATGACTGTTCTTGGTGTTTTGTATCACTTTTTCTCTATCGCAGACTGTGTGAAACCATGCACTCGTGAATACAAGCCAGTTTGTGGAAGTGATGGACGCACTTACCCTAACGAATGTGAATTCGAAAATGCAAAATGTAAAGATCAAAGTTTGACCATCAAGAACTATTTCACTTGTCAAGATGACATCAAGAAAGACGGTACTAATTTTTATTACTTCCACCAATTTTTTAAGCCAATAAAATCAATAGATCCGATAAGGTTAAAGTTAGGTGAAGAAAAGCTTTTAGACCGGCATTATCCTTCTCATTTTATTTGTATTCCCTTTGAGACTCTTGCACTAAAAAGCTGCCAACAAATTGACTCTCGCTTTCATAGATTGATCTTCTTTTAAATCATGGAAGACAAGACGAATATATCTCATATCTGTGACAGATTCACCATCAAGATGAATTGTCTTTTTTCATTTTTAGAATGTCAGCATAATGGGATCACCTACAAAACTGGCGAAAGTTTCTTCAAAGATTGTAATTCATGGTAAGAAATTGTTCTGTATGTCCTTTAGTTAATGCCAATAACGGACGAAAGATATTTTCTCCAACGACGGGAGACCTTCGTCTGCTGAACTACGATTTTAAAAGGGTTTAATACCGGGTGTCCCGTAAAAAAGTCCCCCTCTTTGAAGGGAATTTTCTTGAACTTTTAAATAATCAATCTTTAATGAGACTCGAGACTCGAGAAAATTCACTTCAAAGAGGGAGACTTTTTTCTGGGACACCCGGTAGCTTGTAGCGGTAATTACCTAATACCTAGAAATCTTTCATTCTGAATACACCAGCTTTCTACTGTCAACGTTATAACCTAAGTAATCAAAATAAAAAAGACTTTTCAAATGATATGCTCTGTGTTGGTTGAATACTTCTGTTTTTGAAAACCGTGATTTGGTTCAGAAGTTTTAATTATTAACCGTTAAAGTAAGTCTTTGGGTGTTAACAGGGAAAATTACATCGGCGTTGTATTCAAAATCCAACTGTGTGAGTTTTGATTTGGCTCCTTGTGATGGTCTGAAACCTGATTTAACCGTTTCGTAATTTTGCAATTTTCAGCATTTGCCAGAAAGGAGGATTCATGGGGTGCACAGAGATCGCATGTGCTAAAGGTAAAACTGTTTATCATTTCACCTTCCGACATTCCGGGACTCTTAAAGTTTTAACCAATAGTTCTGTTTTTGTTAAAGGTTTTATTTTTATATAAGTGGCCTGTTTCATATCAGACACATTTTTCATATCAGGACAGTGTCTGCATATTGTTGAAAATGTTTTTCTATTTCTCCTTCTAACCAATCTTTCTCCACATCCGTGTCAATCCAATATGAAAAAGCTTGTAAATTAAGATTGATGAGTAAGCAAACGATATCACTCCTATTTAAAAACAAAAACTTTAAAATACCAAAATGGCTGATATCATTTCATGTTTCTTTGTGTTTTCAGGAGTTTGTTACAATGAAGGGATATCTTACAAAGATGGCGAATCGTTCAAAATGGACTGCAACACTTGGTAAGAATTCTAAACCGTTCTTTTAAATACACACGTATTTTTATTATGTTTAATATTTAATAATTCCATTGGCAACTTCACATGTCATAGAACTAGATAATTGACCGAAGAGGGGTTAGAGAAGAAAAGGGAGGTAGATTTTTGCATAAAAAGTGTTCTTTCTATAAATTGTTTCGCTTTATCTTCCAGCTTTTGTTCGGCGAGGGACAAGAATGCTGTTGGTACAGCAGGGTGTACTCTCAAACTTTGTCCACCAAAACCAAAGAATGTTTTACCCCCTGATGTCGGTATGTGGCTTTAGTTTTTGAAAGTTTACTTTAAATCATCACTCTCTGGGAGAAGTGAGGTTTTTATTTGAACTGAAATCGATATAAAAACATTTTGCTTGCAATGAAAGACTATTATATACTCTAATTTCTCAGGATGTGTGAAACCATGCACTCGTGAATACAAGCCAGTTTGTGGAAGTGATGGACGCACTTACCCAAACGAATGTGAATTCGAAAATGCAAAATGTAAAGATCAAAGTTTGACCATCAAGAATTATTTTACTTGTCAAGATGACATCAAGGGCGCTCCGCAGTTCACGATTTCCGGTAAAATCCGATTTATGCCAAGAGCTCCGGCGCGTATCCCGATCGGTTCATGTTTCCGAATGGTTGTAAAGGAAAATATCCAATGTGATGAGCCGGTAACCGAAGAAGGCGAAGCTCGTGAAGGTTGTGATATCCCTGAACTTGCTACATCAGTTGTCGGTAACCCGAGGTTAAACCAAGATGGTACCATTGATTACGTCTTGAAATTGGCTCACAACTTCGTCCCCTCTGTCAGTATCGACGCCACTTTGAATATGGGATGGTGTAAAAACAAGGCCTCTTCTGATTGGTTGAAGGGTGGTGACTTTACCATGATGACTGCACACCTGTTGAATTTGAACGATGGGAAATTCAAATATGAAAAAGACATTGAAATTGAACAATACAAAACACCAGGTAAGGAATTCACTTCGCTTTGCTGATTTTCGATATTTTCTTTGCTTTTCTTTAACTAGCTTTCTGCGTACTTCAACTAAGGTTGGACTAAGAAAAGTG
This sequence comes from Clytia hemisphaerica, assembly GCF_902728285.1. Taxonomy (NCBI): domain Eukaryota; kingdom Metazoa; phylum Cnidaria; class Hydrozoa; order Leptothecata; family Clytiidae; genus Clytia; species Clytia hemisphaerica. The sequence continues at coordinate 539,718 of NW_027104390.1, read as the reverse complement.
TTAGTTTGCTAGTTCCCGACATGAGATTTTGGAAATGGGTCGGCCGGTCCGAAAAAAATTTATTTTGACGACTTGTGAAAGTTAAGTTTGCGTAGGTTAATTTTGAAATGAAAACCGAGCAGTTAGAAGGGGATTCACGATTGTTATAATCTTAAGGTGGACCAAAACAGACACAATAGATGTTCTGATTTGAAGAAAAAATAATTCTTCTTTAAAATGGCAATAAAAATATTTGGGTCAGCAGGTTTCGAAAATACGTTCGGTCGGATGACAACGACGAACTAACATTTTTAAAAGTCTAGCCTGAGAATATGTGTGGACGGACTCACTAAATGATACAGAGGGAAAAAAACAGGCAAATGAAAAAAACAGCTATATAGGTCAATACAAGAAAAGAAATGTTCCTTCCCAAGTAGGAACAGGCCCTAGAACCTAAGTGAGAGATCACTGCACAGTACTGCTTTAATCAAACTGAAATATTTAGCTTTTGCTCCAGTTTTACTATGTACTGTATTTGACACAAAGAAGGATAAAAAATTGACGTCAATTTTCATTTCTTTCCAGTCAAATCGTGTAAGGAACATGTGTCCGGATTAGAGAAAGAACGAAATGGTGCACGCCCATTATTGGGTGCTTTCACGCCTCAATGTGATGGCCAAGGGGATTACCAAAAACGACAATGTCATGGATCGATTGGTTATTGTTGGTGTGTACATACAAAGACTGGTGAAGAAATTCAAGGCACCAGGAAGAATGTGAGAGGTAGAGGACAAGATATTGTCAATTGTGGTAAGTTGTTTTTTCGAAACCAATAGCATTTTTCATAAATTATTTTGAGTGCGACGACTGCCTCGTTTTGAAACCATTACCAAGATGATTAAATCCATTGAGTTTTCAAGTGTTTCTTTATGAATATAATAAACTTATTATGAATTCCTCTCCCATAGCAATATTTTGAAAACGAGGTTAGTGTTGCCAGTGACGTAATTTATGAAAATTTCTAATCTTTACTTCTTTTTCGTGTACAATGGATTATTTTGTCAGACTTTGAATCAATACATATTTGATTGATATTGGTCAAATATTTTTATTTATAAATTTAACAAAAAATAAGATGCTTGTATTCGTTTTAAAAATGTAGGTATTTTCAAAAAATTAGTTTTTCTGAATTTTACACATGAATGTACGGATCTCCATCGGTCTCAAGGTGATGTCCAAAGAGTCGCCATTATGAATTTCCGTGTTGCTACGATGATCAAGACTCGCTTGGTGATGGGACTCGGTTGTATTCCAATGCCACATTTTCTTATTCTTCAACTCTTGATTGGCTGACAGGTTTAGCTCAGTAAGTGAAACCACAGAAAACTCTTTAAACAATCCATCCAATTTAACGGTCACAACTTTTCCACCTTCGTAATCCTCGAAGAAATTCTCCAATCTCAGCAAAAGTTTATTTTTCCGAACGGTTTCCATGGTGAGAAGATGAACTTGTGAAGGAAGAGGTCTGGAGAGAGCACTATATTCTGACGTCATCGAATTTCTAACCACCTCGATTGATGGATGGAGGTTCTTCGAAAAGCTGGAAATTGAACAATGCATGAAAACATTATTGATTGCAGAGAGAAACATTTTATCCAGAAATGCCCTCATGACAACCAGCTTTTGAAAGATTCTAGAAGGAGCTTACGTATTTCAAACCTACTTGCCTTGATTTGCTAAAAATTATACATGTAAGCTGTCAAAAATCCTAGACTAAACTTTGAGATGATGAAACATTGCCTAAGGCTTTGGGGATTTTTGAGAAGTAATGCTTACCTTAAAATTGGTTGCAGCATCATTAGTTCTCCTTGTTCACGATGCAAATGATATCCTTCCCCAGGTGTTGTAAACAAAACACGATGCTTACCACGTGTAACTAGACCTTTACCATCTAAGCCAGGTTCATTTAAGGGCTCGCCTACACCAAGGAAATCATCTTTGAGTAAACGACGATGAAGCATGATTTCAAGTTGACCGTCTCTGATGCTACTTCCTCCCTGTGATCGATCTGTCATAACAGTCAACTGCGACTTTGTATCGTTGATAAAAATACGACTATTGATTGGATAATAATTTCCGGACACGGGTTCGGACACATTCAGTGTCCATGTATCACGATGGTTTCTGATCCGCTCTTTCATTTCTCGTCCGTTCGCATCGGTGTAAAATTTCCCGCCATTTTCAATGTCTGTATCGAACCTTGTGATTATTTCTTTACCAAGATGATCGCTGACAGGGATCGGTCCCACAGTGTACTCAAATTCAGCATATGGCTCATCTTTATACAGGCGAATCACTTGACTGACGATTGGGCCGAACGATTGTCGAACTTCTTGAACCAGAGCACCTTTGACGATTTCAATGGTTGCTTTATTACCATTGGTCAAAGGGAAAGGTTCACTTCGATTAGGTCGGAATATGTATGCGCCAGAGGTCTGGCGACTTACATCGTTACCTTGACTACCATTGTACCAGAAGAACTGTTGATCCACTTTAAGTGTCAAGTCTTTGACTTTTTGTGTCATCTTTGTGAGTCGTCCTGTGCTTGGTGAAAAATCAAGTCTTAATTGTTCATTTTCAATGAAAATGATTTCTTCCTCCTTCAATTCTTTGCGAGTAGCTTCTCTCCTTTTCTTTACTGGATTGTTTTCTTGTTGTTCGGTTTTGGTGATGAAATAATTCGTAAAACCCAGAGCTGGTGCTGCGACTTTGAAAACCAGCTCAAAGGACGCGTAACTGGTTCTGAGCGGTCGTAATTTCATCGTTTCGGCCGTAGTACTGACGACTTGTACATCCACTGGTTTACCTTTCGAATCTTTTACCGAGAATGAACGCGAATTAACCGGTAACCGAACGAAAGTTGATACTGATCGACCAATAGGGTTGTAGACATTAAGGATGAATGATTTCTCGGTCTCGGTAATCTTACACATACTGATGTTCAGAAAGTCACAATATTGAAAATGGACATCTTTTGAAGACACCTTCGATTCCACGAATGAACTCATCAAATCCTAGAAGAAAGTGAAAACTTTTTTGTTATTTTTGTTAAGGTGATATATCGGATAAAAAGTAAAAATTATTGGTTTTGAAAGTGATAAAGGATTGCTTTAAGAGGCATCTGTATGATTTAAAGGAGAGATAAAATAATTTATTTGGTTACCTCTACTCTCAAAATGTTTATTGTTTTTTAACTATTTTTTATAATAACATGAGGGTAAAAGTGGGCTAAAACCTTGAAGAACAAATTATGAATGAAGGTTGACTTGTATTAGCCTAGTAGCTATTTGTTTTTATGTCAACGATAAATAACAATTACAAACAAACAAACAATGAACAATCTAAGCCTCAAGCCTGAAATTTTAAGACTCTTTTATGTCCTTGATTGAAGAAATATGGTGTATCAACAACATGATAGCAACACTCTATTCCGAAGCACAGAGCAGCTGAGGCATCAGCCAAAAATTTCAGGTTCTTATATATACCTTACACTCCTCACGTGCGATGGACAACCGTTTCGCATAATCATTCGTCACGTGTTGTTTCTCAGTCCCCGTTACTGCATCATGGTGTTGGTTAACGCCCATCGCCCGCCTTAAGCCATCTGAAGAGGGCGTGTCCATCCTCGGATCCCCAAAATTGAATGTTTCCATTTGTTTGCATGCTTGAAGGATACCGTTTGATTCTCGGATGTATGCCTTCAATGCGGGACGGCTGGTGAAATACCCGGTCCAATAACAATGCGGACAATGTGCATACGGAAAGAAATCATCCGTCTTCACTTCCCATGACTTTTTGGAGTCGTGAAGTGCTTTCAGGTAACGTGATGGTGTTGAATAGAAAACATTCACTCGTTCATCCTAAAAAAATCACACGAAGGTTTTACGCGCTTCACCTACACATCGCTGAGAAAAGAACTTATATTTTGTGTTTACAATTGACAGGTTTTTCAATTAAGGGTGGCAATAAAAACAAAAAAGAAGTCGCTTAAAAACAATAACGTCTGCTCAATCAATAAGATACAAAGCTAGTGAGAAAGCTACCTCGTTGACATATTTGACCAATTTATCGAGGTTTTTGAACCACTTCAAAGCATTTTGATAATTGAAGTCTTCCCCCATTGTTAACATGATATGATTTGTTTTGTAACTCTTTGCCTGGTCACACGTTTCTTTCACAAACAAGTCAACTCTCTCCTTTACATTCACGTCGTAAAGCCGCCCATCGTCTTGTATGGGTGGATCTGAACAATGATCATCGAAGCAGAAACCAGACGGCGCATGATAACTGTTGTAAGTGACACCTGTGAAGATTTGTGATGATTGACCGTAATTTCGACTTCCCTGCCACAACATCTCCATTCGCTGCTCTGCCATTCGTTTGTCCTACAAATAAGTTACATTAACGAGTTTATAGATGTGTGTTTTCTGTGACGGTGACGGTTAACTTTTTCAGATATTTGTCTAGATTCTGATCAACTGAGGACAAGTATCTTTACTGTCTTCGATTTAACGGGTCAGAATTGCGGGTCGTCAGTCTTCAAAAGTGCACACACATAAACTCGCTATTCTCTGTTTAAAAAAATAACCTTCATAGATCAGTTTTGGATACAGTAAACTGTAATTCGAAAAAAAATTGATGTGCTCCCTATGAGCTTTTGAGGGGACACTGTACGTGTAATTCGTCGAAATTAAATGTACTCAAACACTTAGTTAAAAAGGTTTTCTTCGCATTTTGGCCGTCTGTACTTATAAGAATTCACTTGTGTAAAATATGAAAGTATGAAACTTCTCATTAAAAGTACATCAAATCTTGACTTAAAATGAGTGCAATTAGAGCTGTTACTTATAATATAAGTAATATAAATATAAACTCACTTTAAAAGATTCAAAATTTTTCAAATCACCTTATCCTCTTGGTCAATTCTTCCCAAAAAGAATCCATCGAAAGACATCAAAGAGAATAATGAAGCTTGTTCCGCAGAGTGTCCGAAAGGGTCGATATGCCATCCGATTGTCGGCCGGGCGTCTTCACCGAAGGTATCATTGATGAAACGGAGTCCTAACGTCATCTGATCTATGATGCCGTTGTAGTGAGTCGCAGCTAGGAGAAGGAAACGGAAATTGGATTATTTGATAGATTCTATGGCGTTAGATTCTAATTTTATGTTGTATTTTATTAACTCTTAATGGATTTTTGTGGAAGCGTGATCAAATTAGGTGTTAACCTACAAATTCAAAAATCTACAAAACTAACTTTTACCTTCATCATTCATGCACCATCCGCCATTTATGAATTCCAATTGTTTATTAGCAACCAGTCCCTTGACAACTGATTTTACTTCATCAGTTTGTTGGTCCCACCATCTTTTAAAGAACGCAATCTCTACATAAATGAAAGTTCGGTTTGGGCTCTTCTGTAGTTCTGTCACTACGGTATCCAAGATATATTGCACTGCAGCATCTTGTATGGTCTTGTTTCCACCATAAAAATATTCATCAACAGTTTTCAACCAACCTACATCGTTGTGTGTATGGGGTACTAAATGAATTTGTAGCTTCTCATTTGTTGAACTGCAGTCAAACGTTTCGGTAATTTGCACTGCTAGTGTGCAAAAGAGCAGAAATCGGAAGAGTTTCAACCCTTCCATCTTGCATGTATGAAATCGTCTGAAAGCTCTGATACTATATACTCTTTCGTAAGATTATCATAACATGTGATATAAACCTGACAACAACAACACGCATCGAATTTCTTCTTGATTACAAAGTAAACTTGCTCTATTTCATCTTAAAATCGTAAAGTGATACTTCAATAGTAATTGCTAAAATTCGTGCCAAAAGTGTAAATAGGGAAAATTTCTCTGCTCCTACAAAGATTGAATGCATGGCAACCACCTTTACCATTGTGTTCTCTGAAAGTAAAAATGAGACTCTCTCAAGTAATGATTTCGTTCTCTTCTTTTCCTTCCTGTCCCAGTAGTCCTTTATCTTGTTCAAAGCTCATCAAACTTCCCTTTTTTCTCGTTTAGAAAGCTGCGTTCGACCATGTACTCGTGAATACAAGCCAGTTTGTGGAAGTGATGGACGCACTTACCCAAATGAATGTGAATTCGAAAATGCAAAATGTAAAGACCAAAGTTTAAGCATCAAGAATTACTTCATGTGTACTGATGATAAGGCAACCAACGAGATTAAAGTTTCTGGAAAAGTTCTTCTGGCTCCACCAATGAAAAACAACAAACTACCTAGCGGCAGTTGCGTTCGATACTCCATCGCTGAAGAAATCATGTGCGTTACAACTGATTGTAAAATACCAAAACTTGCTGAGCGAACCGATAGAAGCCCAATCTTAAAATCTGATGGAAGCTACAATTATGAATTACGGTTCAAGAAACAGAGTCAGTTGTACAGGTTATTGGTATCGGTCACAATTAATGTTGGATGGTGTCCTGCAGCAGGGTCCAGTGATTGGTTACGTGATTCTGATTACGTCATGAACATCGCACATGGTGTTGAAATCAAAAAGGATATTTTGAGTTACCAGAAAGACGTCAAAGTTGACATCTACAGAATAACACCTCCAAGACAAGGTGAGGTGAAATTTCGACAACAACTTTCACAATCATAATTCTCAACCCTTTGTTTTATTTATTAGGAGCTTGAATTTCATTATTTGACTCAAGAAAATGAAAGGCCTCACTGAACAGACGGTCTCCTATTCAATCCAGATTTACGCCTGTACAATCAAACTGACGGAGGTTTTTTCCTCCAATTAATCTGAATTCTAATTTAGCCATTAAAGTTGGTTGCAACAAAGTACAATTTACATTATACTTCTTTTCATCACATCAGGTCCATGTACAACACGTGCTGCAACCCCTGGCTCCTTCACGCCGCAATGCGACTTACAAGGGGACTTCAAGAACCGACAATGCGATCGATCCACTGGTGAATGCTGGTGTGTCAATACAAAGACTGGGGACGAGGTTGCTAACACGAGATCCAACTCATTGGTTGAATGTGGGTGCACTTTGAATGGAGTTTATTACAAGGCGGGTGAAAGCGCTTACCAACAATGTAATAGATGGTAAGTTTCATTTCATCTGTTTATTACATAAAACACAAAATTCATGTTTGATTAAGTACCCTCAAAACATTGGATCCAGTTGAGGTCATTGATAACGGCGTATCTAAAGTATTAATTATTTTTAACTATTTCTAGCATCTAATGGTATTTTTGTATCGACGATCCTCCGTCCAATATATAAACTATTTTTTATTTGTTTACTTCAGCCGGTGTATGTCAAATGGACTGTGGGGCTGTACAAGAAAAGGATGCCCAAAAGGTAAAGATGGAAAGGTTTTTCTGCCAAATCAACGCGTAACGAAGACTTATGAACAATCTTCATTACTGCAATAGTGTTAAGGTGTTAAGGAGCGGTGACTACATGTTTTTTTTTTTATAAGCATACAAAAATCCGAAAACAGGCTCAGAGATGCTTAGGTCGAAAGCTTAAATAAGGCTGAAAAATGCTTGAGGGATGCTTAAATCTAAAGCATAAATTTAGGGAAATACTGAAAATCCGTAAAATTCCAGCCAAAAAAGCCAAAATCAGGAAAAAAACATTCTTCGTAGGCTCAAGTAATGCTTGCCATATGCTTAATTTTTCCCCATATCTGAGCCTCCATATGCTTATAGGTGCAATGCTTATAAAAAATAAAACATGTAATTGGTCAAAGGCGTCATCGTTACAAACCAGGGGTTCGCGATTCATAGATAGCGGAGTCGGATGGCCGTGGGCCCAGTGAAAACAATCAAAAACTGTATCAAAGTCACTGGGCTATTAACGTAAAATATCGACTCTTTCTATCTAGTATTTTCATCCTGTTTCTGGATCGCGTCTAATTGAAGATAACTTTAATGCTCCCATATATTCAATACCTTTGTAACACTTTGATTTTCAGGTGTATGTTATTCCGAAGGGATGATGAAGCAGCATGGAGAATCTTTCCTTGATAAAGAACAATGCAACACGTGGTAAGTCAACGCTCGTAAAATAAACAATACTTTCTTCATTATCATTACCGACGACAGCTGTGAATAAAGGAGGCTGTATAGGTTGCACAATGTTTTGTGTAGAGTGTGTTATACCGTATCATGGCGTTCTAAAGTTACTTTAGAACGCCTTGTACCGTATGAAATATAATATTCCGTTAAATCGATCCTTACACGTTACACTCTTTTGACTTTCAATTTCAAAGCATTGAGTATTTTTGACTTTCGATTTTAGTGTGGTCGTGTTACAAAAATACAGGCTGTTTGTAGGAAAAAAATAAGATCTAGCTGAAACTTTCTCCAGACTTTCTCTATAGGATGCTTATACCTCAGGAAAAGTTCCACTAAAATCCCACTGGTGGAACATCCCTTTTTTGGGACATTTCTATTTTCCCCAGGCACTTCTATATAGTTTTTCGAGAGCTTTCGAATGGTATACATGATATTCTCTGAAAATAAGTTTGAAATTTTCAAAAAATTTCGCCTTTAGGATTTTGCCTGGGGAAAATAGAAATGTCCCAAAAAAGGGATGTTCCACCAGTGGGATTTTAGGGGAATTTTTCCTGAGGCATAACCATCCTATAGAGAAGGTCTAGAGAAAGTTTCAGCTAGATCTTATTGTTTCCCCGTAAATTATGCTATACGACCCCACTATTTCCCAAAAATAACCTCCTGCTTATTATCTTCCTTTAGCTTCTGTTCAGTTCCTAATAAAAACGAGTTCGGAAACATTGGATGCACCACAAAATTGTGTGAGAAAAAACGTAAGAATATCCTTTACAATCAAATGGTTTTGGAATTAGCTCAGTCTAATTAGCAACCGGGAAAATGAATCTTCCAATAATAATTCGTCCTAATTAGGTAGTTTTGGAAAATCTTGTGCTAACTGACTTCATTGATTCAGATGCGTTTTCAAGCATTCTTTACTCTAAGCCTCGATCCAAATCTGATCGAATATCTATCAAATATTTCCCATTGACCTGTATTATACAATTTGTAGCTTAATCCAAAAACACTATTAACATTAATATTATCAATTCTTTCTATTAGAACTTGCATTTGTCAAAGGAAACCTTCTATTGCCATCTGGTGCACCTACCGATCTCAAAGACTCCTGTTTGAGCGTCCGTATCCAAGAAGACCGCCAGTGCGATGAAATATCTTGTGATCCGGTCATTGTGGAATCTTTCTTACAACGAGGCGTCAAAGCGGCTAAACCCGGTATCATCCCCTACCGTATGCCATTCGATGGTACACCGGGTGTTCAATATGTCATCAGTGCGGTGTTAAACATCGGGTGGTGTAAATACGCCGATAATTGGATACGCCCTGGAGATTACCATACGGAGACGTTCCCAACTTTCGGAGGACCAAATGATGGCGAAGTGATCGATGTTGAAGCTCAATTAGTTGGATATCAACTCAATAAGAAACCTGAACAACAAAACTCTGGAAGTAAGTAAAAGAAAACTCATTGAAAAAATGGGTGTGAATAGCAGACCTCTTGATTACAGTGCAGTCTCCATAACTCGAACATAGAACACAAACTTCTTCGAGTTAATGAAACGTTTTATAAGGGCTTGTTAAATGGAGGGGCAGGACGACTTGTTCGAGACATTCGACACATTTTATTTGGAGATATTCGAGTTATTAAGACACACTAAAACACACTAAAAAACACTTTATGACAAAAAGCATAAAAGCAACCTTATGAAATCAAAATCAACCAACCAGAATCAAGCATCTCTGAGATGATCTCTTGTTGTATCAGAGCAAATCTCATCATTAACACTTAGAAAAAGAGCAACTCGATAACTAAGAACTGTTTTTTTATTACCACAGACTCTTTGAAAGAAGTGCAATGTCCAAGAGGTACTCCACAAGTGGGATGTACCTTCGTACCATGTGACCAACTTTTATGTGATGATTATCCACAAGCTGTGTGCAAGAACAATTATTGTGGGCAATGTAAAGCACAATTCTTCCTCAATGGAAAACAAGTCGAATGCAGTAAGTTAATGTTTTAGATTCGTGTTAAGAATTCTTCCGTCTCAGTGAAGTCTATAAAGAAGTTCTCTGTTTCAACATTTTGCATATTTCACAAATATTTCAAGAATATGTGCCAGTAGCGTAGACAAGAGGGACGCAAAATTTGTGTAGGAGAGCATATTTTATGACACTATTATTATCTATTCGTAATATAATTTTGCGCCCTCCTGTCTAGTACGCTACTGTGTGCTAATTTGCCGTAATATTTTTCTTCTAAATTTGATTTCGTAGTACTAAAAGACAGAATTTTACTCAGAATCTCACTGTCTTCAGCGGTATACAACCAAATGATGTGCACCAGGTTTTTTTATAAAAATCAGGTGTTTTGAAGTTATATCGATCAGCAATTCATTGATTCTACTACTAAATTTTAAATTCTCGATTTTTTTTTTCTTTGAAGAGAAGAAGAGGTGTAGCCAAGGATGTCCATTTAACTATGAACCCTTCTGTGGAAGTGATGGAAAAACTTACTCCAACGAATGTCTGCTCAAAGTTGCTCAATGTGAAAATAATAAAATCATCCTCCAAAATCAAGGACCATGTGTTGATAAAGGTGAAAATCTAGAAAAAACGTTTTATGAAATTCCAACAATTTCGAGTCGGAACTATGAATAGAATTTCATATTGAGAGTGAAGGATCAATCTAGGCGAATAAGAAGCCTTTCCTTCGCATTTTTGTCTAGCCTTATTGACTATGTATCTGCTATTGCATTTGTCGTGATTTGAGTCTTACTGTCCCGGTTTCCGACCGGAATATAAGAAAAAAAGAAACATTTTTTATGTGCAATCATTTTTTATTTAGATTTGACACCATGTCAGAACGAAGTGAGATCAGCAGAGAATGGCCCTCTTCTGATTGGCTCATACAAACCACAATGTGATGAAAGCGGCGCTTACAAACAAATACAATGCCATGGCTCCACCGGTTATTGTTGGTGTGTAGATAAGAAAGGTGTTAAGAAACAAGGTACTGAAAAAGCTCCTGGCCAAGGACAACCCAACTGTTATGATGACGAAGAATCAAATTTGAGTCGAGGTAGGTTATCGATTTGAGATTAAACTACTGGAAAGAATTTGTCTCCGTTCCGAGAATAGATTGGGGTTTACTTAGAGAAGTACGCAATTTGCATTGGAGCTTGGATTTCACAGTTGCTTCCAAAATCTTGATTCAAAGTAGAATTAATTGGGAAAAGACCTTTCTGGATTCTATCATTCTTTGTTTTCAATATTGAGGTCAACCATCGTTAGTTCACTCGCGAAAATGAACGGATAATGAAATAGTGCCTTACAACTGTCGTAACGTGAGTTAAGTTACTACATATTCCACCCGTCTTTGTTCTCATATCCAGTGAACATATACTTTTCATTAATTCATGTTCTAGTCAATTCTAATAAATCACAATTTGCATCATTTCAGAGCAACGTTGCATGAGAGTTTGTACATTCGAATACGACCCTGTTTGCGCTTCCAACAGACAAACGATGGCCAATAAATGTGTCTTCAATTATCAGAAATGTTTGGACAATTCGCTCACTATCAAGCATACTGGACAGTGTTCTGGTACGTTTTTTTTCGGACAGCTCTTACGTAAAAATTAGGCTAATGTAAGATCAAATGAAATAATTTTCTGCTACATTATAAAGTACCGAAGCTTGTTTTTGAGGTCCAATGATAGCAATATAGGCTTGAAGAAAAATTTGCCATTTCATTCACCTGAAAAGTTTGTTAACTATGAAAACTTTCATACTTAATTTTATTTGCACATTTTCAGAATGTCCACGCAACGTTCCAATCGTGACATGCGCAGTGAACCCATGTGACACGAGCACGTGTCCTGCTTTCCCTAAAGCTCGTTGTCAAGGCAACTATTGTGGTGGATGTAATGCTGAATTCTTTGTGAATGACAAGAAAGTCGACTGCCGTAAGTTTGTGGAATGATTGTTTCTTCTTTATGACTTGTTACTTCTACAAAACACATACAATTAATAAACATATCGGTATATTTTATTTGCCTAAGACTTAATCAAATTATTAATTTCGCCATCTTTCCATTTTAGTTATTCGTCCAGAACCAAGATCTTTGATCAAACCCTTTGCTGCAGGTAAAACTCATGATAATTTTGAAGTTGAAGTAGTAATTTTTGCTCAAATAGGCTGAATCTCTTTAAACATATAAAGTGGTCGATTCTGAAATTCTGAAATAATTTCGCCAACAAAAATTTTATTTACAGCCGGTTTTAATGAATTCGAAAACGCGAGGAGTGCAATTCTTTTCATATAGAATTACTCTATAGGTGTGCAAGCTGAAGAGGTAATATAAGTTGGAGGTATATTTATCGTAAGGTTCTTCTTCGTGGTGTGATATAACTCTTCATTCACTTTCGTCATCTTTACAGCTGGACCCAGTGTACCACAATGTTCGATGATTTGTCCTGCTGTATATGAACCAGTTTGTGGCAGTGATGGTCAAACTCACTCAAATAACTGTGAAATGGAAATGAAAGCTTGTGTGAAAAGTTCAAAGATCTTTAAAATGCATGATGGGGAGTGTGGTATGGACGTTTTGTCATTTTCATTGTTTTGTGTTAAACGTATTTCGCAGCAGAAGAACTAGAACCTTTTGACCCTTTACTATTCTTGAGTTATTCAAAGATTTCTTCGAATTTCATTATCTAAATTTGGAATAAAGTCGTTTAAATTTCCAGCCAATTTCTTACTATTTTCTTTCCTCGTTTTAATAACGTGACCATTTTCTTCATCTTCCAGGAAAATGCGTCAAGGTCTGTCCGTTTAATTACGAACCTCAATGCGGAACAGATGGCAAGAATTATGACAACCAGTGCATCATGCAACAAAAGACCTGTCAAACTGGTGGGAAAGTCGGTCTTGCTTATGAAGGTGAATGCGGAAACCCTGCATGTCCGGACAGTTGCGATTCCGCTGACAAAGAGCAAGTCTGTGGTTCTGACGGCAACACCTATGAAAGTTTCTGTAAATTGCAGCAAAAATCCTGCGCTACCGGAAGTGTCGTTAAATTCAAACATTTCGGGAAATGCGGTATGTAAAATGAGCTTCTTCGTAACTTCTTGATTGCAATCACTCTATAATTAAATCTTGTGTGTGTAAATTATCTGCGTATCCTTCGTGTTTCTTCCAAATAGCATTCCGAACTCTCTTTCGGATTTTGGTATACTTAATAATCATTTTGTCACTTACTTAATATGATTTGTTTTTTTTTCGCTTCAGTGAAATGCAGTCCGATTTGTAACAAAATGTGGGACCCGTATTGCGGTACAGACGACCGAACATACGGAAATGAGTGCATGATGAACTTTGGTACCTGTAGAAGTGGAGGTCGTGTTCAACTCAAACATCACGGAAAATGTAAAGAACCGACCTGTCCGTTGAAATGTCCGTCCGATAGAAATCGTGTCTGCGGAACGAACGGAAAGACGTACGCCAGCTTATGTCGCTTACAACAAGATACATGCCGTGATGAATCAATTGTGTTACGTCATACCGGTCCGTGTGGTAAGTTCTCTACTAAAGCTGTTATATGCAAATTATTTATTAGTTTTAGCGGAAGTGGATTTCAGCTAGACTCTAGAAATTAAAGATTTCCACAGGGCCGAGGCAAATTTTGCCCATGACGAGAGCAGTAAATAAGATGACGAAAGTAAAATTTTCATTATCTGTAATAGCCCCTCAACAAAATAGACTTTGCTTTATGGGATATCGGATATTTCGATCAGATTTTCGATATGGGTTAAACATATTTAAGTGGATTTAGAATTTCAATACTAATATTTACTGATATTCGTTTTTTAGCTAACCGATGCCGTGTGAACAAGCGTTGCGGTTTCCGTTACCGTCCAGTGTGCGGAACAGACTCCAAGACGTACGCCAATCATTGTGAATTACGTAAAGCCATGTGTATAAGCAACGGAAAAATCAGAAAGGCGCACTCCGGAAGATGCAGTAAGAACTTTCTTTTCATAATTGTGTGCTTATTGATATTCAAACACAAAATCCATTTATTTTACACTCAGACTTGTTATACAAAGTTTTTGTGTTCTCTTTAAGCCTTATCAGATATATAAGCACCTTCGTCAAACTTTGGGATAAGGCTTCTTTGGATATTCTTTATTCTTTGATCTTCAATTTCAATTTTTCACATTTCCTTAATTTTGATTTTATCATTCCATTTCTAGAAAAATGCAGTAGGGGACAACCGAAAGTGCGATGCGTGAGCAACCCATGCGCTGGTGCTTATTGTCCGAAATACCCGCGCGCACAATGTGTTGCGAACTACTGTGGAAGCTGTAATGCTCAATTCTATATGCGTGGAAAACGTATCGAAGACTGCGGTAAGTGAAAAATCTGTGTTCTTCCATCATTTCGCTATTCTTGAAAATTATGTTGATTTAGGGGAACTCAGAATTTTTCTTATAATAGTGATAAAAAAGATTGTTTGTCTAGAAAGCTTCGTTATCTTATACGTGACTTTATCAGCATATGATGGCTTTGTTAGAGTATACTTTGTTAAAGTATCAACATTGTTTGAACCCTCTTTACAACTCAACAAATCTGGGAAATGTCGATTATGTATCTGAATTATTTGTTTTATTCCTCGGTTCCAGGTCTGTTTTATCATGATGTTATCAATATTTTATTTCTAAGGTACCAAATGCTCTGAAGCATGCACACGTGAGTTTTCGCCAATTTGCGGAAGTGACGGACGTACTTACGGCAACCCGTGTACCATGGCCGTGGCCACGTGCAAATCAAAGGGTGCAATCTCAATGTCTTACGTCGGACCATGCAGTAAGTTTGTTATATTAAGTTAGGCTTTACATGTGGATGGAAAGGAATGATATTTTAAGGGAAGAAATCTTTCGTTGTTCACGAATTTTAGACGACCCTGCGAAAAATTCTGGAATAAAGATCATTTTCCCTAAAATTGATTTGCACCCCTTTTACAGCTCTAACTAAAAAGTGCCCCACCTAAATTTATGTCATGGTTAAGCATTAGAGCAACAAGATTTAGAGAACATCAAAAATTACTCCCTGGCATTGCAAGTATACTCTTAGGTGCCAAATAAACGGGGGGGGGGGGGTGAAAATTTTTTGCCTTATTGCCGAGAGGGTTGGAGACACAGATATCTAAGCCCGAAGGGCTAGATTTGCAGCTTTAAGCTTTCTCCAGCAAAAAAAAGTGAAGCTAAAATTTGACTTTTTAAATTTCGTGCCGATGGATAGGATCTAGCATTTTGATTGTTTTCGGAGCGCGATATCAAAAAAATTAGGTGGCAAACGCTATTTCACATCTCTCAAACCGGTGAAATTGCATATTTTAGTCACGTGACTCTGGTAGGAAATCCTTCCAAAGATGAGCTTCACTTTTTGAACAAAGCTGCAAATCTAGCCCTTCGGGCTTTACAGATATCTGTGGTTGGAGATTGTACTTCTTAAAACCCAAAAATTAGGTAAATATAGGTTAAAATCAGGCTTTTTGGAGCAAAATACGGTGACTTCTTCTTGCTAACTGAAAATATTCTTAAAAATCAATAAACGGGGGGGGGGCTAATAAGCGGGGGGTTGGAGAATTTTCGAAAAATTAACAAGCGGGGGTGCCCGTTTATTTGGCACCTAAGAGTAGCCCCAAAAACATAAAAACGTACAATGTTTCCCGTACTGCCTAGAGTTTTTTTCTTTGATAAGCTCATCCATTCTTTTATTTTCCTTTTTACAGGAATGAAGTACTATTAGAGAAGACACTTGCATAAAAATATCGATGCTGACACTGCTAATTCTTATGACTGTTTTTGTATTTATATTTTCTTGTGCCTTATTTCTTTTTATATTTTAATTTAATATTTTTAAGTTTTTTCCAGTAAGCGAAGTTAAATTCAAGGTTTTGCTTTATCGTACTTTAACTTTTACATTTTTCAATTTCTTAGCCTTAGGCAGAAATCTTAATTTTTGTCACTCGTTTTAAAAGTTTTATAGTTTTGTGTTTTCATAGGTTTTATGAAGTGATAGCTAAATTAATATAAATGTTTTTGTAAATTTTATTTCCAAACAAAAATGGGAATGTTTTTATATTCAAAGAAAAGAGTTCAAGAAGACTAAATTTATGTCCGTTTCTTTTGGTAGGAGATTTTAGAAACTTTTATTCCCACTTTTACATGATTTTAAATAGCCGATATTCCTTATTCCTAATTTCTTTTTCATAGGATAAGTTAATAATTGAACAGAAAAGAATTCAGCACTTTTTGGCAAAAAGTCATAAATTTACAACTGTTTGAATAACCCCATCACCCCATAACCCCAAGTCCAGTTTAAAGGTTTCATTTTTACATAGATGTTTCCGTTTCATATCAGATACATGTTTCATTTTAGGACAGTGTACATTTTCAGATTATTTCTGCTCCTCAAAAGTTTCCTCTAAGCTATAATTCAGCAAAGAAGCATATACCACTACTTTGTAAGTAACAGGGTGTCCCAAAAAAAACCGTGTCAGACTACTCCTATAAGTTGAAAAAACTGTGTTTGTATCATAGATAGATATACTTTAAGGGCAGAAACTTTCGCGGGCAGAAACTTTCGCGAGACCGAAAAGTCGCGAAATTTCGCCGGATTTATGTTTCGCGATTTTTACTTTTTGAAGAAAATGCACAGAAGAAACTTTTGCGGTTTTTTGTGAATGTTAAATTTTAGTAGCAATAACTTTTCGCGAGTGGCTAGGGAAAGTGAATAAAAAATTATTTCAAACCTCATTTTTTTTCTTCAGTCGAAAGAGTGACATGCTAATAAATGAAAAATAAACAATTTGCACTTCTTCCTCCCATTCCGAATCCTAGTCACTGCGATAATATCAATAATCGTCAGCCGTGCAAAATTACTCGAATCTGATTAAAACGCGAAAGTTTCTGCCCGCGAAAGTTTCTGCCCGCGAAAGTAGATAATGCCATCCGAATCATTCGGGATGGCTCATATTCCCGAAGGAGTAGGAATCACAGCGCTGAGCGACACTGCCACTTTATAGACGCTGCCAAGCAATGGCGTATGCCATGACTCTCGAATGACACTAGGAGAGCGATGCTCATGCGAGGCCGAACCTTATGAGTGCCATGGCTCTTCACAATGTCATTCTGATCTACCTACACTCTTGAATAAGAGTAATGGTACCCAATTCCCCCCACATGGCATGAGTTGGCCCGGGCGAGGGTGTATTCACTTGCCAAGCGAATCGTAGTGACACGGTGGATATCGAACTCGAGCCCTCCTAAGTTCAATGATGATAACCACCACTATACGTGTGTATCATAAAATCTAAATCTTAATCTTAATATTCTTTTTAATTATATGTGATGCGTGACGTTCTTTTATTTGATGCGTTGTGTTTCATAAAATATTTTCGGACCAACTTTTATAAAGCAAAATTTGTGTGTTTTTTTAACAAATGTTACGGGAAATATTTTGTCACATTATTGCGAAATCTTGTGCTCTTAAAAAAGAACCACTTTCAGCAACATTTTCATGAGTTTGAATGTATACTCTTAGGTTCCAAATAAACGCCCCCCCCCCCCCGCTTGTTAATATTTCGAAAATTTTCCAACCCCACCTTATTAGGATCCCACCGTTTATTAATTTTTAAGAATATTTTCAGCTGTCAAAGAGAAGGCCCCTTTGTTTATTCTCAATTAATGAAGCATAAGCCCGAAGGGCTAGAAGTCAATCTCTTTGGTAGGATTTGAAGCCAACAAATCCTACCAAAGTTGCGCGGCCTTGAGCGGCTCGCCTGGTTTTTACACAAATGACAGATTGAAACTAAGATTTATCGCTAAATTTCGAGAAAAATATCAATGTCTAGATATTCAATCTGTCGTCAAAAATGCGGCGCATTTTTCAAGGCTTCACTTTTTTTTGCCTGAGTAAGGTTAGAGATTGAACTCTAGCCCTTTTGGCTTTAAACTCAATGTTCTCAATAGCCTGATTTTAGCCTGTATATAAAATCTCAAAAATCTCCCGACCCCTCGTTTATTAGGAACCTAAGAGTAATTCGGACAAAGAATTGAATAGAATTAGAAGTAGGAAAAAGAAGACTTCAACTTATAATAAATTTAACTGATTTTAATTTAGTATCTTTCTATACCCTAAAAATCTAATAGTGAATTTTACAAAGCTATACACGTAAGTGTGTAATACAAGTAATCTAAAATGAATGCAACAAAAATTTACAAAATATATGATAATAAAATCAATTTGAATGATTTGAATGCTTGTCATTAAGAAAATTATTGCACAGCTAAGTTCAAAAACAAAAACTTTGCTACTACAAATATCACCGTGCAATTTTTATACTGTGAGCTATGTGCTCTTGAAAACTTTGCACAAGGAATATTATCTTTTATATTCAAATTGAGTTTTTATTACAAGGATCTCTCCACCGAATTCGGTTAAAACTAATATAATTTTTTATAGGATAATTTATATAAATTAAAGAGTTTCTCCGTCTCTCCCTCTCAAGAGAATTGTTCTACATTAGCTTTCCCATCAGTAAATTATGGCTCCTCGCCTCGCTGTCTCAACTCTAGCCTCCATGGCTCAGCCAAACACAAGAACAAATCAAAGAGCAATTTATTTTCTTATTAAGGTCTGTTGTAAACAACGCAATGGTAATCATATGAAATCGTAATGTCCTTGGGTAAAACACCGACCCAATGATCTCATATAAATACTTGGTTGACTGATAAAGTTTCGGCGTACGGCCGTACAAGATATTGTGTAGCGAAGTTGAATAACAGCCCAAAGAAAATGGAGATGGGAAGCGCAGGTAAGGCCTTCCGGTGAATTGCCAATAGTAATAATGTTAAGCACAATCCCTGAAAATAAGAAAAAGTAATTTCATTAGATAAGGTTCCCTTTTGGACCTGTTTATCCTTTACCCCACCTCCTTTTCTACTTTCATCCAGAGATTATCCAGAGATGATTTAATGATCTGCTTTTGAGAGTAAATAAGGATGATTGAAATATTTTAAACAAAATTGCTTAAGAAGAATAGACTGCACGAAATTAACAATTACAATAGTTGACATTAACTTCTTTAAAGTATATTGGAGTACTTTAGGATTTCCAAAAGGTCGAGGATCCTTGTCCGGAAGTTAAAAGTTATTGAACAATACTTTAACCTTCACCGCAACCACATGTACAATTTTTTTCTAGAAGAGAAAAATCATAATGTTTTCTGCTGAAACTCGCTTGACATTGAAAAAATGGTGCAGACTTACAATTAATATAGCGAAGAAACAAGCAATGGTTGTATTCCAATCTTTATTGGCTGATGCTTTGCCAACAAGCACGCTGTAGAAAATGAAATCTCCTAAACCAAGCTTGACGCCCCCTGAAAATGAAGAGAAAAGTTGGTTAAGATATGAAAATAATGTTCATCTTATTTTTTGACAATCGGAAAGGTAGTCGACTACAACGAATAAACTAATTCGAATTGTAACAATTTCTGGTATGGCAGTAAACTGAAATGGTGAACTGTAAAGGAAGAGTTAATACTATTCTTCTCAATTACCAGTCCTTTCATTTTGTAATGTTAAATAAAAGTAAGGACCAATTAACAATTGCAACTTAAAGCTATTTAAAATCTCGGACGTGATTTGTTTAGCCTTGGTTCGAAGTGTTACAAATATGGAAGGGAAAAAAGAACTGGCAGATGTACAGTAACCCGATTCAGATCTTAAAATCTTAAAGTCTTAAAGAAGAATAAAATACTGACTTTCTTCTTGTTCTTCTTCTTCCATTTGAACTTGATTTGTGTTCAGTGAAGGTTGTTGCCCTTGTTGTTGTTGTCGGGTGTTGGTCGGTGGTGTGGAATGGTCACCGTTCAATGATTGGGCTGCTTCTTGGTGTCTAGCGTGGTCATCCAATGAGGGAGAAGTTGTGAACCCACTATTCGCATGTCCACCTTCGCTAGATGGCGACTGTAAAGAAGACGGAGAGAATGAGTGAAAAAAGGAAAGTTAAATTGTCTTGGTAGTTTGTAATAAACTTTTTAACTATAATGCTAAAAAGGGAATATGTTCGAATTTAATAGGGTTAAATGACATCAAGAGTCTCTACAGCAGTTAGCACGTCAGTACGATTAAATTCAGAAGTTTGGCATCATTCGATATTAAACTAGAACCTCATCCATAAGAATATGTGTTATATGTTGAATGGAGCTTTTTAACAAGCCCTTACAAGGCTGATTCATCAAGAAGACATAACTCAAATTCATAATCATCCTAGCAAGATGTTCAAACGCAAACAAATAATATGAATAAATTGACAAAGTATAACCAAGAAACATAATTTGTTCAAACATTTTTAATTCATATCTGATGATCGTATGTAGGGCGTGAAATAGTCTGTAGTGTTTTTGGTTTTCTTAAAGAAATACAAATTTTAAATTGATGTTTTTGTAATCACATACAAGCTCTTCAAAGACCTTGATTGAACAAAAACCATCCATCAATTACATGGTGCCAGTGAATTGATCTGAAACTTACTTGAACAGGTGGTGATGATGGTGAAACAATCTCCACTTCCCCTGGTTGTGTTAACAATGTAGGTTGTTCTGAGTAACGTGCAGGTGGACTGTTCATACCAGATTGTCTTTCGCTGTCTTCTACTGGTGATGAGGCTGTTGTTCCTTGTGCTTCATCGTCTGTCACTGTGTTGATCAGGTACATGACCGTTGCTGAAATAAAAAAAGATTAATAAACATGTTAGAAACTGAAAAGCAAGTTAAGTCAATAATAACATCTTTAAAGGAAAATAGAATGATCGAAACCAGTTTCATTCAAAATTCAGTACCTCAAAAAATGGCTTAATTAATTGGTTAAAAATTGGAAGTGTTTTCGATTTACAGATATATTACAGAATGTCTTGAATCCTCTCACAAAAAGGAAAAGTACCAACAAGGATCAGTCACTTACATGAATAAACAAGGGAAGGAAAGAGCTGTTCATTTCTTTCTTGAGCTAGATTGACCAACATTCTCAAAGGACCTTTCGGACATAATACAGCAAACAAGTCTGAAATAAAAAAACAATAACCGTCAAACATGAATCCGAACCTAGAAATGGGCCATTCCCTTTTATGTCCATACAAGGGGGTGGACGAACATTTCCAGGGGGTGACTTGAGCAGAATTTCGAGGGGGTCTAAAAGAGTGTTTTTCTGTTTTTCCAGGGGGTAATTTTTTTTTTTTTTTAATTTTCAAGGTGTAAAAGACTGATTTTAGTTCGTCCACAGTCACTTATGAAAACGTCAGGTATGAAAACAAATCTTTTTCAAATTTTTCCATTTTTCCGGGGGTATCTACGCATTTCCAAGAAATCTTTTTTGACTTGAAAAGGTTTGTTCCTCCACCTGTATGGAAATTTAATGGAATAGCCCAATGTATAGTTGTGAACATAAAATATCTTTGCATGCTGATTGACAAAAAATAAAAATTGAGATCTTTCATCAAATAGAATGTAACGAGGTTGATATGAGCTTATACGGCAAGCACTGCTATAACAACAATTTATATGGAGGACCTACCATAAAGTGCAACTGCTGCTAAAATAAACCACAGTGTCCAATCAGGTAAATACTTGATGAAAACTAACGCCTAGAAGAAAAAATGATTTTGAATTTTTTAACCGTCATTCATAACTTTCACTAATAAACAGTTAAATGAATATAATTTTAATAACCCTGTTACCTAACTATTAGAAGTTTTTCAACCGTTTCAAGTCATCTAGTCTGGTTAACTATGGGCTAAACAAAAGGTGAGCAGTGGAATTTGAGGAACTTCTGGTTTGTTTGAGTTATCTTTAAAAAAAGAGAAGGGCTAAAAACAAGATGAATTACCATAAGGGCACTAATGAGAATAAGGTAGGCTTGCTGTAAAATGAGTGGTCCCTTCCAATGAATACATATCAATCCAACACAACCAACATTCCAAATCAACAACGCCACTGACATGTAATCCATTGGGATGTTGTAAACACGTAACAGCTCTCTGAAATGTTGAAGAAATTATTGTGGCGTTTTGAAATCGCAAGAGGCTTGAACTGGCTTGAAGAGGTCTAAAACTCGGCAAAAACACATTTTTAAAATGATTAAAGCCCCATGAGAGAGGAGAGTGGTAGTGAAAAACAACTGAGGTAGACTTCTTGGTAGTTTGCTATCACTTCCTCGCAAGAGAATAACATTTGAGTTGGGATGTTCTTTGCATCAGTGAAGCAAAACAAAAGTCTACTTACTGTAAATAAATGAACGTGAAGAAGAACAGCAACATCAAAGACGAAATAACAAGCCATCCTTCGATTATCTAAAAAATAAAAATCAAAATTATTTACTTGTCCAAGCCTTCAGAAGATAAGGCACCTCAACATTTGCACATTGGAAATAATAGTATAATCTAAAAATGTACTTATAATAATAAAGAACTTACCATATAGCACCTGTACTTGTAGAGTAAAACCAAGAAGATTGTCATCCCAAGAATTACTCCTATCACAATGAGCGCATTTGCTAAAGCTTGACCAAACTTTTCTCCAGAAGAAATAGGTCCTTCTTCATGGAATGGTGTATAGATTCTAGAAAAGGAATGAAAAGTCAATAAGCTGCATGTTGATTTCACCAAGGCTAGGAAGGAAAATTGGGAGTTGCACCTAGTGTATTTAGTTTAAAAGCTCAAAACAAAATTAATTGGATAAATCTTCCTCTTTTGCTGAAAAATTGCATTTAGTCAAGTGAAAAAGTTAAACAGAAATCAAAATAAGATCTGTTGAGGAGTACTTTGGACCCTATTTGTTTCTTTGGACAGAAAAAAATAAAAATCAGAATCTACAAGACCCTTCAAAGTTAGATCAAACAACAAAAAATTTCAAACTATTCTTACAAATAAGTTCCTTGATTTGTGGTGTAGTAAGTCACAGAAGAAATGGTTGTCACGACAACCAGTAAACAAACAGATACAGGAACGATTAGCATCAAAACACTTTTGGCACCATATTGAAGCATCTCTTCATCCATTTCATCCTGTTCTGTATCATTTTGTGCAGGAGGTGCAGGGGGTGGTACATTTGCTGCACCATCAGGGTTGTCTGATTGTACTACATCCATTCTTCCTGTTGAATTTGGATCTAATATTTGCGCTGTTGGTACAGAAAATTCGTCTTCACTTTCCCCACTTGTTGTGTCTTGGAGTAATCTTGTTCGTTCAGATAGATTGCTTCTATTTTGAGACATCTAGAACCATCTTTGGAATACTTTGTCTCTTTTAATTCAAATTTTGCTATTGAAAAAATATTGAGATACATTGGTACCCATTTAAATAGTGTGTTTTTGTTTTGATGGAAACAGGTTTTATCGACAAAGTTGTAGTGTTGATACACATGCAATAATAATAATAATAATAACAATAATAATCATAAAAGATCTTGCAAACTCAAAATGTTTCTGGATGGACCAGTTTGAATGAAAGCAGATTATACAGTTCCAATGGATTTGTTAAAACTTTTAATAACAATACGAATAGCACTTTTTGGAACTATAATGTCAGCTTAGTAAAAACCATATGTTTTCATTTTGATATGAAAATACACATTCATTGAAAGATGACAAAATATCTGGTTTCTGATTGGACACTTGACTTTCGTTTGATTGGATGATACTTTTAAAAATATTTTGTGCATTCACAAGTGTCTTAAATTGAACAAAAAATAATTCACATCACCCCACCAAGAGGGGTATTATTTTTTCAACTCATTATCTGGACCAATATTGTGAGCACAAGGATATATTATAGAGAAATCAGAGAAATCTTTCTATCAATTGTGTGGGTGAACAGATTAAAACAAAAGTGCTCGATACCAATAATCCAAAAATCAAAAATAGAGCCATCAAAAGCTTTTAAAAAACTTCAAAGAAAGTACTTTTAGGATGTTACTAGAGTTTATAATTGAAATGAAGAGTTGAACTCGTAATATGTTTTGATTGTAAAATGTTTTCTAGAAAGTCTACCTAAATACAGTAAATGATTTGATTTTGCGAACTTTTATTTTCGCGATTGTAAAATTCGAAATAATTTTGAGTGGACTAATTTTCGCGAATCAAAGGCCTTCAAAATTTTTGCGTGGACTAAATTTTGCGAAAACAGCAAAAATTAATCAACTTTTTAAGGTAGTACATTTTTGTTTTCATTGCCTTACAGACTGCCAAATTTTCAAAATGTGGGTAATTTTATGAAATTTTGAGAATTTTATGTGTAATTGTCATTGTTTCCATGAATTTGAGTTTTTTTTTTGTGTCTTTTTATTTTCTATTTTATATTTTTTTGGTGTGACAAATGCAGTTTTTAAGGAGATCTAGGTGAAATGCTACTTTTGTTTTTTATTTTTTTGCTGACCGACCGACCCTCTTTTTTGGGTAGCTTGGCCCGTAAAACAACAAATTAAATTGGCCTCGCCTTATTTTATACTTTTCTGCTGATTCAGTATCTTATCATTGAAAAAATTGCTGTTTTTGGTGACAGTTGGCAAAAAAAAGAGGCTAGTTCGAAACACGGGTCACAGGGCACGGGGCACTGAAAAAAATATAACGATATCATGACGTATTATCTATAAAATATTGTCGAAATAATGAAATATAAGGCCTCTGAACAAATTTACAGCAAAATATTTTTTCATACTCAATATGATGCTAATCATGTGAATGGATATAGATTGACATGTTTTAAAACAATTAAATGCTGCAAGGTGGTTTTAGAGTCATTTTTATTAAAAAATTCATAATGGTAGTGGAAAATATTGACACATTTATTAATTACCATCATTTTTACATTATTATCCATTAAAATTATATTCATACTCAAGTGGATGGAGGGGATATAATGAGATATGATTTAACAATAGCCGTACTATCATTTTCTTGAGAAAGCTCGGTTTTCAGCTGTTAAATAGTTATACGTGGATAAAACATCTTCAAATTGATTTTTTCGATAATTTTTAGCGTTTTTAAAACATTTTCTGTTTGAATTACTGTAATCAGAGCTGCCCTGTGACCCGTGACCCGGACCCGTGACCCGGAACCGGGACCCGGACCTGTGCCCCGTGACCTGTGTTTCGAAATAGCCGCAAAAAAAGAAATGATTGCAGTTTTTATCTTAAACACCCAACTGATTATGCATGTATATAAGTTTTTATATTCATACTTTGTTTTTGTATTGGTTTTCCATATTTTTTCAATGAAATCTCACCACAGCAGTGCGGTCACCATAACTTTTGCATTCAATTGCAATTCAATATGGCGGATGGAAAGGTATCGCACTTTCACTTTGTTGGTCTAATGTCAACATTCTTCAATCTAATTCTGCAAAAGGTCTGTTTGCTTGTCCTGTCTAATTGCCTAACAAAACTAATTCAGAGAGATGGTGCCCTTGAGCCCCCTCTTCTTTATCTGCTTTTCTTTTTAAGAAATGTAGTTTTGAGTTTATGATAGGCTGGAGCGACCCTCGAATTCTCGGGCCAAAACTTTTATTGGAATGCGCATTAAGCCTGAAGATGGCCCGAGTTTTCGGGCCGCAGGCAGGCCTCACGCGGGCCGCACGGGGGCTAACTTTTGAGATCATGATTAAACCTGCGTGTAATTTCAGGACTGCATTTTTTCAATATTTTCTCTAGAAAAACTTGATTTCACTCAAATATTTGCTATTAAACTGGTCCTGGTTTTAAACTTTGAAGCGTGGTCCAAGAGGAGTTTGTTAAGTTTATTTAGCAAGATGAACTGGATGAAACGCGACAAAATAAATTAAAATTAACATTTTCAACGTCATTTTCACGTTTTAATTTCATTATGACTGGACAAGCTGGATTAATCAATGGAATCTTCTGACACAGGCACAAAGGTATAGGTTGAACAGTTTACGTCTTAAGTCGTAGCCCGAACGTGGCCCGAATGATTTGGGTCAAGTTTGGGCCAAAAGAATTGATAGAATTCTCGGGCCAAAACTTTTATTGGAATTCGCGTAAAGCCCGAGCTGGCCTGAGAATTCGGGCCGTGTTCGGGCCACACGCGGTCCACGCACGGGCCACACGCGGTCCACGCACGGTCCACGCACGGGCCACACACGGTCCACGCACGGGCCACACGCGGTCCACGCACGGGCCACACGCAGTCCACGCACGGGCCACACGCAGTCCACGCACAGCCACACGCGGTCCACGCACGGGCCACACGCGGTCCACGCACGGGCCACACGCGGTCCACGCACGGGCCACACGCGGTCCACGCACGGGCCACACTCGGGCCACGCCAGGCCACACTCGGGCCAATTTTTGAAAACATGATTTAAACAGACGTGTAATTTCAGGACTGAATTATTTTAACATTTTCTTTGAGAAAAACTTGGTTTCTCTTAATTATATTAAATATATGAATGTTGTAAATTCATATAAATATTAAATGTCTTATTTGGTATGAAAACATAGTTATAAATATACTTAGGGTGGAAATATTTGCTAGTAAACTGGTCCTGGTTTTAAACTGAAGCGCGTCCACGGGAAGCTCGTAAAGTTTTTTTGAGCAATATAAACAAAACAGACAAATCTTACTTTGTACTATTTTGTTTGACTGGACATGCTGAATCAATTTAACATTAAACTGGTCCTGGTTTTAAACTGAAGCGTGTCCACGGGAAGCTCGTAAAGTTTTTTGAGCGATATAAACAAAACAGACAAATCTTATTTTGTACTATTTTGTTTGACTGGACATGCTGAATCAATTTAACATTTAACATGGCCCGAACATGACCCGAATGACTCGGGTCATGTTCGGGCCAAAAGAATTGATAGGGTCTCTCGGCAGTGGCGGCCTGGCAGGGGGTGCAGGGTGTGCAGTGCACCACCCAGAAAAACCTGAGAGGGGCGCCAAAAAAGATTTTCAAGGGGGCGCCAAAATTTTTTTTTGATGTTTGGTTGGGCGATTTTGCGCTCTTTGACACGTTTTTAGCGCCTTCTATAAGTGCAATGTATATTTTTTTCGCCTGCGGCCCTTCATTATTTTTAACGAATTTTTTCAAAACTACTATCAACATTGAATTGCGAAAAGTCAAAGCAAGAGAAGTGTTGTGTATCCACCAGGGGTTAAATAGGATGCTCACTCCCAAAGTGAGAGATTGATCGAAAGTGCTAGCTGTGGTTTTTGTGGTCTTATGCGGACTAAGTTTTTGCTTTTTAGAATATCTTATAAGCCTTTCTTACACCAAATTTTTTTGCCTGCGGCGCCAGAATTACAAAGAATCCTTATTCTTGCCAACTTTAGAATTTTTGGGGCCTCTTTCAGCCATTGATCTTTATTATGGAGAGTACAGTAAAACCAGGAAATAACAAGGAAATAGATATCAAATTATCATTACCACCACCTTTGTATAAATAAAACTTTGTTGACTCAGAGATTCCGGGCGTTACTTTCAACCAGTCACTGCTCTTACCTTAATAGTTTCATCACTTAATGGTATAGGGCGCAAATAAGGACACAAATACCAGGGGCGCCAATTTGATAGTTTGCACCACCAAGAAAATTAAGCCAGGCCGCTACTGTCTCTCGGCCCGAACATGGCCCGAAGAGGCCCGAGAATTCTCAGGCCATGTCGAGGGTCGTCTCTGTTCTTTGCTTGGTCAGCTTGGTTGGGTTATATTCCATCCAGTAACAACAGGAAATGTAAAATAATAAATAAATGCCAATAACACCTACCACTACGGCATAGTTTTTAGCTTTTAGTTATGAATCAATTCATCATGGAACATTCTTAAATTACGACTCTCCTATCCTTGGAACACTCTTTGTCTAGTTTCAAAATATGGCCCAAGTATTTACCACTTAAATGTAAAGAAAACGTATCTTAAAATATTCCTGAACAGGTTTAAGTTTTAAAAAAGTAATACCTTTCCTTTTGTGAACGTCATTAGCTTAATTCTTTTGGCCGACTGACTGAACTGATGACTGATTGTGTCGCCATTTTCAAGTTTTTTTCTCACCCAGTTCTTTGACTACCATCTTTAAACATTTAATATTTGGAGCCGGGCGGTTCCGAGTCGGGGGCGGGGGAATTAGACAGATATAGGGCGGACCCGCGCCGTGCGGTTTTATTAAAAGTCTGTGTTAACTGTTGTACCCAAGGACACTTTTTATACCAAATCAAAAATCCCCCTAACCAATGAAGTATAAGCCCAAAGGGCTAGAATCGAATCTCCTTGGTAGGATTTGAAGCCAACAAATCCTACCAAACCAAAGTTGCGCGGCCTCCTCTAACACGTTATCTGGCAACCTCGTCCCCGTGTATCCCAGGCTTTATTTACGTTACTGATTGACGCCTAGCGCTATCAGTAAGCATCAAAAAGCTGATAATGCGCAGGGAACGAGGTTGGTCATCTGGTACTCAATGTAGAAATTTTCTTCCGACACGCTAAAGCTCTGAAGGTCGCTCGGGAAAATTTTAACATCTGGAACCTTTGGGTTACCATTTTTCATTTTTCTGTAAGGTTTCTCAGGCAGCAGAGATTTTCATGCTAAATTCAGTCGGGTGCAACCGATAGTCAAGCAAAAAGTGTAAGGACAGCTAGACACGACTGTGATGCGGTACATCAAACGATGACTACTATAGGTCTCCGATGGTGATATTGGCCCGCTCCTTTAGCGGGGCGGCCGCCAATATACACCATCGGAATATCAGATAACCTAACACGGTACCGTGAGTATCACAGCGCGAATATTTTCTCTTTGAAAACTTGACCTCTGATACTCAGGGTACTAACACGGTCCGTCTAGTTTTTACACAAATGACAGGCAGATTGGAACTAAAGTTTACTGCTAAATTTCGAAAAATATATCACATGAAAACAAAAGAATTGCTAGATTCAATCCGTCGTCCAAAATACGACGCATTTAAGGTTTCACTTTTTCTTGCCTGAGAAAGGTTAGAGATTCGATTCTAGCCCTTCGGGCTTATACTTCAATGCCTCCTAACAACAATCAAAAGCGCCAACAAAATTGTCACTTGTTAAGGGCTAAGGGAGCGTTTATATTAGCGAGGTTAAGCACGGGTTTATTTTGACCGTAAAGTGCGATACCGTAGGCCTGTACATAACTTGCCAAAGCAAACCATGTAAGTAATATCTTATTTATGTACAGGGCTACGATATCACATTGAACGGTCTAAATAAACACTTACTTAACCTCGCTATTGGTTATAGGTGTAAGCACCGTGAAGAATAAGCGGACTGACAGAAGCAAAGATCAGTGGATTCTTTTATGTCTTTTATTTATCCATCATATTACTGATAATAAATTTCAGGGCTAATTTTGAATGTACCCTGATTTTTTTAGGCCATATCATTTGGATCTTTAACCTTTCCAGTGCATAATTTTTTTTGTAAATAAATAAGAAAATTTCCAACTTTTTTTTTTTGAAATCCAAAATTTCAGCTTGTAGCTTGAGAGCTTTGGACAATACAATGGTTTTGGTACTCTTAAAAAGGTATTTTTATACTCTTTCTAAAAGCATTCAGATTTTACAGACTGACATCAAATAATTAAATCTCGGTCCCATTAAGGGTCGTAAAATTCACAAAATTTTGCAATTTTCCTCCCTTTTAGTTCCACTAAGGGTCCGAGGGTCGAAAGCCGGGCGGAATTAATGACAAATTAATTCTTAATTAGCCTCCGTCTCGGAAGAGGACTGGGCCCGAATTTGCGGACGTTTTCACAGTTTCACTTTCGTTTTCGGCTATACGACGGCGTTTTCAAGCAGAAAGCAGAGGAAATCTGTTAAATTATGGCAGGGAATGCTAACCTATTTTTCCAGTGTTTCTCAAGATTGGAGCAAGATTATTGTTCTAGAAAGTTCATAAAGCCCTAATAGTTTCAGATTAGTATGATTTCATCAGAAAAAACATTTACACCAAAGCTCCTTATTGATATGTGAAGGCTACCAAAAATAGCAATGTCCTCCATCAGAACAACTTTTACATAAGGGACAAGGACAGTCAAGAAGTCTACTTTGTTGAAAATTTGCACAAAATACTTAGAGAAAATGATACTATGGAAGCCCATTCTATACTCCTAAATGATACCCCTAGTTGAAAGATCAGCAGTTGAGAGGGTTGATTAAAATAGAACTCAAAGCACACACTAAAGTATACATATATATATTTGTCCAGAAAGAACTGGCATGTTGTTTGCTTTGTTTTGGTGTTTAAAAATATGTACTTATCAGTCCTAAAAAAATACAAATTCGAATATAATGAGGGCAATGAGTCTGGTTAAATGTTACTATATTTACAAGAAAGGATTACTGAAAAATACTACTGTATGTACTAATGATGATGAACTAAACTCAAAAACTAAAACTTTACCATAAATTTACATTACGACAATTTAAAAATCTATCTTTAATAGCAACAAAGAAAAAAACATGGCTCAAAGTTTTAAAAACAGACCTAGTCAGAGCTTCAATTCAGTAGGTATAGAGCTTTCAAAATTTGAAAACAGACACTGCATT
Organism: Clytia hemisphaerica; assembly: GCF_902728285.1. NCBI lineage: Eukaryota > Metazoa > Cnidaria > Hydrozoa > Leptothecata > Clytiidae > Clytia > Clytia hemisphaerica. The sequence goes on along the minus strand of NW_027104390.1, from coordinate 508,964 downwards.
GGTTAATACAAGACATACTATCCACACGGTTTCTTCGATTCATGAAAAAAATAAAGTATTTATCAAAAAAAGGTTCTCTTTTTTTTTGGTAATCAATTCCAACAAACAACAATCAATATGACAGTTTTTTGAAAACCATCCCACAGTGTAAACATTATCAACCAACTAAACCCACCCCGCCAAAATTGTAAAAATAAGTCAATATAATTTCTATCAACAATTTCTCGTAAAATGTTTTTTTTTCAACATTCTGATACCAATCATGGCTGGAGGCATCATGTGTAGAGTGACTGTGTGGCATTTCATTGCTTTTAATGATCATGATACCAAACATCAACCAAACAAAACTGACGCCAAGCCAAATCTGCCGATTAAAAATTTCCATGAAAATTATAATTGAAACTTATCTCGTAAAATGCTTTTTTAAACATTCTGGAGGTGTTCAAAGTTAGAGGTATCATATATAGAGCCAAGCAATACATGAAAAGTCATTTGCTATCCCTTTTGCCATGAGATATATGAGTCAACAAATCAAACAAAAACCAACAAATCATGTCTCTTCACTTTCATGTCACATCGTGTTTATATGGGGTATCAGAAAGCCAATCCACAAGAAGAGCCATCTTCCTTTATTATGGAGTGTTCCAAAACTATTGGTAGGTTGTTTGGAAGTAAAGAAACCCACACAGTTTGTTTTATTTTGAAGATTTAACTTGAAAACAAACTGCAACTTTCCAGCAGAAACTCATGTTTCAACCTGCTACATAACATTGGTCAGTCGGGTCTGCTACTAACATGTAATAGTTTTATTATAGCCGAGCTTGAGAATCCGTAGGCAGAACTTGTAACATGTATTATGTGTATAATTATGTCAGTCGACTTGAATCATGATACATTACTCACATTTCACTGGATGCATTTTCGCTGTGAAATTATCCGCAAAATTTTCTGACCGCGTTCTGAGACGGAGGCTAATTGGCTGAGTATTCAATATGCATATCCATTTTAGCCTGGAGATCCATGCTATGATTTCTTTATTTATATATGATGGCGAAATGAATATGCGCAGTATTCTAATTTAACAGGTTCTCCAATCTAAGGTATTTCGGTGAATTTTCGTGTTTTTTGAAATCAAAGTCAGCTGAGTTGGACCAAGTCATAGTTTTCGGGCTACAGCACCAGTTCATCATTGAGAGAACATAACCAAATCAGGAATGAAAGAGCAGACAAATGTGAATTTCCAGTTTGTTAATTTATATTCAAAATATAAATCCAATATAACAATAAATAAAAAATAAAGCAAATGTAGTCTATTATTTATTCGACGATGAAAAGGAAAATGTATATGACATAGTGTGGATTCGAACACATTCAAAGTAAACACAAGAGAATATTAAGCCTCCATAACTCGAACACACTAAGGAGGAATTCGAGTTATGGAGACTGTAATGTAATCACTACACTGGACACTTGAGTCGTTCTGTCAGATTCAAGATGGAAATATTTTGTTGAAGGCAGACCAGGGAACTCCTTAGTTCATACCCACTCATAGCCGAAGCGAGATACCCTGCAAAATTTATGAGGGGGTGCAGACTTTTATGACATATTCATTATCTTTTGATAAAACAAAGACAATAATTACAGTGTCGTAAAAACTGCTCTCATCCATAAATTTTGCAGGGTATCTCGCTACGCCTATGCCACTAAAACTGGCAGAATAAATTTCTCTGAACCAAATTCAAAGATGATTCTAAAAGATTTATCGCGAGTTAATCAAACTCCAAGACTATTTTTTACAATCTTTACAAGAGAATCATTTTAGTGATTCCTCTTCAAGAGTGATCGATTTGAGCAATAACTGTATATATGATCAAATCTCGTATAATACCAGTGTCTTCGACAGTGTTTTTGTAAATTAATTTCCATTAATAAAATTGGTTTGAGAAAAATTACAAAGAAAAATCAACAAGAAATCAACAATCAATGTAACTTCTAATGATGCAATATGTATACATAAAAGACAAGACAACAAAAAATATTAATAATAAAATATAAATAAAAATACTACCAGTAAACTAAAAATACCTCTAATTATCACAAAAAAATATTTTATCTTTTTAGTATGTTTTTTTAATTTTCCCAAAATGGAAGAAGGACAAATTTAAAGTGGAATTTTAAATAAATATTAATTTTCTTAGGATGAATTCCTCTTTCATTTTTAAGAAAGTTCGCGATATTAAATTAGAAATATCATAATCATCTAAATTGCATTATACAGAAATTTGTTAAAATCTAATAATTCCATTTTGAAAAGGTTGCGAATTACATGTGCCTATTAATCACCTGTCGCAGTACGCCCTTAGCAAGCACACCCACCGCTCCTATCATCATGTGCTTCGTCTACTTCACGTAATTTATGACCTCGCTCACCGCCATTCGCTAAGGAGGGCGGAAGGGTGGCTTTGTCAACACATCTTTCCATCTGTTCCATCACCTGTAGGAAAACAAAGTGTATGAAATTAAGATTCTTACATTTAAATAGACCAGCGGAGTGTAAACAACTTTAAAAGAAATCCGTTCTCAGGTACCTGAAAGACCCTTTCATTTTGTTAACTTTTTACCCAATACGAAGCTAATTATCAATTTTTGAAATTTTTCCAACTGTTATTGTTATTGATATATAATCTGCATATTGCAGAAACAAATCACAAGTGATAGAAAAAGAAAGAAAGGATTGAAATATAAACACTTACTTGTTCTAGGAGAGCGTCGATAGCTTCGTTGACATTTTCACCAGTCTTAGCACTCGTTTCGAAATATTTGATCCCTAGAGAGTCAGCTAAGTCTCTGGCTGCTTTCTCGGCGACTTGCCGTTCTGCTTCTAAATCAGTCTTATTGCCAATCAAAACTAAACAAAAAATAATTGGAAAGAGGTCACAATTGGCTAGATCTGTATTTTAGCATGTCGAAAAGATATTTTGTTTGAGATTCTGGCAGAGGGCCCAACATATTTTGCTTGACTTTAGTAGCATTGATAAACTTTTTAGACAACCCTTGCTGGTATTCAGGTTATGTCTAACAAAAGAAGAACTTTTTAAAGGTCGTAATCAAACAGGATTTCGGGTTATCTGTCTGTAGCCTTATCTATGCTTAAACTGTTTGGAAATTACTACAAATCTAAAGAGATAATAAGACATGATTCAAGTTTTGTCTTCCAGTGCAAAATTAATTTATAAATCTGTCTACAGATTAATGAAAAAAAATGAAAGTTAAAAAACCGTAGAATATAACCACTGAAATTAAGATTTTACCGCAGAAAAGGGAAACAATTCTCAGTTCTTTTGCTCGAGGAGAGGTTGTTGGAGTCACGGATAACTTTCAATTCACAAAATCTAACATGAATCTCCTTCCTTATCAATTAGGGGTTATTATTTTCATTTTAAAATAGAAACCAACATGCAATCAATTAAAACCATTAGCAAGTAATTAATTAAAAAGGTACCAAACGATTTGAAAATGTATTATCTACACAGCTTCTCTATAATAGATCATATTATTTCAAGCTTGTTCAATGTTCAACTTTAGAACGTTCTGCGAACGAATCGTTAGATTCAGCTTAGATCAGCCTGTATACAAACGGGGGTAAATAATTGTAATCTACCTCACTAATCCCGAAAAAGTAATTAATTAATTTATCCATCCATCTATCTATGAAATAAAGGAATAGAAAGAAAAGTGACAATGAAGGCCATTGACTGTCTGTAAAACAAGCTTACTTATAGTTGGGTCTTCGCAGTATGCATGTGTTTGCAGTTGAGACAACCAACTCCTCACATTGACAAATGATTCTTCATGTGTTAAATCAAACATCAATAAGAATCCCATTGCATCACGAAAGAATGCTGTTGTTAAGCTTCTGAACCTAAAAGTGATATTTAAATATTGACACAAAGCTTTGTTTTGGGATTAGAATATTGTTAGGTTCTTCACACAAGTGAAGTGTTTTTAAAAGTGATCAACTTTTGTGACCCAAAAGAAATATTACAAACACATATAAAAAGCAAGAGAATGATAAAAATATAAATGTTTTTATTAAATTGAAATTAAAATTAAAAACGTCTTTTTTATAAGAACATCCAAAAATGTTTGAAATCTTCGGATTTTCTTAACTTTTTGGATTTTAAGCCTAAAAATGCTCTTAACATTTTTATATTTTCACCATTTTAGGACAATTTTTGCCTATTTTCTTAAGAAATCGGGTGTTTTAGAGTCTGCAAAGCCGTAAAATGTTCCTGAACATGTTCTTGAGATTTTGGCCATCGAAGCTTTATGTTCTTATATAGTTTATTCTTACAAAAAAACGTGTAATGATAAAACTAAACGCTTCAACTAAAGTAAAGCGGATTGTTGAGTGCAAAATTTATTTTTTCAATTACGCATTGTTTGTAAACATACCTTTCTTGGCCGGCGGTATCCCATAGTTGAAGATGAACTCTCTGCCCTCTCGCTTGTTTGGATCCATCAGAATTTTTCGCATGGTATACCTATCAATTAAAAGATAGGTAGCAATAAAAATAACTCCTCTTCTTGTGGAATAATTTTTGCAGTACTAATATTTGAAATAGGTTTCTAAGCGAAATTTTAATCACCCTTTTTGTGTCCAAATTCATTCATTTTCCTAGGGCTTTTTAAAAAAAGACTTTTTTCTGTATATATTTAGTGGAAATTATCTTTGCAGCAGACATCCAAAAGACATCTAAAAAGTTTGACCAAGAGTTAAAAGAAAAAGTTGACAAGACTATGAGATTATTAACAAGCCTTTTGGGTTTGATATTATTAAGGGAGGGGAATATTTTCCATCCTCCTTAGTGTTTTTTGTAAACTAGGGATGCTATGAACTTAAAACTTGGCACAAAATGTCCTCTACCTTGGTAGGATCGTCCCAAGTTTAGTTAACAGAAATTTTTGTATAGTGAGTGGCTGTAAAAAGTCTCTCCCTACAAAACGCCTTCATAGAATGCACCCCCCCTGAGCTTAGGGGGGGGGCTAAACCATTTTTGCTTGATTGGGGGCTGTATTTTTCAAAAAATACTGGGGGCTAGCTTGCTAGGGGGGGGGCTGAGTGTTGTGTAATAAAACTGGGGACAGAGCTGATAGATTGAAGATATTTTAAATTATGTTAAAAATCTATGCTGTGGGGAAGGTTTTATCCCTTATCCCCTTTTATCCCATTTTATCCCTCTTGAAAATTTTTTTGTCTGCAACGCATTAAATTTATCACGAATTTGCATGCAATATTTCTTTTATATTTTGCTTTGTGAAGGTGGCTACTTGTTTCTGTATTTTAGCTCCCAGTTTTCGTTTGCAATTTTTTTGAGTGTAACCCCCCGCCATGCGCTCTGAACATTAAGCAAAATTTGTTTGATCTACATCATACAGACCCGATCAATCGAACTTGTCAAGCCAATCAAACAATCGAACTAATCTAACTCAATCAAATGATTGAAGTTCATAAATTATTCGAATGTAATCAGACACTCACAATTTTTGAAGAAATAAGAGTTTGATTAATTTGCTAAGTAAAAAGTTCCATTCCTTCGATGATATTCAACAGATGCAAATAACAGCCGGTGACTGGTAATTACCAATAATTTCGCAGTTCTACAAGCCATTCTGGAGCTCAATCTTTCACTTTGTCCGGTTAAAATTTGATGGTTAGAGGCTTAAATAAATACTTAATAGCAATTCGAATTAAAAGAGCCAATCTAAAGGTCATTTCGGACTATTCAAAGGGGTTCTGCCAAATCCATGTACAAATTATTTTTGATGCACTCAAAAAATTACCGGCCAACTGAAATTTCCTTATTTGCAGCACTGTATCAATCCTTACCTCTTCCCTCATTTGGATCGCAATTGCCATTTTGATAGTTCCTGGACCTAAGAATTATCATTGTACCCGGATATTTGTCAATCCGGAATAAAGTCTGTAGGCTCTCTGTTACGATTTTGCCTGCAGCTGCGTGGCAAACTACTATCTTCCAACAACCCTGATAATGACGTTGAAAGGATACCGTTAACTGCTTTAACTTGGGACATCTGACAAAACATGGGACCGCAATTTGACCGCAATTTGGCCACCATTTTACCGAACCTCCAAAGTCATTTGATTTGAGTTAACGAACAGCGTATTAAAAACTACACGATTTCTCTTTCGCACAGAGTAGGCTTTTAAAATATGAAATATGAAAAAAAATCTGTAGTGGAACACATGCAAATATCTGGAACGAAGAAGACTGAGTTAGTGGTAAAACGATGGAGCATTTGACGTCACTCGAGACAACCCACGGCATGGCCTGAACATGTTCGGGCCTCTTGATTAATACTTTTTAAAAATGGCCCGCGCGGGTCCGCGCAGTTTTGGACCATGTTCGGCCCAGATTTTCGAAAACTTGCTACGATCGCGCATGTAATTTCAGGACCCAATATTTATATTTTAAATTCCTTATTTTAGCAAACAAATTTAAAAATCTTCATCTTTATTCAAATATATATTGTTCAAATATAAAAGTTAATCATCTATTTTCCAATTAAGTTAGGAAAATTATTAAAAAGAATGATTTGAATCTTACATAATATGGTCTTCTTTTTATTCTTTATCCCGTTCCCTTTTCTCGTGCTCTTCTCCTATTCGAAGCAGAATTTTTCTGGATCGTTTTTTGTACTGTTATACAACTTTGTGAATCAAACTGGTATTTGGAACTTTGAATTTGTCTTAATGAAAATATTTAACAATGGATGATGATAAACCAGGAAAGGTAAATAAATCCGTATCAATTGTAAATACATGGCCCGAACATGTTCGGGCCATGCCGTGGGTTGTCACTCGAGCGGCAAGTTACACACTCGTTATTTGTTAATCCCATCAGACGATAGACGGTTAGGCGGCAGGCGTTCTCCAATTGGCGGTGGGCGTTCTCCAATTGGCGGTGGGCGTTCTCCAATTGGCGTCCGGTCATTTTGAATGAAAACAAAAAAGTTAAAAAGGACGCGCTATCAGTGAAAGTTATCGTGACATGTTATGACAGAAAGTATCATTGATAAACTTGGTGGAGTTATCAAAACAAATTTGTTGTCAAAGAGATTTAACAGTAAGTGAAAATACAGGCCAGATATCAACAGTCCCATGTTTCGACCAATCGTCCCAAGTTAGAGCAGTTGATGGTGCAGCACAGGAAAAATGTATAATCTGTTATAAGAAGTATTTTCCCAATTTATATTCTGAATTTGGTTTTGAAGAGAAGTGAAGCGGCATGAGCTTGTCAAACAAATTTGGCTTATCAAACTGATCGAACTGCAACCCATTGAGCGAGCTTGATCGAAGACTCACATTTTCTTTTAAAAATCTTAGATTTTGATTAAATTTTTTACTCAAACTTTAATTGTTCGATGGAGTTTGATTTGTAAAATCCCCGGATTGTCCGGGGAAACGACCCTCGACATGGCCCGAGTATTCTCGGGCCAAAACTTTTATTGGAATTCGCGTAAAGCCCGAGTATGGCCCGAGCTGGCCCGAGAATTCGGGCCGTGTTCGGGCCACACGCGGGCCACACACGGGCCACACTCGGGCCAATTTTTGAAAACATGATTTAAACAGGCGTGTAATTTCAGGACTGAATTTTTTAAACATTTTCTTTGAGAAAAACTTGGTTTCTCTTAATTATACTAAATATATGAATGTTGTAAATTCATATAAATATTAAATATCTTATTTGGTATGAAAACATAGTTATAAATATACTAAGGATAGAAATATTTGCTAGTAAACTGGTCCTGGTTTTAAACTGAAGCGTGTCCACGGGAAGCTCGTAAAGTTTTTTGAGCGATATAAACAAAACAGACAAATCTTATTTTGTACTATTTTGTTTGACTGGACATGCTGAATCAATTAAACATTTAACATGGCCTGAACATGGCCCGAATGACTCGGGTCATGTTCGGGCCAAAAGAATTGATAGGGTCTCTGCGGCCCGACATGGCCCGAGAGGCCCGAGAATTCTCGGGCCATGTCGAGGGTCGTCCGGGGAATCGGCAGGGTCGTGTGTAATGTCATGCTGCACCTTGCGCCAGTCTGGAATTCATGAGAATGTCCTCAATTGGGTGTAACCTTCTTGATCCTCAAAATATCTTTGGCGTGGCTTTTGCATGGATTCCACACTGGACCACGCGTAATTCATGTTAGATATTTATTTCCCAGATCTTATTGTTTTAAACTCACCACTCTTTTTTCTCTGAAGTCTATTCCTACTGTTGATATAAATTCCTCTGCAAATTTTCCATCAGTGTATCGATAAAGGAAGGTAGTCTTTCCGACTCCGGAATCCCCAAGTGCAAGAAGTTTTATTAAATAATCATAATCAGCTATTTGAGGTGGAGGCTTTTCATCCATTCTCTATCTACAAGCTGATAGATACTATTAGAACTATATCATATCTTTCCCAAGGAAATCTCAAACTTCTTTAACTATTTTCCAATAAAACCTCTCAATATTAAAAAGTTGATCTTTTTTTCCAAACCACCAAAACCAGCAGCTTCTTTTTTGTAATGTTTTTGTTTGTGCGACTTGAATCGGAAGACAGATGTTTAGCCTCGCTTTCAAAAATCGAATATTGGCGTAATACTTTTACGCCCCCCGTATTACGCCCAAGTAGATCGATTTCGGTGATCTCTACTTTAGACATAGCCTTCCTGTAAAATTTGATCTGTTGGCCGAATATTTCAAAAATCTTATTCCTAGAAATGAAGATCTGTTTCTCCGCAAAACCTAAATTTTTAATCTCAAAGTATCTTTCCTAGAAAATTTGATCTGTTTCCACAATTTTCAGAATTAAAATTTTGATCTGTTTTCCCAAATAGGATATCTGTTCCCCTCTCCTGGAAATTTTCATCTGTTTCCCTTTCTTTTTGTTATTGATATCTGTTTCCCCCATAAAGTTCAATCCGTTTCCAATGCAATATCATTTTTTTTGTAAACAGATATCTGTTTCCCAATTTATCATGTCATCTCCTAGAAATATTGATATGTTTCTCTCTGATGACGTCATCAGCTGAAGCGGGGAAACAGATAGTTTTAAGGAAAAGGTCTCTCCTAGAAAAACGGATCTGTTTCCCCATTTTTCAAAAAAAGCTCTCTCCTGGAAAAGGGAAACAGATATTTCGGGGAAATGGGCTCGTTGGCTGCTTCTGTATGTAGTTAGTGGTAATGGAAACCGATGATCGACAGGCTAAATTCTCTTTTAAAGAATTCTTTTAAATATCTATGCTTTGACCACATCCTCTAAAAACCGGCTCCGTGTAAGAAAATCTGCCTTCTTACGCTTACGCTACGGTGCCCTCCTAGTCTGAATCACGAGGATCTATGAATGAACGGTCACTACTCATATCCACGCTCCAAGATCTTTGACTGAGTTTTTGTTTTCGAGCTTTGTTGTTAGTGAAATAATTTGATAGACTTTTTCATTCAGAACTTTACCGTACGAATTCAGTTTCTTCATGTTATCTTGGGGGGGTACTTACTTAGGCAAAAATGGGTGCTGGGGTATGTGCGGACGGTTAGGGTTGGTTTTTAATCGAGCTGTGATACTCACGGTTCAAAAATCAGTCTCTCGGTTTTCGGTCCCTTCCGGACATACCTTGTCTGTACACAGACCCAGTGTCTACAGCCAGTTTCAAATTCATTGCCGTTAGAGAGTCTGTTGTCATTGTCTTTTTTCATTTGAGATTTTTCAAACCGACCGCTGCGATGGAGTGTTCGCGAGAAAGGAGAGACGATAAGAGTTGTGTTGCTATTTATAATTCATACTTCATCGCAGAGGTATATGTACGGGAATTTTTTTTATCAAACAGACAATGCGCACAGAGTGTACTACGAAGCGATAAACGTGAGATACACTCTGGTACAGAGTAAGACATACCTCTCGCTCATCCGCCAATCCTAGTACCCCCGGGCATGTTAATGCTCTTTTGACAGTCCTGAGGGAAGGGGAAGTGGGGGTTATCATTTGATCTTGGCAGGGATTTTCTAGGTGGCACTCATATGTTCTAGTCCACGGCATGTGCCACCCTTAAGGGTAGGTTTTTATCGAAATGCACTGTGTAAGGGTGAACTTTTTATAGAGTTCACAGGGTCTTCTTTTTGTTGGATAAACTGTAAAGCTAGTCTTTGGAGACTGCTGAATTGGAAGTGTGACAGTTAAAATCTGATTTAATTTAATAGTTTTGACTCGCGCCCATTTTGATTTGTTTTACACATTGTGTCGCGACATCTCTGGTTCTTTTCCCGGTGGCTTCAGCAAAATAAGATATGAAATCAAACTACACTGTAAGGGTCAGAAACATTTGGTAAAATGTACTGTAAGGGTATCTTTTCACTGCTGAAGGGCTGCACTGTAAGCGTCCGATTTTGAAAGCCATTTTTTGGTGGCACATGCTGTCGTTTAGAAATCGAGTGCCCCACCCCCGGGAGTGATTTCCTCTTTCCTCGCCCCACCAACCAGGAAAAAGCCGGACTGGGACTATTTTACTTGGAATTTAGGCTTTTGAGTTTTGAGGGTCAAGAAATAGGATTTCAGGTGATTACAGCCCTTAAGGGGACTGGAATTAGAGATTTTGTGATTTTTACGACCCTTAGTGGGATTTTAACGATCGAAAAAAGGCACCCTTAAGGATGGCATATACCCGCATTCTCCTTTTGTCTAAGTGACCCCCCCCCCCGATGGTGAACCAGTGTGAAGATTCAGTGCAAAAAAAATTCTACACTTTTTCAAACACATTAGTCACATTACAAGGAAGGCCAACCTGTGGCATTCACGATATCTCGCGAGTTCCCTTCCCTTCTAGCTATATTCATGATAGGCAACACTAGAGAGTCTTCTGAGAATTTTCAAAAAGTTCAACCCAATACGACACTTAAACAATAGAAAAAGTGACGTATTGGGTTGAACTTTTTGAAAATTCTTGGAAGACTCTCCAGTGTTGCATATCATGAATTGCACCTGTTATGCAAATTTGGGCTAACAAGGAATCTTTCGAAGTATTGAAGAGTATAAGGCGTACCTCTAGAGTGTAATATAATGTCTCGCTTCCGCTGATTTAGTCGTCTTTAACAATTGCAAAGATGATATGCACTGTAACACCCTTTCCCAATCCCCACAGATATCATCAATCATCATCCAAGAAAGTTGTCAGATGTTCGGTTCGACTTAACCTTCCTTTCCTCGAAATATTTAGCAAAAATGTCCAGGAAATAATTCACTGGAGTCCTAGTCAGTGAGATCTTACCCAAAATAGCGATATACAGGATATGAAAAATACGCTGGATATATGGATACGCCCATATCTAGGCGCGTGTATTGGACTAAAAAGTAGAATAAGTCAAGTCAACATGCTAAGCATGATAAGCGACCAGGTCGTATAGAAAGCCTCGCACTTACCATAATTTTTTCTTGCAAGTCCATGCCAATTGTTGGAATAAATCTATTTTCAAATCCACCACACACAAATCGGATCGTCAAGGATGTTTTCCCTGAAAAGTTGATGTGTATAATGGTACTGTTTTTATGATATTGCTATGCAATTGGTTTTGGGAATCGTTTTCAACACTTTTGGGCTGATATTTATACCGAGTTTATGTTTGTGTGTTTTTATACAATGGAGATTGCTAGGTTTCGATTTTTCTAGATCTTGATTGACCGATGACGACGGTAAATCAGCATCCTGGATTTTACGGGTAAAAACAGCGGGTTGTTTCAAATCGTTTCAACTAGTCACCCCACCACCCTCAAGTCTAAACATCGTCTAGTCTAAACATTGAAAACAATTGCTTAGTCTCCGCAAATCAAATAGCTGTGCAATTTGCTCTGGATACGCATTTGATTGAAAGATAATTTAAAGCCGACCAGCGTGGATATATTCAGAAGGATTAAGAGTGTGGTCAGAAAGTATCTACTAGGGGGGGGGGGAGAAAAAACTTCAAGTCTTTAGGCGGGGGCTTCAATTTTTTTCATTAGAGTAGATTTCAAATGTTCCTTGTTTACCTTTGACCTTATTAAGGCCTCCTTTAAGCATGTTTAAGCATGTCCTCCTTTAAGCATTGACCTAAAAAAGGTCAATTGTTTTTTATCTCTCCCCCAGAACCTAAACTCATAACTACGTCTCTGTCAGCTGCTATTTTTGTAGCGTCAAATCATCCGTTTTGAGAAGTTTTCAAGTGGCATCTATTAGGAGGGGGGTACCAAAATACATTGACTAGTTAGGAAGGGCGGCTGAATCTTTTTTGAGGATATCAAGGAAATTTTTGAAAATATCCTCCACCTAACCCTAGTAGATACTTTCTGACCACTCCCTATAACTTAATTCTCCATGCTGGAGATACAGTAGACTCCCGGTTATTCGAAGCTCCAAGGGGGATAAGAATTTATTTCAAATAACCGAGAGTTTGAATAACTGAAAAATTCGTTTTCCCGCCAGGTTCTCAACTTAACCTTAATTGGAGGGGCTTTTCTGAAGTAATTAAGGCATTGCAGTTCAGTTGAGCGTAATAAACACAAAGAAATTACTTGAATAGCGATATATAGCCCTAAATATTGAAACCTGTTTTTTAATGGAAAAAAATATTTCAATCGCAGAAAATGTTCTCACTCGACGATCTCCCAATAAGAAAAATTCGAATAACTGAGGAGGGCGATTTAGTCTATAATGTACCCCAGGGGGAATAGAAATAGCTTCAAATAACTGAAAGTTCAAATAACTGAAGTTCAAATAACCGAGAGTGTTTTTACCTCCGGGGGAGGTACTACCCTTGTCGACCGACGGGGGTGCTCCGCTGAAGTTCGAAAAATGGACCCTACGTGGGACCCTGAATGGGACTGAAATTCCAAAAATTTTTCAAATTTTCTACTTTTTCCCCAAAATTTCCAAAAATAGGCACCCTACGAGGGACTGATTTTTATATTTTGGTGTTTTTGCAACCCTACCTGGGACTCGTGGCGGTTAAAAAAGGTACCCTGGCCAGCGGAGCATCCCCGTAACCCATCTTGCCCTAGTACCCCCCCCCTCGGGTTTTGCCTGGGTTTAGTAAGCAGATCCAAGGTGAACGCCATATCACTTCGAATAACCGAATTATTCGAATAAGTGCAGGTTCGAATAACCGGGCGTCTACTGTAATGCTGTGTATACCATAACTTCTGGACACATTAAATTCGAAGAAAGGAATTATGTAGACACTGGAAAAACAACTGACTGATTTTCGCCAATTTCTCATGTTCAAGCCTTGTCCGCAGGAATGACAGGAATGACATTATTGTTCATTATTAAATGAAAAACCATTCAAGAAAATCATTCAATACTGGAGAGTATTGAATGATTTTCTTGAATGGTTTTTCATTTAATTTCATCTAATTAATTACAAAGTATGTGTCGTTATGACGTTTGAAATTGCAAGAAAGATGCAAAAGCATGCTAATCGAATATTGACACCAGAAATTTTCAAAATACCTCGAAGAAGCCACCATACCACCACGTGCCACAAAAGGATTTTAATGCCACAGTGGAGCTATGGGGGTCTTGTCTAATATACGTCAATCTCAGTTTTTCTCGGAGAAATATTACTGTAGAAAGAAATCTTGTCAGTTGTCCTTTGCGGACAAAGCCTGTAGATTGATCGTTCTCTAAAACAATGGAAAGATAATACTTCGCTCTCCACCATTTCATTCGATGTTTATAAATCCATGATCCGAGACAAAAAAATTGAGCACAAGTCAAACAAATTAAAATTTCATCCCCGGTGGGAAAAATACCCTAGAATTTCAGCCCTGCTGAGAAATTGACTTTGATTTCATCCCCATTCGAAAATCATTATTTAGAAATTGCATTCCAAAACCATCCCCACTGGATTTTTTAACCTTGGAACAATAGAATTTTTATCCCCATTGAGATTTTAATCGGGATTGTTACCCCCACTGTAGGAAAGAATTTCACCGGGGCTGTGAGTCAGGGGTGTATTGCTCCATGCATAACCAAAACCAGATTCATTGATTTTTTGGCAAGAAAGGTTATAAAAGAGAAGCTTTAACTCACCGACACCTGAATCTCCAAGAGTAAGGAGCTTGATTGCTGCAACTGGTCTTGTGTCGATCACATTTTCACTTCCTTTCATCTGGTCTGCATTTTTGCCACCAAACATTTCGCGAGACGACATTCAAAGTTTACTATCATTTGCTTTTGATCGAATTGTTCAGCATGCTTATGAGTTTGGTGAAGGATTTTTGAAAGCTGACAATATAATAGATTACTAAATATAACTTTGCTCTATGATGCTTTTCAGTCGGGATGGGATGAGTCCTACGTCCTACTCACAAAGGAGTAGCGAATCACGGCGCATACCATGTCATGGCGTATACCATGACACTCAAGCAACACTGGGATGCTCACGCGAGGCCGAACCTTATGAGTGCCACGGCACGTCACAATGACTGTCTAATCTACCCACACTCTTATTATGGCATGGATTAGCCTGGGTGAAGGTATATTCACTTTTCAAGTGAATCGTAGAGACACAGTAGGTATCGAACTCGGGCCTCCCAGGCGGGAGTCAAGGATGATAAACTGCATTCCACTACACTTTTCAGTCCAGTAAATTAAATGTGCACTCATCTTAGTTGTGTTTTTTAGTTGCTATTTTTCAACGAATGCTTTAATTCTGACATATAATTCTGACAAAGCACCTTACACGTTTAAGGCTTCGGGAACACTAAAACACCTTTCTTAGGAAAATGGACAAAAATGCTAAAAAATGGTGAAAAGAAGAACATCTTTTAGGCTTAAAGCTCAAAAAGTTAAGAACATCCAAAGGCTTAAATTTGTGAAAAAAATGATTCCAGAAATTTTAGAAAATAAAATTAAAAAATGAAGAAGAAAAAAATGAACTTTTTATCCCTTGATGACAGAAACTTCATTTTGGTACAGAGTTACTTTGAAGACTCCTTACTTTAGATACAGTTATTTTTCATATATAATTATTGTATAGTAAGTTGTAAGGTAAAAGGCCTTTTGTCGGAGTGAAAAAACAGTAATTACATCATTGTTTACCCTCCTTCCACCATTGAAGGATTTTTCATAGCATTTTTATTGCATTTCTCATCCAATTTCAGCTAATTAATTACTAAGTATCCGTCGTTATGTGGCGTTTAAAATTGATGCAAAAGTATAAGAAATCGAATATTGACACCAGAAATTTTCAAACTTCAACCTCAAAGAAACCACCGCGAAAACGGGGTTTTTCGACTACAACGAACTACCATTTAGAGGCTTCAACCTTCGGTAAAAGAACTTTACCGGAAAAATAACTATTGGCTATTGAGGTTTTAAAGTACCTTTGTACAAAAAATGAAGTTTATATAGCACAAACGGAGAAAAATCCCTTTTTTCTCAAAAGTTATTGTGCTCTGAATTATCTTTTCAACGGTATATAATATTTTAGAAATGAAGCATTTGTTGAAAAATGGTTAAGAAGTCTGCCACACTACACTAGGATACTCTCTTTTGAGCTCCCACTGGAACCCCTACCCACTTGAAAAATTCGTAAAATTATCGTCCCCAGTGGAAAATCATACTCTAATTTTTGTCCTCACTGAAAATAACCAGATAAGTAAATCCTGTCTGCAAGATATTATGCTATTTTTTCCATTCCCACTGAATTTTCTAGTAGTGGAAAAAACAGTGGAATTCAATTTCTCAGCCATAAAAAACGTGGGAATATCAATCCCCATCGAGTTTTGGTCCGTTATTTTTACCCCCACTTGCTGAAAAAATCCTACCGGGTCTGTGAAATGAGAAGGGGGTGTACTAGGCCACTGATCAGCACCATCCAGTCTATTAAAGAGCCATATAACACCCCCAAGCTATACACGTTTTTTATAAGAACAAACTATATAAGAACATAAGAACATAAGAACATAAGGCTTCGATGGCCAAAATGTTAAGAACAAGTTAAGAAATCAAAAATACTTACAATAATGGTCAAAATAGTAAAGAACATTTTTAGGCTTAAAACTCAAAAAGTGAAGAACATCCGAAGGCTTAAAAAAATTGGATGTTTTTAAAAAAAAAACGTGTAGTCAGATAGTGCATTCATGCATTTTCATGGCCCCCGGCGTGGGAATCGAATTGAGGGGACCAAAAAATATGTCGCCCACCATGGTTGGGCGAGGAAGAAAATTTTCGACTTTTTACCCTTATTTCACCCCTCTAAACGGTATATATAAGATTTTTAAAGTAAAAAGAAATTACTTTGCAAAATACTGGGGGGCCATGGCCCCCCTGGCCCCCCAGTGACGGGGGCCATGATTTTGCTACAAGTATTAGTGGGATGGGCTCAAAATTCCAAAGGACATCATGAAAACTATACTACAGCACCTGACCCCGAGAATGAAGTAAACCCCGAGAATGTAGGTTTCTCATTTTTTAGCATTGTAGCCCTAACGATAGTTCAACTTCATAAAAATTTGTTTCAGAGCATACTGTCACATCTTACTGATTATTTCTGGACATAAAATTTTATCTTGAATTAATTTTTTCCAACGAAAATCTGAAGGGAAGTTGATTGGATATTACCCGAACTGAGACATTTTTAAAATAAATCCTCTCCAAATCGAAATCTATTGGAATTAAGTTATGATGATAGGGTATTTTCTTAGTCCTAATGAACTAAGGAAATGGGGAAAATAGTTCAATTCAATATTTACTGTTCTGAGTTAGATATTTTGACGAAAATGTTTGACCTAACTTTTGGGGTTAGTTGACCTACAATTTGGGGGCCTTTATAACCCGACATAAAAAGTCTGTCAAATTATATAAAACTTGTTTGTTGTACTTTTATAACATGAAAGTACTACCTGAGAGATGATTAATGTTGAAATTTTGAGCTCTTACGACGTGTCCCAGACCCATTGGGGCCCCAACCCAATCAGAAAATTTGCCTAAGTTTGGAGCAATAGAATTTCTATTCCAATTTGGACTTAAGTAGAAATTTTTGGACCCGATGTGGGAAAAAGTTCCACCGGGGCTGTGAGGCAGGGGTGTTGTTACATTATTCACATATTTCAACACAAAATTTTCAACCTACAAAATAAAAACAACTTTCTTGTCTCTTCTTTTCGTCCTTCCTTTTACTTTTCCTCATTTGTAGTACGATGAAATTAATATATTTGTTAATTTTTTGTCAGCGTATATTTCTAAATTATGAATCTCACTTAGAGAACAATAATTTCCGATGAATACCGAAATTCCATTCTCAACAACCGAATCTTTTCACCTACATTCTGGGGGTTAAAAAGTGAAAAAATCCAATTTTCAGAATAACAAAATGCTCTTTAGAATATTGTTTTTGCATAAAACATTTCTAAAATTTGCTGTTAGAATTATTCCAATTGAAAAAATATCAACATTTTACTATTACTAGATTTAAAGCCATAAAACCAAACCTACATTCTGGGGGCTATAACGAAAACGGGAGTCAACTTCAAGGACCAAAAAAATTGGTCTATCTATCAAAAGTAATGAAACTATCCCCTGGGAAAGGATTTTGGGAGTTCAAAATTTCGTTGAAAATATTTAATATCTTTAAAAATGCAAATCTACATCTTTCAGGTCTGATTCAAATTTCATCTACATTCTCGGGGTCAGGTGCTGTATGCATAGCAAAAACGTCGACAGCTTTCTAGTCTCTGAAACTGTATAATCACAACATCTCTTAGTATCATATAAATCGAAAGCAGCAACTAAAGAAAGCAAATTCAAATCATGATCAAATTATTTGGTTGTTTTAGAAAGTCAATCAACAAATCATTTCTGCCATGCAATACGAAATCTCATAACAACTTACAAGACATTTCTACACACATTGTTAGATGCAGCACTTATAATAAGTTGCTATGCGATTTATTTCGACAATACAAAAGACATACCATCTACTTCAACCAGCTTGCAGCTTGCTTATTAATTTTTTTTCTCTTTTTTTGTCAAGTCGTAAAAATTGTTGTTTAAAAAGCATGTAACCGCAACCAGTTATATTTTATAGATAGAATAAAAAGTAAGATGTTAACTGCATTAAATTAACAACTAGCTTTGGATTTTTAAATGATCCAATGCTGTTTGCAAAAAATATCAAATTACAATTAGAAGTATCTTGCAAGGATGTCCAATACATATGTTACCAATCTAAATTTTATCGAATCTGAAATAATCTGAGGCCAATATGTTTTTCAATTTTAGTTTTTGTTTGGCGAGTGATATCATGTTCATGGATACAGAATCTCTCCCATGGCACCATATCACCAAGTCGAGACTGCAGTATTATTAAATATATTGGTATAGAAATGATGAAATTTGGAAATACACGTTTTTTATAAGTGAAAACTATATAAGAACATAATGCTTTGATAGCCAAAGTGTTAAGAGCATGTTAAGAACATTTTAAGGCTTTGGGGACCCTAAAACACCCAATTTCTTAGGAAAATGGACAAAATTGCTCAAAAAATGGTGAAAATAAGAACATGTTAAGAACATTTTTAAGGTTAAAACTCAAAAAGTTAAGAAAATTTGAAGGCTTCAGAAATTTTGGATGTTTCTTATAAAAAAGAGTGTATATCTCACTCTCAGTTGGACAAATTTCTAAGAATACTTTACCCTCAGCCAAAAAACACTTTTCTTACAAACTAAGTGTGAGTTATTCTTAGCATATTCACACGTGATATCTTTACTGATAAATTATTTGACCATATTTCTTTTCTCGAGATGTCTATTTTACAGTGATTTTACAAATTTAACCTAATTTTCAACTTACCCCTGTGTCTTCAGAGTAGAAAAAGCCATTGACGAAAAAGTTCATTCGTGAATACATTCTTTTTTAATTTCCCACTTTTTATTCTTATCAATTTGAAAAATCTCACCCCAGTAATATTCTTACGATTTGGTGGATTTTCAACCAAAGAAAAAATCGAGTATTCTTATAAAAAAGCATGTACTATTTTTTGTGGAACACATGATATTTACTATACCATAAATCTCCTCTGTGTAAAATTGTGTGTTGATTGGAAGGAAGTCAAAACATCAGTCTATACCTACTTGAAAACATGTTTTTTTGGAACACCCAGTATTTACTGAAATACTCTGTAACAAAAAGATGCAAGAAGAAGCACCCACTTGTCTCTACTAAGTGCCCTTAGGTGGTCTTTCAACTACAAATATAAGCTCCTAGATCATCGAGCATAAAGAAATTCTCAGAAAGAACTCGCATAGATTTCAAAAATAAACAATCAGAATGATAATTTAATATGATGAAACTGTATTATTCGATAATAGTTATTTGGCTAAAAAAATTACAAAAATTGAATATAAATGGACGGTATAAATGCACAATTTTTCCCATAAAAGAAGTTTATATATTATATAAAAATTGAAAAACGAATTAACTACATCTACATGTCATGTCTACAAATATTAAATAAGTATGATAAAATTACACTTCAGAAAACACTATAAAAATCTGATAAAACTGAACTCAACACGTAGGAACCGCCAAATTCGAAACCTAATAGTAAATGAAAATTTTTTGGGGAAACTGGTCAACCTTGTAGAGACTGACAAGAAAGGTACAACCATCTTTGGAGACAAATTTACAATCTATGTGAAAAAGAGGCACAATGCAGCTGATAGAGAAAATAAAAGCAAAACTACAAAATTTATCCACACCGTGCATATCACATGTTAACAATAAAAGTTTCAGTCTTAAAATTTTAAATCATAGTTACATAATATAAAATTTATCATATTTTAGTGAGAGAATTAAATATTTCCGTGACACAAAAATATTCATACAAAACTGAATGATTACGTTAAAATATTTGATACCTACACTTTGTATAGCTAACCATAAATCCGAATTCGAAATTGCTTTACGAGCCATTAGTTGCCCTCTTTTTTTTGTTAATTTTGTTAAATCTTTCAAAATACCATACAACAAATATTTTTGTCAGTTCAATTGTGTCAAAAATTTTACAGCATGTGCGCTCCAGTTGCATTTTGACTCAACATTGCTTTTTTACCGCTGTCATTGATTCAATTGTGGCACCAATAATAACCCAATACTTAAGAAATCTTCACTTTTTTGCCAAGATTTCTATGATTCGGTTTTCTCTCTTTTCTCTCCTGCTTTCACCATTCCATCTTTCAAGAATTTCACATAAGCGTACGTCAAAGGGTCTTGGAAACTAGTGAAAAATTAGAGAAAATAAAATTAAAACACAACACAGTCCCGTTCAAAACAGAACATGGTCATGTTTGCAGGTTAGGTTTCATATTGGCTTATTTTGAGGCTGATCAATAGAAAGAGGAGACGACACGAAGAAATGTTGTCTAGAGGGAGATGGCTCCACTTAAGGATATTCAGTAGCCAATGAAGTATATTCAGTATAAATAAGAAAAATTAACAAAATTACACCCCATTCTCACAGACCCGGTAGAATTTTTTCAGCCCGTGGGGATTGATATTCCCACATTTTTTATGCCTGAGGATTTAAATTCTTTTGTTTTCAAAGTCAAAAAAATCCAGTAAATTCAGTGGGGAGGGTAAAAATAACATATTATTTTGCAGTGAGGATTGGTTTATTTGATTATTTTCAGTGGGGACGAAAATTGGTGTATAATTTTCCACCGTGGACGATATTTTGGACAGTTTTTCCAGCGGGAAGGGTTCCAGTGGGCCTGTGAGAATGGGGTGCTATCATCTTCTTAAAAAACTGCTCCAAACCAAAATTAGTTATCTTACTTAGTCATGGCTTCCCAACTTTCACCTTTGGTTTGATCAAGCAGTTCATTTGCGTTGACACCACAGATAACAGATCCATCATCTGGTGAGATCACCATCGATTGGACTGGAAATCTACGAAGCAAAAAGGAAAAGGTTAAGCTAAGTTACTCTCTGGTGACTAATTTGTGCTTCCCCTCATTCGTTGATTTTCCCCAAAACACCCCTTTTGATCATTTTTGAAAGGTTTCCTAGCTGTTATAAGGCAAAGTTTAAGTCCCCTCGTGTATTGATCGTGTATTGAAATTCGAAAAAATTTTCCCTCATATATTTCACTCCTAGTTATAAGAAACCTGAAAGTAAGTCATTAGGGTTGAATTTGTACATTAAATCAATGTCATTGGTGTAAATATTTATCTTCATTCATTAAGAATATACACATTGTGCTCTGAAAAATTGGACACAACTTCAAACCGTTCATAAAAGAAAAATGGCTTACTTGTAATTATCAAGCACAATTTGTGCGTATTTGGCAATCTTAGGATCCCCACTCAAACGTGTTAAATCCTAAACATCGATAAAAAGATAAAATGAAACTTCAATGAAAGAACAAGCACTGAGATTGATTTCATCCAAAATCACCCTGTATCATTTCTAATAAGCAAAAAGCTAGGGGTGTCTATTGAACTCAAAACCATGTCACCGTGTAAGAATTCATGAAACTGCCAATACTACAACCCTGATGAACCAGACTTCTCTTGGCCATAAAGTGACAGTGGTACAGCTACTCGGGAGGAGGGAGGTACTAGGTTTGCAAGGTGACAGGTATGTCCAAGCCAAAAATCGAAAATCGACCCTTAGAGAGAGAAAAAAATTGGCGCTTTTGGGACCCTTAGAGAGACTTTTCTCAAAATTTCTTCTCGACTTTTGTACAAATTTTGGAAAATCACGACCCTTTGAGAGAGGAAATTTTTCGAGAGACTTTCCAGGGTGTGAAAAAGGGGCCCTTATGGCTCGCACATACCCGGCACCCATTTTGCCTAAGTACCCCCCCCCGGGTGCAGCTACTCAGTCCTTAGAATTTAGTCCAGCTAAAGTATACAATAAGTAATTAGCCAAAGACTTTTCAAATTTACGTCTAAAAAACACTTTTGGTGTATATACCTTAAGATCAGCAACTAAAGACCAAGAACTGATGAATTTCTCCTTCAAGATCTCGGTCACGGGCGAACTCTCGAGTGGACCTTCACGAAGAGTTCGCCCCGAACCTAAAAATTGAATAGATTATAAATATTTCAATATTCTTCACAAAGTTGGTGGAAACATTACTCTTTTCTACATTAAGCTTTACTCCATTTGGCTTCTTCCAATCCTTAAAAAGTTATAAAAACATTTTTTTTTATCTTGAACAGGAAGATTCGTAAGTAGAATAACCAAAGCACAACATCTCGAACTTCCAAGACATCAATAGCCATCACCCCCCCCCCATCACCATTTTCCATTGGATATTTTGGTTGGGAATGCAAAAAAACAAATTTTCAGCAGAATTTTACCTCAGCAGGACTGGTCATCCAGAGCACCCCAAAGGGTGATGTGGTGGATTAATTTCTTCTCTTTCACTGCTCTCTCAAATGTTTTGTTGAAATCCAAATAAGGAATCTAAAGAAATCGAGCAAAATGTGAAATCATAGTTAATGATGAATCTTAATTGGCATGCTAGACCACTTGTTCAGACATAAGCATAATCTTAGGTTCCAAATAAGTACCCCCCCCGCTTGTTAATTTTTCGAAAATTTTCTACCCCCAGACCTTATTAGGACCCCCCCGTTTATTAATTTTTAAGAAAATTTTCAGCTGTCAAAGAGAAGGCCCCTTATTTTGCTCTAAATAGCCTGATTTTAGCCTATATTTACCTTATTTTTGGGCTTTCAGAAGTACAATTTCCAACCCCCCCTCTGGCAATTAGGCCCCCCCCGTTTGTTCGAGCCCCCCTGTTTACTTGGAACCTAAGAGTAATAAGCAAAACGGAATGGATGGGATAAATTGTTTATGCAAACTGATATTATCCCGTTACGGGGATTATTGTATCATTTTACAACAGCAATATATTGCTGTATTACATGATTATAAACAAATCCAGTCTATTTTGAGGTAACAGAACCATTTAAAAAATATAATCATTTTCTACAATAAAGACATTTTTCAAACCTTTTTGAAAGGATAGAAATCTTGTTCCATAATATCGAAGACAGCTTGATCGTCAAGTATTTCATCCCAAACAATAACCTTCTCTTCTGAATGAATTGGTTCGTCCCCAGCCTCTTCAGAGTTGCTGAGTTCAGAAAGGGCTATAGAGGGCTCAGTTGATGTTATCCTCATTAACGGACAGAAACCTGAAATTAACCAAATCAGATACGTGCTGGTGGTAAGCTAATCTACCTTACAAAAAATAGCAAAAAGCCACAAAATCAAGGCATCAAACCAGCACCAAACCACCAGATTGCAATAAACACAAAAAGTCCAGAGAACCCTTTAAAATCGGCCTCCTTTACTCTTGAGGGTTGACAGTAGCGCGGCTTTACGAAACAATTGCAAAACAAAAAAACAGTTTCAATTTTAATTACCTATATCAACTTCTTGCCCGTGAGCTAAAATAAAAACAAAAAATTGTTATGGCGAGTACATTAGAATTAGGAACGGAGCGGAACCGGGAGCGGAACGGAGTCTGAGTGTCAAGGTCGTGTATCTCTCTACTGATACAAACGCTTGATCGCGCAATTAGTTTTGTTACTAGTCTTTTTTCAATCAGATTCGAATAACATTTTTTGACGATCAAACCGAGAAATGTCTTATTGTTTTGATCAAAACTCGGGTATACTTAACAAAGAGAAAAAGTTACTTAATCGTGGGAATACATTAAAATACATTTGATGATTACAGTATACATCTCCTTGACTTGGAAATATCAAAATTAATCGCCAGAGATGAGCATGTTTTTTTACCAAGTTTGTTTCCTTCTAAGTTATTATGCCTTCTTCAAAAACTCTCGTACTATTAATTACATAAAATCTTAGATAATTCTAGACCACAACATACGCAACCGTCCGTTAAGTTGTCATTTTATCAAACTGCTTATTCCTTTAGCATTTCAGATTTCAGATTTAAAAAATACTCACATCCATCGGTTTTTGGTGGTGATGTCATCCATTCCATATCTAGAAAGAATAGGCAAATATTCTAATGAAAACCGGTGCGAACCGTTTTTTTCTTTGCGTCTGTTACCGTTCCCCCAGTCAGACTTCTGATGAATTCGATGTTTTTTCTCGCAAATGGGAGGAGACTATAATAAATATCCAAAATTTTTCACCTACTGCTACAATCTTTCTTGGGGATTTCAATGTCAAGAATTCTGACTGGTGGAGCGGTGATGTCACCAATCCTGGAGGTAGAGAAATTCAAAATCTAGCTACCCAGCATGGTCTGAAACAATTAATTGATGGGCCTACTCATCTCCTTGATAATTCAACTTCTTGCATTGATCTAATTTTTTCATCAGCAGATCATTTGATTCTAGATACTGGTATCCTCCCATCTTTGC
Source organism: Clytia hemisphaerica (assembly GCF_902728285.1). Lineage (NCBI taxonomy): Eukaryota > Metazoa > Cnidaria > Hydrozoa > Leptothecata > Clytiidae > Clytia > Clytia hemisphaerica. The sequence goes on along the minus strand of NW_027104390.1, from coordinate 484,506 downwards.
ACCCTAAGTGCCATCACCAGATAACCTTTTGCAAGCTAAACTTTAAAATCCCCTTCGCTCCATCTTATGAACGAAAGGTTTGGGACTTCTCCAGAGCAGATCCCGTTCTAATACGAAGGGCGGTAGACATGGTTGACTGGGATAGGTGTTTTGAGGGTACTGATATGGATGGCCGGGTCTCCCTTTTGACTGAAACAATCATTAATATTATGTCAAACTTTGTGCCTAATAAAGTCATAACCATCAGGAATAAGGATGCGGTATGGATGACGGCTGAGATAAAGAGAGCCCTACTTGTAAAATCGAAAGTTTATGAGCGGTATGTAAAAAATGGGAGGAGGAAAAGAGACCTCAAAAACCTTCAAGAACATCAATCTAGGTGTAGAAGGGCGTCAGGGATGCTAAAGATTCTTTTTTTCCCGCTAGCAAATAAACCTTAATGACCCAAACTTAGGTTCAAAGAAATACTGGTCTATCCTAAATCAATTTCTTCATAGGAGGAAGTCGCCAAGGATTCCACCTGTTCGAGATTCCAGCAATAATCTTATTGCTGACGTCGCTACAAAAACAAATATATTTAATCAGTTCTTTGCTAATCAGTGCTCTCTCATAGACACTGATAGTGTTTTACCGCAACAAAACTATGTAACTAATCTTAGAATAAACAATATCGCTCTTGATGAAGCCAAAATCTTAGCCCTCATTCGCGCACTTACGACTAACAAAGCGCATGGTTGGGATGACATCTCCATACAGATGATTAAAATCTGTGATGAATCCTTGGTTAAACCTCTTATGAAGATCTATCAATATTCTTTAGATTTTTGCATTTTTCCATCAAACTGGAAAAGAGCAAATGTTGTTCCTGTGTACAAAAAACAAAGGGGACAAGAGCGTGGTAAAAAATTAGACCAGTGTCTCTTCTGCCTATTTTTGGAAAAATCTTGAAAAATGCATCTTGACTCCGTCTACACCTATTTCGAAAACAACAATCTTTTCACAAATTCCCAGTCTGGTTTCCGCAAGGGTGACTCTTGTGTGTCTCAGCTGTTATCCATAACACACGACATCCTGAATGGTTTTGATGTTGATCCACCCCTAGATACTCGTGGAGTGTTCCTTGATATTTCCAAAGCTTTTGACAGAGTTTGGCACGATGGTTTAATTTTCAAACTTAAGTCATATGGTGTTTCTGGCTCCCTTCTTTTATTAATCCAGAATTTTCTACACGGGAGACGGCAGCGGGTTGTTCTTGATGGTCAAGCTTCTGATTGGACGGAATCCTTGGCCGGTGTACCTCAGGGATCTATTCTCGGACCCCTCTTTTTTTTGATTTCTTAATGACCTCCCTGAAGGAATCATTTCCATGATCAAAATTTTTGCTGATGACTCATCCTTGTTTTCGCTTATCCTAGACCATATTCGCTGTTCTCAAGAACTGAACAGTGACATGCAGAAGATAAGTGAGTGGGCTCATCAATGGAAAATGTCCTTCAACCCTGATCCTTCTAAACAGGCAGTTGAAGTGTACTTTACCCGGAGGTTAAATCCAGCTGACCCCCAGAAATTATTTTCAATAATGCAGCCATTGCAGTTCAGGATCATCAAAAACATCTTGGTCTCATACTTGATCAAAAGCTGGCCTTTGACCGTCACCTTGATGAAAAATAAAAAAAGCTAATCAAGGTATTGGTCTTATTCGCAGACTTCGTAAGTTTCTACCCAGGGAATCTCTTGTCACTATATACAAAACCTATGTTAGACCACACCTAGATTATGGAGATATCGTAATATGCGTCCTGGTAATTCTACATTTCTGAAAAACTCGAGTCTGTTCAATATGATGCCTGTCTTGCAATTACTGGATGCTTCAGAGGAACATCCAGAGAAAAAATATACCTTGAGCTAGGCTTTGAAAGCCTGGCAGACAGACGGTTAATTAGAAGACTCGTATTTTTTTATAAAATAATCAATGGCTTTGCTCCTGCTTATCTTACGAATATTCTTCCTCCTCAGAGAGGAGAGGAAGAGCGCAATGCAGGGCGAAGGATTAAACCACCACTCGAGGCACCTTTCTGTAGAACCGAGCGTTATCGTGCCTCTTTCTTTCCTTTTTGCATTAATGAATGGAATAACCTCGGAGATCATATACGAAATCTTCCCACTATTAAGTCTTTCAAGCAAGCAATTCTCCGATTTCTCAGACCCAGTGCTAACTCAATTTTCAGAGCTAGTGACAACGATGGTGTTGTTCTCCTTAACCGATTAAGGGTTGGTTTCAGTCATCTTCGTGAGCAAAGTTCAGGCATTAATTTTGAAGACACAGTTGACCCCTTCTGGAATTGTCGACAAAATTCAGTAGAAACAACACAGCATTTTTTGATGCATTGCTCTGATTACTCTAACGACAGACTTGTGATGTTTGACAGCCTTCTTCAACTTGACATAACCTTGTTTCCATTTAATCCCAAAACATTGTGTAGAATACTTCTTTATGGCGACCCCGATTTTAACATTGTCCAAAATCACGATATATTGAGTATTAAAATTTATCTGTGATACAAGCCGTTTTGGGGGACCGTTATTTTAGTCTTTTACTCTAACTGCTCTCCTAGCTCTTTTTGTTTTTTTGTTTTTTATTTCTGTAGTAATTTTCTGTAAGTTTTTTTTTTCTTTTTTCCATTTATCAATTGATTTATTAATTTATTGTTAGCTTAGTTTGGGTTCCTTCCTCCTGGCGGTATGATCTGGTGGTCCTTTTGCGGGAGGTTAGGAACCCTTAGTTTTGTACTATTTGTTCGTGTTACATACAATATATATATGTGAAGAAATTCAAAGAATTTCTGTCCAACTATCTTCTTTCAGGAGATTTGGGTGGCAGAGCAGCATATGCATTTCGTCCTTATTAGGACTCGTCAGCACTGCATACTGCACCCTGGCTAGGCAGATCGAATTGCCTAGCATCTCACGCCATAAAACTAATTGTGGCGCAGACTGAAAGAAGAATTGGACAAAGGGAAATTCCCTAAGGAATTTGTGATGACCTCTGGAGTCAAGCTTGAAGAGCACCAAGAGGGAGAAGAACCATGCATGGCCTCAAAAAATATATATGTGAAGAAATTCAAAGAATTTCTGTCCAACTATCTTCTTATATATATATAGATAAAAAAAAAAAAAAAAAAAAAAAAAAAAAAAAAAAAAAAAAAAATATTCTAAATATTTCTAAAAAGCTATTCTCCCTTTCAGCCAGTTGGTACTCAGCTTGTTCTTTCTTTATTGCAAAAATTATTTCATATTCATGGATTTACGATTTTTCCGGCATATCATATTTCCGGCATTTTCGGCCGGAGAAACTTTTTTTTCGAGAATCGGGCTCAGTTACTTTTTGGGCATCACCATTTTGCATCACTATGCAAAAAATCAGAAAAAACTAATGAGCCAATCCCGAGAAAAGCTGGTAACAGCCGAACGAACGAACATCAGTTAATTTAAAAGGACCTCCAGGTAGGTCCAAGAATCGATTTACCTATGTTAAGTTGCTTCCTGGTTGGAAGTTTGAGATCGAAATGCTGGATATGGGTACCATCTTTTTTGATGATGATTTCACCGATGAAAGATGCAGGGGTGAACCAAAAGGGAAACAGTGGTGGTTCATTCAATTGAAATTCCGCATGAATTCTAAAATACAAGGTGGAAGTATTTGAGGGTTAGATTTTCTCAGTATTTCTATTCGGTTGAAAGAATAAAAGTAGGCTATTTAAACTGTCGAACGTGCTAAATCATTCGTAGGCCCGCATAGTGTGCAGAGGGGTTTTAGCCCCCAGCATTTTTCAGGGGGGGGGGGGCTAAGCAAAATAGCCCCCGGCTAAATTCTAGAAACATAGCCCCCACCCTCCACAAAGCAAAATATAAAAGAAATTTTGCATACAAATTCTCGATAAATTTGTTGCATCGTAGGCAAAAAAATTTTTTCAAGAAGGATAAAACCTTCCCCACAGCATAGATTTTTAACATAATTCAAAATATCTTCAACCTATCAGCTCTGCCCCCAGTTCTACTACACAATATTTAACCCCCCCTAGCAAGCTAGCCCCCAGTATTTTTTGAAAAATACAATCAATCAAGCAAAAATGATTTAGCCCCCCTAAGCTCTAATGGCTTAAGGAAATTTTTAGCATTTCTTAAATAGGTTTTAGCCTCGTTTAGGCTAAAAACTCGTCCCGAGGCCCCAAAAATGATAATTTTCGAAAAAAAAAAATATCCAAAAATATTTTCCCAAGGAATAAGGGTGCCAAATTTAAGCCAAATCCGACCATTTTTGATATCTCCAAATCCGACCATCTCCAGCCTGCCCCAAAGTTTTAGCCTCGTTTTGGCGAAATATTGTGACCACGCCCTTAAAATTGAAAAATTTCAAAAATAAAAAAAACACCCCCAGGTAATTACTCAAGGAACAAGTGTGCAAAATTTCAGCAAAATATGATCATTTTTGAAGTCTCCAGCCTGCCCCAAAGTTTTAGCCTCGTTTTGGCGAAATATTGTGACCACGCCCTTGAAAATGAAAATTTTGAAAAGATGATAAAATCACCCCCAGGGATTCACCCAAGGATCAAGTGCGCAAAATTTCAACAAAATCGGACAATATTTGAAGTCTCCAGCCTGCCCCAAAGTTTTTGTGACAGACACACAGACAGACAGACACACACACACATACGCGCCCGAACCGGACTATGGGGACACACGTCTCAACCTACATCGCGGGGACAAAATATATTTTTTTAAAACGATCGTTTCACTCATTCTAACTAATAAGAAAGGCTCTTTTCGCATCTCCTAGGTCAAATTAGCCTCAATACAACGGTCATAAGCCGTCTGTTCGCGATTTATTGAAAAATGTCCCCATAATGTTGTGTGTGTGAAAAGTTATATGACTAAGTACACACAGTGTAGTCATGTAACTTATATAAAGGTTTGTATGGTGTGTTTGGGGTATTACAAGGCTTAAGACCCTGTCTCTTTTGGGGTTTCATCAAATTGGCTCTTATTTTGCTAGCAACTTGCGAATTGAGGTGGAGTCTGGATCGCTTCGCAACCCCTATACAATACGGCGATGAGATATTGGCCAGCCCCTTCAGAGCTTTAGCGTGGGCGGCCAATATCCCATTCGGCTTTTAATTTTCTCCCTAATACTATGCACCACGCTGTAAAAAGCCGAAAAAATGGTAGACTTGTTACGAAGCGAGATTTGACTCCACTACCAAAATGAAAAAATCAAACTAGCCGTATTGTATAAGGGTTGCGAAGCGATCCAGACTCCACCTCAGTTCGCAAGTTGCTAACAAAATAAGAGCCACTCTGATAAAACCCCAAAAGAGACAGGGTCGTAAGCCTTATAATACAACAAAAACACCACGCAAACCACGGCGGTACAACGCCCGCCGTCCCACGCATAATGCTCTTTATTTCCTTCTAGTTCTTCTAATGAAAAATCGAACGATATTCGTCGAACGTTCGAACATTTTTACTCGAATCGTTTGTCGAAATCAAAAGAAATCAAAAGAAAAAGAAAAATCTACAGAGATGACTTATATTTTTGTTCTTGGTCAGTTTTGATTTATTTTCTTGACAAATTCGACAAATATGATTACCGCCGTATCTTTTTTACATTGAAAAAAAACAAGCTTGGTTTTGCTAAAAGAGCAGAAAAGAGCACTCTTTTTCGACTTACAAAAACCTCTCATTGATTGACCTTATTTGATACTTGATACTTGGTGTTAAAAGTCAAACCACTGTTTAGATGCGTGCCAACTTCACATTCAAAGTCCGTGTTTCGGCTTCAGGTATTTTTTTTGCTGTTCAATGCTAGGGGGTACCATTTTAAAACGGCATTTTTCGCAGTCCTAGCTACCAAACCGAGAAAATTTTCGTGGCTCCAAGCCAAACAATTCAAGGTCATTTTGACAAAATCATCGGTTTGGAGATGTGATTTATATAGCCAATTTTTGCTTGGGATAGAAGTTAAAGGTACGTGCATACAATTAGCAAAACTGCTTCGCTCATAAATTCGCTTCGCAAAAATTCACGCTCTTGCGGGACTGGCGTAAAAAACCGCCCTCAGGCGGTCGATAATTGCCAATGGAAACAAGAAAGTCTATAGATTTTGATAGATTTCGAATTAGGATGCGATTTTGTGTTCGTTGAACGGATATTCGTGAGTGGAATATTATCATATGAAAATTTTCGGAAAACTTTTTTGTATCCACTGCCAATTATATTTAGATAGACTTCAGCTAGTTTTTTGCTAAAATGGCTTGGAAACCTATCTTCAAAATTTGATTGAAAAAAAATCAAAAATGAAGAACCCGCAGCAGGCAAAAAAATAAAAGGTATATCTTACTGATGAGTGAAATGATCTCAACATTTTATTTTTCTCCCCTAAAAATGCTACAATTGACTTATAAAGATCAGAAATAAATATTAAAATAAATATCAATATTATTGAAAACCCCAAGAAAAACATCTCAATCAAACCAAACACAAGACAACATGAAGAAAGCTCAGAAAGGCTCCTTTAAAAATAGAACAGATAAATCGTGAACACTAGCAAGAAATCTGGAATACCTGTACATACTAATAGTATGGACGAAAGAATAATATTAACCCGAATTAAAACATCCTTATTGAAGAGGCTTTCATCTATTGACCTCCTAGTTTAGCGAAAAAGTGAATAATATGGTAAAGAATTCGAAAGAAGAACCAATGTAGTACATTATCGGCCCTTTTTACGCCAGCCCTTATTGGCATTATTTTTTCGTTGGTGGCATAATAAGGGCCGGCTTAAGACGTCGGAATTAAATCAGGGCCGGCGTAAAAAGGGCCGATAAGGTAGTCATTTTGACCACCTCCAGTCATAAAAACTTTCCGGTATCAATAAAAACACTTTATAAACGACACCCAGTCTACGGATTCCCCCAAAATGTAAATGTATAAATAAAAGCTGTATTTTAAATGTAATTTTAAAGTCCAAAGAACTTTCCAAAATAATGGTGTTTGTTTCTGGTAGCTCATTTGAGTCTTACATAGGTTCTTAGAGTTTTAAAGTGCATTTGCTCATTACCGAGGCAAAATCCATCAGAATTAATATTCATCGTCAAAATCGTCTTCCTGGTAATCAGAATCGTCCATTTGAAGGGCCACTTCTTCCTTCGCTCGTTGAAGTCGTGCTGCAAAATTCTTGCTCCGTCTGTTCAACCAATTTTCACGTTTCACGTTACCAGCCTCATCAGAGGATGTTGGTTTCAATTTGGCTTTCAACTGTGAACAATCTGCAATAGTTTTGAGTACATGCGCATTCCAGTAATTGGTTATACCTGACCCCGCGTTGGCGATATATTCTTTTTGAATTTCTTTATACATCTCAACGGTTGCTTTTTCTTCTTTATTAGGTGGAGTTGATGAAAAAAACATGTTTATGTTACAAAATCTAGATTCATGATAGGTGATATCGAATTCGCAACGGCATTTTACATCGTCTCCTGCTTTTGCTCTATAAGGTAGAGTCATATATCCAACCTTATGCGTTGTCCATACGTATTTTGGTACAGGTGTTCCACATGACATGGTGTTCTTACAGTTATCTTTGGCCGAATGCATCGAAACAATTAATTTGACGGCATTATTCGCGTAAGTAGAATAAGATTTGATTTCATTGTTCAAAGCATTGGCATAACGGTTGTAATCTGCTACACTCTCTGTTTTATTATATAATGTTGCAACTAAACTTGAAAGGCTAGCCATTGAAAGGGTGACGTAATTGCGAAAGCTCGGTAACGATGCTTCGATACGTTTAACATGATTTAGATCACTAGGTATAGTTTTGGACATGATATTTGAAGGAAATATCATAAATTTGGGCTCAGAGGCTATAATTTGTTTAGCAGCATCTTCCTGACACTCATCAACATGGGCTTTGGTGGTCTCTAACAGACAGTTGCTCCAAAGTCGATACAATGTTTGATACTCTCGGTTGATCAAATCTTTTTCCAAAGTGATCACTTCATGACTGATATAGTCTTTCATCTGGTCCAATCTATCATTCACCGCATCAGTCAGCTTTTTGATCGCCATGTTTACTTTATCCAAAATGTCTTGCGGTGATGGTTTAAAAAAGCTATCTACGAATCCAAATGCAGAACTGAATATAGCTAAAGCTGGACTCAACTTTCCTGCTATTTCCGTCAAATATCCAGTTCATTTGATAAAATCTACCGCACCTTTGCCTATTGAAGCAGCTGTCCCCATATTTCCAGCCAGGTCATTGATCACTTTTTTCTCCATTGTTGCAACTGGTGCGGTTATTTTTGAGACGGTAACTTTACTTTGACCACCATTATATCCATGAAATTCGCACCAATACCCTGAATAATGTTTAGGTGTTAGCAACCAGCCTTCAGTCATTTTCACAATAAAGCAAAACATCAAGAGTCTGGTCAGCATCATGATTAGTGAGCTAAAAATAAAAAAGAAATCAAAATAAAATACACAATTTTTTAGAGAAAACATTTTAAACACACTTCATGAGCGAAAATGTGTTGTGTTTCCGGGCTCTGCAGGTATAGTGCAGTCAAGATGTGCCAAATGTCATCAACATTGTGCACAAGGGCGTAAATGGTAGTTTAGGGGTCAAAAATGGATTGATTTCGATTTTTTGATGACGCCACTTTTCAGTACAAATCCCTGATAACAAGAAAAATGTGCTGACTCAGCAACAATCGTTGATCTTTAAACTTAAATATCTCGTGATCTAGAAATTCAAACCCTATGAACCATATAATTTCCAAATAGCACTTTTTAATGTCCATCTTTCTAGCTTATTTTGAAAACTTCAAACATTCTAGATAGTTGATGACGTAACCAAGGAAAATGACGGGTTTTTAACCATTTGGGGCTATTTTAGGGGGTATATAAATAACGAAATTTTACAAAAGACCCTATTTTCATCATCTACTTTTCTTGACCTTTTAGATGGAACATTCAAAATCTCCTTTTGAGAACATTTTAAAAATCTTGTTTACAGGGATTTATACTGAAAGGTGACGTCATCAAATAATTGCCCAAAAAAGGCCCATTCCTACTTTGATTAAATGCTATCATTATGGACTCGCGTATCATTCAGCTTTTGATTGATGTAAAAATCATTTTTGCAGCACCTTTCTATCAAAAGTAGCAAATTTTCTTCTTCGCTTTTCTTTACTTTCTTGGATGAATTTTGAAAAACTGATGGGTGGGAAATATAAGCGCATTTAAATATCTTTCCAACGATACCAAACTGTTTAAACGACAAATGGTTGGAAAGTTATCGCCAAAAATAAAAACACTGCAAAACTTTTTGACACATACTTTAGAAGCTCGTTGGATAGCTTAGAGCCTCCTCTTTCTATTGGGCGCCGCCCGATTCAGGAAGGGCGGGGGTAGGCGGACCTGACTGAATTGATGGAAAGGTGCCCAGTGGTAAAATTTCAAATCAATTTGCGAAAGGACAGAATAAAGTAAAACAGGAGCTTTTCAGATGATTCATTCGTTGACCAAAAATGGTCAAAACGGTCAAATCTCAAAAAATGGATATTTGTCAAATTTTTGCATTTCTTTTACCTTTTTGTTTAAAATCTCGCTGCAAAGACTCACTTTTGAATTTGTTTCTGCTTGACCATGAGCGCAATCCAATTCCTAGGAGTTAGACTAAAAATTACGATATCTAACTCAAAATGGGCATTACATTATAGGGACATGTTTTTTTTTGACTGTACCAAAATCAGGTTTTCGAAAATCGTGAAAATCACTTTATTTTGATTATTTCGTCATTCGCATGATGAATTTTCCAAAAAATTTGATATGTATTGAAATTTGGGAAGGGCTTTAAAATGAGCTATTTGAAATTTCAAAATTCGGAGTATTTCAGGATTAATTAATCATGGAGTGTTTTGGATCATATCTCACTCCATGACTCATTATTCGGTCCTGAGGAGGTTTCTATGCATTCCTGAGGTAGCCTAAAATCATAAAATCAAAATAGCCGGAGGAGTAATTTTTTTATAGGCCGGAGTGAGTTATGATCAAAACAATCATCACGACTTTTTTAATCATTTTTCACTCATTTTAACAATTCCCATTTTCTTTAGTTCGTTCCTTTCTTATCAACTAAACAAAAATCTCAAATCACCTCCCCGATAGATAGACTTGTCAGGAAAATATATACGATTAGAATTAGCACCTAGATTTCAAAAATGATCAATTTGATCCCACTTTCCTCCGGGTTTTTCCAAAAAAAAGAGGTCGATGTGAAATTTCAATCCTTTAGCTACACCCTGATATAAGTTTTGTATATTTGGACACGACAAAGGCCAAATATAGAGCCGACTTTATTAATCCGAAATAGACTATGATTTTTTTCATCCTGAAATACTCCGGATTCAACAAGCGATATCTTAAGTTCCATAAAAGCTATTAAGATCGGACAAAAAGTATCGGACAGAGCTACTAATCTATTTTCTTATTTTTGAATAACGATAAGAAAGGGTTCAGCTGTCTTTGTTAGTGCCGATTTGAACCGGGTTGGTTGAAAATCGGCATTTTGGTACAGTCAAAAAAAAAACATGTCCATAGCCCATGTCGCAATATACTCGACATTGGCACTTAAAAAGTTAACTGGTAAAAGAATTTCAAAGGCAGATTTTTGAAATGGGTCTTACCTCTTTGGCGTCTTTGATCTCTGATTGATCTTCTTCCAAGTAAAAAATGATGTGACTGATCAACCAAAATACAACCCTTTATATAGTGAGGAAATAAGACGCCCACCCGCTCTCCGCCCGCTTATGTTTTATTTCGTATTTTTTCGCCCGGGCGCGATAGCTATTGTTTTATTTATCATTTTCAACCTCCTATTTATATTCCGTTTGCACGATGGTAGAAAAACAAAGAAACTTCAAAGACGGGGGTAAGCATGAGAATAAAACACTTCTATTGATGACTGGCTGCTCTTTGCAGAGGACACCCGGTTCCGTATTGAGCGGTCTAGGAGTCGTCTCATTAGAACCGTCTACGCGATGGTTTATACTGCGGCCAGCTTGCGAGACACTGACACACAGTTTTCGGATCGAATGCGTTAAGGGCTCTGACCATAGTGAATTTTTCATAATTGCCGTGTTTAAAATGTGTTTTCTGACTGATGTAACCAACAAAACTATGGCATGTTATACATTTTCTGTTAGACAAACTATTCCTGAATCTGAAAATTCAAAAAGTGCATTGAAAAAATTTGATGAAGAAGAAAATGAAGACTTTTGCGAGGAAGAGTATTTCAACTTTGAAGAGCTTAGTTTCGGCGAAGAAAAAACATTTTGAAAAATTTTTCGCAGTAGATGGTGTATCTTTTACCGAACAATAAAAAATTTTGCGGAAAATTTTTGTAAATGCTTCTTTGTCTCAAAATCTTCAAAATAGTGGATTTTCATCAATTTTTCATCTGGATTTTGCTTGAAAAAACAGTCATAACTTTTGACACATCTTTTTAGAAAAATTTTCCGCAAAATCTAAAATAGTTCAATTCTTTGCGGACAGTTTGAAAAAACTTCGAAACAAAAAGGTTAATTACCCATTAAAACTTAGCACTTTTTATAAAAGAAGGTGATGCAACATATTATTAACGTCTTTTTAAAGTTCATAACGTCATTTTTGCAATTAAGTTCTTAATTACTCTTAAGGGATTTGATTTAAAAACAATTTATAAAGGCAATTCTTTGTTAAAAGTGTTAAAGAATCTAAAACATAACTTTCATGTTCAGATGCTAAAATCAATATATTCCGACTATGGTCAGAGCCCTTAAGTCCATCGTGAACCACTAGGGAACAAGGCCAGCGCACTCTCACCTCATCCACGATGGATTGTGGAATCGATTCCTAGCACAGTCACGTCGGTTCTGCCCCCTTCGCTGGCTTCGACAGGCTTCTTGAGTTTCTGTCTACCTAATTCCCTTCACATGGCATGGGTTGGCCCGGGCGATGGTACATTCACTTGCCAAGTGAATCACAGCACCGAGCGGGAATCGAACCCCGACCTCCTGGACGGCAGTCAAGATTGATAACCACTACACTACTGCGCCTTCTATTGAACGACTATTTATGGCATATTAAATTGCTAACAAATCTTGGATTGGGTGTTTTTTGCGAAATAACTATTTGTGGTTTGAATAAGGGTTCGGGAGATGACACGATAACATTCAAAATTTTCCAGTTCAATTTAACGAATTTACCTCCATATTTTGTCATTAAAACAAGAAAAGTTTGCGAAAACATTTATCTCTTGGAGCTTGTAAACCTCCGCTAAAAGGTAGACATTTTCAATTTAATTTCAAAAATAAAACATTAAATCGAAAGTACCACCATCCTATGTCAGGCGGCATTTACAAGCCGATTATAAAGTCGAAACTGAAACAAAACGCCAAAGTATGTTTAAAACGACGCCTTTGTGGGTCAAGCGGAATCCAGCATGAGACTTTATAGTAAATCTAAATCGAAACTGCTCCTTTCTTGGCTAATACAATTCGACTTACTCATAAGTTTTCAGAGTTTTCAGAGATACTTGGATTTCTTGAACATTGAATAGCTTCCTGGGGGGTTGAACCCCCCCCTATAAGATCATAACCCCCCCCCCCTCAAAGGGTTAACCCCCCACATAAATTAGTACAACCCCCTATATAATTTTAGAAAATTTTACAACCCCCTAAAGAAAACTCAAGTAAATACTTATTTAACCCTTTAAATGCCAGGGTTTACTTTTTAGGTTTCGGGATAACGAATTATTAAGTCATCGGCACTTAAAGGGTTAATAGGGGAACTGAGGGGAAAAAAGTGCAATATCGCAATTTTGTGTTTTTTACATGAAACTATAGAAAAAGTAAATTTTTTTTATAATTAGAAGAGAATTTGGTGATTCTACTGTTTTGTCAGAAACCCCCCTTAATGGCTTAACCCCCTCTAAAAATTCAGAAAATTTGATACCCCCCTAGTGCCAAATTATGAAAATCCTGAAACCCCTTACCGCTAGGGGGATGAAGCTATGCATTGTAACTTGTAGTTACGTGTTAGGGTATTCAATCAAAGTGTATATTTTTTCAAGGAGAGCTGTGATATTTTGCAGTAAATTTTTTACGAAATTCAATGCATTTTTATCCATCCAACAAAATACTACAAGTTGAGCTGTGGCACAAAATTGACGATTAGAGAGTTACGTCATGTCCAGTTTGACCCCCGGTTAATTGAGCAGATTTTCGACCCGAGCAACAAAAAATAAAACCAGATAGTTTACCTAAAGCCCTGGATACATCAAATATTAATTTGTAAACTTTGGAGCACATTTTTAACCCAAGCAACCGAAAATTTAAACCGGATCTCACTGGTTACAGTACAGTGCCCACCAAATGTGAGTAGAGGTCGGTCTCCACTTGCGCGCGAAATGGGCGAAAACTTTTTTGTCAACTGTCTTTGCCTGCAGAAAAGATTACGTCATTGAAAGATTTTTGAGCGAAAAAATAAAAAGTTGAAAGAAGTTCTACTTTTTTCAACCGTTACGTCAAATTTGCCCAATGACGTTACAAAAACGTTAGAACAGTTTCGCCCATTTTGCACAAAAGTGGAGACCGGCCTTAAAGTTTTCACGCTATTGGTCAAAAGAAAAATGAAGCAATTCAATTGGTGCGATCTGACGTAATGGTTGAAAAAGTTGAAGCGTATTCGACTTTTTTTCAAGCGCGCGCAATTTTGACATAATCTTTTCTCCAAGCAAAAAGGATTGAAGCCGAAAGGTGCGATCGCAGCGCACGCAAGCGGAGACATGCCTTAATAGTTGTTAAGTGAACATTTTTGTCCTCGTTATCAATATTTTTCATTAGAAAACAACCGAGTCTTCTATAACTCGAACCTCCATAACTCGAGCCTCCATAACTCGAGCCTCCATAACTCGAGCCTCCATAACTCAAACCTCCATAACTCGAACCTCCATAACTCGAAACTCCATTACTCAAACCTCCATAACTCGAACCTACATAACTCGAAACTCCATAACTCAAACCTCCATAACTCCATAACGGCTTTTCTGTCCATCACCGTCTGAGAGAATATTAGACGCTGCGCGCTGCGATCGCCAAACGTTCGAATTACGGAGAATTTGAATAATTACAGAGGTGAAATAGCCTGGGGTGTTTGAGTTATGGAGTTTTGAGATCTCCCTGAAATAGGGAAAGTCCAATTTGGAGTTCAATACAAGGGACCCGTTATGTTACTAACCATTAATTCTTAATAGCTAGTATAATTCTTAATTCCTAAATCTAGTGGTAAAACCAGGGATAAAGTTAAAGGGATAACCAGATAAAAAATGAAATCCAGCCTAAAGATTCCTTTCATGGTCCATAGCAAAACCTCCAAATTTTACGGGCTACTTATTTTTCAAAACTGAGATATTTAGATTTGTAATTTTCAATTTCTCCTCGAAAACAATAGAATTTCAACGTGAGGTACGTGTGATGTACGAAAATCTGAGATTTCAAATCGTCATATCTTAACTTCGGAATATTTGTCAGCAAAAATATTTTGAGGTCTTACTAAGGACCATGGAAGAAATCTTTTAGCCAAGTTTCATTTTTATCTGGTTATCCCTGGTGTTTTTTCTCTAATTTTTAAAATACTTCATGTATGTAAGGGTTTGAAACCAATTTTGATATTACGTGGGTATTTGTGCACATTTTCAATCCAAGCAACCAAAAAAATAAAACCAGATGGTTTAATTAAAACTCTGGATGCGACAAATATTGCAGTCTCAAAAAATAAACCAGAAATAGAAACCTTAATTTAAGACAATTTGTAAACTTTGCAGCACGATATTAACTCAAAGAACTAAAAAATTAAAACCAGATCGTTTACTCAAAGCCCTTGATACATCAAATATTATAGTCTCAAAAAAACAAATATAGAAACCTGAAATTTTTGAAAATTAGGTACGCCATCCCATAAAATACAAGCTATTCTGTTAGAAGAAATTCGAAAAATAGAATTCCCTGAGTTTCCCTGATCTATCACCATTTTCAGAAAAAATTTCCCGAGTTTCCCTGATTTTCCCTGAAATTTTTCAAAAAGCACACAATTTCCAGGTTTTCCAGGGTCTGTCTGAACCCTGTCACAGAAAATGACTTAAAAAAAGGAATTTTCAAGGCTCTCGGCGGATTTTGTTTAAGCTTTTTTCACCCTACTAGACTCGACTGAATGAAACGTAGTTGAATAAAATGTCTTGGAATGAAAGGGCTGTACCATTTGAGAAAATATAAATATCTCTAATTTCTAGTAAAATTATATCTTAACCCTACTCACCCAATATCAAAATAAACCTTTGTTTTGACGTCATCACGTGATATATGATTATTAAAAAAAAAATTTTTTTGAGGTCTTCACAACATATCAAAGATTATATGTACCAATTTTCAAGTTGATTACATTATCCAATCAGAATTTATGTACCCCCCCCGGGTTTCACCAGAGCAAAAAAGCCTGGGATGGGTAGGGTTAACCCGTATTGGTTGGAATTTTTCAATTCGTCTGAGTCACACACATAACGGAGCCTTTCTTATTTGGTATATAAAAGAAGAATCGATAATTTGAATTAAATTTTCAAGATTGTAATTTTATGAATAATGACATTAGCAATGATGTTAAATCGTCAAATTAAAAGGTAAGGAAAACACAGTTTACCAGATTCTCAAAAGCAAAAATGTGAAGTTTACAGTAAAGAATTTTCGACAGAAATATAATGGGTAAGAAATCATGTCCAGGTAGGCTTTAATAAGAAACCATGAACATCAGTTTCCCAATATCAAACAAACAATAACTCTAGAGACTTTCATTCCTCTCTTTCCCAGTCTAATTTCAGTAAACACGTTTTTTATAAGAACTACCATAAACAAATAGCGAGCCTCGGGCTGCTATGCTTTCTTTCAGTAAACGGGCTAAAGGGTTAAAAATCAACATTTTCTTCAGCCATTTTTTGAAATCTGAGCTTTAGATTGTTGTGAATTTGAGTCAAAATTAATAATTCAACAACGATAATATGATAAAAATAGTCAAAGTTGATTGTCATTTTGAAATTTAGAAAATATTAAACATTTCAGCAGAAAGAGAAAAAACAAGTCTGCTTTTTTCTCTCTCCCTCTCTCTCACCAAGGCTCTCGCTCACAAATGAGAAGGAATATAAAAAATATGATAAAATTTTCACTTTGTAGGGGTGAAAGTGAAACGATAAAATCTCGCGATCCTAAACAAATGTAAATTGTCAACCAGGAAATACATAGAATACGTTTTTAAAAAAACAATCTAACAAGAACATGGTCCAAAAGCTAAGAAGTAGTGTTCCGTAAATTCCTCATTGTCAAGTCTTGAATGAAACCAGTACACACACACACACGCACGCGCGCATGCAAGCACGCACGCAGTTAAGCTTTCATCACCATATAATAAAAGCCTACAAAATTTAGAGGGATCGAGTGGAAAAAAATTATGCCTATGGTATGAAGCTTGTTGAACAGTGATTGTCTTTCGTGTGAATATATCAGTCGGGACCACTATATGGAAAAGGCAACTATTACCTTAACGGGAAATATTTCCAAAACGGGAAGGTGGAAAACTTCCCGAAATGGCTAGACTTTCCAAATCGGGAAGTTCACCAGTTTCCCGATCGGGAGAGTGGCCTCTGAGCACTCCTTAAATGCCTGTGGAAAGTTTAAAACTTGTCCCTCTTGTAAAGGAGGGAAAATAAATAATATTCACCAGTTAAGAAGTTAAGAAATCCACCGGCTAATCGCTGCTTAATTCTACTTTCCCCATTCCCAATTAAAAACTTCCCTATTTGGAAACTTTTTCTCGATCGGGAAACAAAAATCTGCTTTGTTTACAAAAATTCTATTTCCCGTTCGGGAACGATGAAAAGTTCTTGACCAAAACGGGAAACAGAAAAGTGATGAAATTTTCAATCTGGAAACAGTTTCCTGTTCGGGTTATTTTCACCTTCCTGTTCGGGAAGTATTTCCTGTTAAGGCAATAGTTGCCTTTTTCATGTAGTGGTACCGACTGTATATCGAGCAATGCGAAATAGAGTGTTGTGTATTTTCAACAGAGTTTATCAGACAACCAGAGAAAAGGTCTAAAGTATCACGCAAGCCATACCTAGACTTTGTGCTCATTGAGATGACTGAATCCAACACGAAGCCTATTGAGCAGGACAACACCTTGATTATCAGGGACATAAAAAACATGACACTGGTTGGGTCTCAAGAATTTATAAATAGCTGTCTTAAAGGTTTTAATGGGAGGTAGATTTCTTATACCATCGTCCAGGATATTCCACTGAGATATGTAGTAAGGGAAGCGCTCAGTTCTTATATTAAGGGCTCTGATCATAGTCAGAAAGTTTGTTAAGGGATTTGAAGATAAAACTTTTGTTTTGGGCTCCTTCGCACTTTTAACAAAAAATTGCTTTTACAAGTTTTTTGGTTATTTATCCTGTCAAGAGTAATTGAAAATTTAACGACGTTATGAATTTTAAAAAGACGTTAATAAAATGTCATATTACCCTCTTCATCAAAAAGTGCTATTGTTAATAAACCTTTTTGTTTCAAACTTTTATTGAATTGTCCGCAAAGAATTTAAATATTTGAAAATTTTCGGAAAAATTTCCTAACTTAATGTATCAAAAATTATGACTGTTTTTCTACAAAAAATTGGGATGAAAAATTGGTCAAAAGGCACTATTTTTAAGATTTCGAGACAAAGAAGCTTTTACAAAAACTTTCCGAAAATCTCTTTTTAATTTGGTTAAAGATACACCATCTAACGGAAAAATATTTTCAAAAAGATTTTTCTTCATCAAATAATTTCATTACGATTTTTAGATTTTCAGATTCAGGAATAGTTAGCCTACAGAAAAGTATACATGGCAAATATAAAAAATTCACTATGGTCAGAGCCCTTACGAGGCAAATAGGATTTCTTGGTCTAAGACCAATGGGCGCTGTAAGCCTTGTTGGCAGGTAGTGAAGACGGTGTTAAGTTGTTTATAGCTTTATAGAAGAATATCATTCTTCTTGCAAAACGCCTGTCAGCAAGGCTTTCAAGGCCCAGTTCAGAGTATATCCTGTATTCCTGAGATGTTTCACGAAAACAGCCTGTGATGGCTAAACAGGCATTGTATTGAATGGTTTCAAGCTTCTGCACAAAAGAGGCATTACCTGGACTGGTCATATACGATATCACCGTAGTCAAGATAAGTTCAACAAGTTCAAAGTTCAATACCACCGACCGTGTAACAAACTTTTTGTCAACTAGTATGAGTGCTCTAATTGACAGAGGCGAAGATTTGTTTGCGAGGTTCCATACTAGCCGAATGGAAGTTGGACTTTGAAAGCAAAAAAAACGTGCAAATTCTTTTTAGCTCTCGCATTATAGTACAGTAAACTAAGCATGAGATAAGTAAATTTAGAAATCTAAAGGTTTTTACCTAAAACTGATGGTGTAGTAGTCTTGATTGATTGCTTTTAGACATGCCACACTGCCACGGGGCGGGAACCTCATATGAAGGAACGCCCTCGAATGAAACATGCTCAGGATATACAGCAATAACTGCTCTGTGTTTGTTTCAGGGTTGGGCGGAAGGTATCTGTTACCTACGAGGTGTTCTCCTGTAACGATAGAAAAAAGGTTTTTTATGAACGTTTGTTAGAACATGCCTCGAATATATGTCTTTTAGCAACCCAGTTCTGGAGACAAAACTACAATTTTAAAAAGCCCAAATTGAGCTATTGGGAGTTTTACTTGTTACAATATCATGTAACTCAACAAACATTTCCTACCGAAAACGACAAGCAAATTGTACAAGAATGAAATCTGGACAGCCTAAGAACTAATAAATTCAATTTAAGAGAAAATTACCAAAGTAAGAGCCACTACGCCCACCGAGGACTTTAGAAATCAAATCCCAAGTATCTCCCACTTTTTTCGATCTCCATCTATTATTAGGTGGCAGGAAGATGCTGAAGTTGGCTGCTGGGAAATTAGCAATTTCAATGTTGGGTTGGAGCCATGAGTTCAAACCTTTCAGATGGATTAATGAATCTGAATCCTATAAAAAAGGGATACAGTGGACACTCATCAATTAAAGCTTCTATTATTCGAAACTTTTCTATTATTCGGAACTAATTCTCAGTCTCTGTCAAGGAGGATCCTTCGTACAATGCTTTCTATAAATTTCGATAAAAAGTAGACAGGGTTCGTGAAAATTATTATCAAACGTCTTAAAAAAACTTGAAGAGTATTTAATAAAAAACTATGCCGAATTTGCCGAATTTCTACCGAAGGTCACATATGAAAAGCAGTTGACAGGCCTGATAGACAGCCAAAAACATTTCAATTTAAAACCGTCGTTTCAAAAACATCAACAAGGAGCTTACATATTGATCATTTTGAAATTTGGTCATGGTCTTTTGATCCATAGGGATAAATTGCGCTCTGAGGGTCAGAACCTTGTCGTCAGGATTATAAGGGATTGTTGATAATTCTTCTTGCACATTCACATGGAACTAAAATATTGAAATACATGATTATCTATTAGGCTGTTGTCCCTTCTACTGAATCTTTTCTTAAAAGGGCATACAAGTACTGACGAAATTTGTAAACAAACCGTATGCAGCGGGATACAAAATCAAAACAAATGTCACATGTCAAAATAAAAAATAAAAACCAATATGGCTGATTTTGATTGTTTCAATTGTTTCACAAGTTTGTTTTGGACACGTGATTTTAATAGTTTTCTTTAATGACACGTGGTTCGCACAATGTTTACATTTTACTACTTTTATGTCCCTTTAAAGGAATTCGTGACTGAGCTCAAGTAGAAGCGCATTCATGCCAAAGTTATTTGGTATCTCACAAGTTTACAACCATTTTCTAGACAACATCTTTAAAGAAAACCTCTTCTTAAACAATTCGAACTTCATAAGGCATTCACGCATGTGGCGTTAAATTTTCGAGGCAAATTTTCCAAACAAAGTAAAATAGTAAAATCTTTTGCAAGAGGAGACCATTCTACTCTATCTAGCAAAACTGACATATATATACACAAGCCCTAACCAACTAACCAGAAAAAAACAGAAGATGAATGAACTATAAATTATGTTTCTAAATTGGCCTTACATTTTGCAATTCCACTTCTGCTATATTCAATCCACTATCTGAGGGCGTGATTTTTGTCAGTAACGCATACGCCAGTTCGAATTCTTTCATTGATAGGTAACCATCATTATCCGTATCAAATTCTTGAAACTTGGAGAACACTTCATGTGAAACTGCTTGCGATCGGTCGAAGTAATAAGGTGATCTTTTCTTATAGTTATACCCAACAACAACAGCTGCAATAAGAGCTACAACAGCGCACAAGTAATACCATTTCTTAGATCTCTTTGATGGTCTTTCATCCTCTGTTTTCTCCTCATCTCGAGTTTTATCTTCTTTTTCTTTCTCCTTCATCTTTAGTAAGAAGGCTTGATATTACTGTTTTAGGATATCATATTTTATATCTCATATATTCTTCGTTCCACTATAACAAAAAGAAAATCGAGAAGAAATATTATGTAAAACTCTTTGAATTGTTCAGAGAAATGTAAAATTGTAACATATTGAAAAGCATGTATAAATTGAATAAATATTTAAAGACCACGTTTCAACAACTGAATACACATAAAATAGTTTTGGTATTATAAGACATGAAATACCATACAAATCGTATACATAGTAGTCATTAAAATATCATATCCATAAGAAAGTACAAACGCTAAAAATTTTTATAAGATTTATACAATATTGCCATTTTGTTAACCACACTCCCTGTATCGTGATCTATATAACATACTTCGTGACATCGAGTACAATTGTTTTTCAAAATCTTCGAAATAAAACAGAGATTTATCTCATACACTGTATGTTAGGGGAAAACATCTAATTAAACGTTTCTAAAAGCATACTCTTGTCTCCCGACTAGACGTCCCCCCGCTAATTGTTAAGAGAAAAAAAATCCATCCCCCACTCTTATTAAGACCCCACCGCTAATTAAATTCGAATAATTTAATATTTTATTACAGTGTAGATAGACCTTAAACTTGTTAAAATTATCCTTTTTGTTAGTATTGGTTCTTATTTTACGTTTTCATTTGTTAAAGTTTCTTTTTTGTTGTTGAAATTGATATCAGTTAAACAAAATTCTGTCTCCAAATTACCCACCCCTCTTATTCCATCCCCCGCTTATTCGAATTTATAAAATTTTCCTACCTCCTGCTTATTCGGACCCCCCCCCCCCGTCTATTCGGGAGACAAGAGTAAGGAAGAGATTTAAACGATTAGTCAGTCTCAAGATGTTATAAAAGAGTTATAACTCGGCATTAAATTTTTTGTTAAACTATTTAATTGATCAACAAAAATTAAAGATTCAATAATTTCTATAATTATTTTGCTTGGAAGCTAAGTGATCAAATCAGTCCATTGAAACATCTCAAAAACTAATTTTTTTTGAACAACTTTGTAACAACTCGGAGTGACTCAAAATTGCCAGAATTCCACGTTAATAAATTTCAGCACTCTTTTCAGGAGAATTAATGACGATTTTGCAATGTCTACGAGTTATGCAACCACCTAAAGGTTTTCTTTTTAAATAAGAGTGATATCTTTAAGATAAGTTATTTCAAAATTGTAAGTTAAAAGAAATACAACTGCAATCAAAGTCATAATATTTGAGGAAAAAAATACCCATGAAATCTTACGACCACAAACGATTTGGAAGCGCTCAAATTAGGTTGGACGGGTAGAGTTTTAACTCTGAGTTTTAACGCTAGACTTAAGACTATCTAAGTAACTAAAAGTCAAAGAATGGTCCAATAGGGCTCAGAATATAGCCTGGAAGTCTATAAACCCCTTCCGAATTGAAATATTCGAAAAAATTTATCAATTTTCCCAAAAGCAACTTTTTCGCCCGAACTTTAAATTGCTAAAAACTAGGAATTAACCAAAATTCCAAACATATTTCGACCCTGATTGTGGGAATTTCATTTTTTGAATTAACAATTTTAATCAACCAACAAGCTTATTAATATCGAGTCCAATTCTTATTAACGATAAACCGAATGAACAATGCAGTCCCACAATATATATAAAAACTTATCTGTTTTGAGAGCAATTCAGAAGAACTAGCACTCCTAAATTGTGGCAATATGTTTTCTTTGTTACTTCTCTAGTAACATCAAATTAAAGGGAAGTTATTTTTAAAAAGCCTTTGAAGTATATGTTTTTCAATTTATAAGCATGATGTTTATAGACATAGTGGAGATCTGGATTTGGTGAGCTTTGGTCATTGGTCATTGACTTTGTACTTGTGTTAATTGAATATAAACATAAAAAAAAGAATTTTCAAGACCCTTTTATTATTTTATCAAGTATTTGCACTAAAAAACCAAAAATATTCTAAATCGTCCAATTATTTTATGAAGCTTTAATTAAACAATTCTTATGAAGAATCTACAGAAAAAATCAATCTCATTTCTTTGAAAATCAAGCATATCACAAGCATAAATTGAGTTCGATTCCAAAATTAACTAACCTGTTTTCCAAAAAAATAAAAGTGCTTATAAAAATATGTATCTCTATAAGCGGAAATCAATCACAAAGAATACAAATCCAGATAAAATAATTATATGGGGTAAAAACTGTTAGATTTTTTCAAAATTTTATGCAAAAGAACGTACAGGTGCACAGAAATTACAAAAGACGGGCAGAAAAATTACAAAAAGTGAGCAAAAAAATTACTAAAATAGGCAGTTACAAAACTGTACTGCTATGTTATACTATGCTATGCTATGCTTATACAAAAAAGTGTACACAATTTATAGAACTGCACTCAGCAACATGCTGCACAGTTGTATATAGGCCATTTTTAACTGCAAGGACTTCCACCATTTTATACTGATCTTGGTTTGGGAAGGAATTTTTAGAATGGTAAAAGACCTGGAAGAATAATTGATACTAAGTGAAAATGACATCATAATGAAACCATTTATATAGCTAACGAGTACTACTGTGTACTTACTAAAAACAATACATCTTTCCAAATTTGCTCAATAACCAATCTTTTTTCTGTGGTCGTTTTGGCTCAAATATATCATAGTTTTGAAATTTGACCAATCAAAATGATTTGTAATGAAGAACAATTTTGAAAAGATTTGACTTCAACCTGTAGTCATTATGTCATTTCTGCCCACATAGTAAATACAGGTTAGCTCGAAAGAATTGAAAGAGCATCTAGTCACATGAAAACCAAAAATATAATATTGATCTTAGACAGGAATCAAAACTATAAAAAGCACACTAAAAATATGGATCTATCAGATGGAACAAAATTAATCATCAAAATAATAGCACTGTCATACCATTTAACAATCAAAGAAAATAATTTCAGTCAAGAAAAAAACATGCATTGGTCGCATGTCATACGGGGTTTAACCATAGCATATTAACACCACACTACAACTCATATTATACCAAGTTATTTGTATTAGATCATAGTATGTTGAAACGTTGTTATGCACAGATATGTAATTTTGAGCTGTGCAAATATGCAATTAAAAAAAATTACTGTGTAGATGTAAAACCCGATCTCTAGGACTTAGGTTTTTGAAGGAAAGATTCTTTAAAAAATTCACTTGATTTTGATATCAATTGTTTTTTATCATTCAATCCTTTCAATATGATCAAAGGTAATCGAAAAGTAATCGAAATGAATTGATTGAACAAATCGAAAATTGAGAAAATGCCATACAGTAATCTGGAATTGAGTATAAGTATTTAAATCACTGATAAAATCGATAGACCACCTTCGATTATTATCGATCATTATTGATTACTTCGATCACAATTTCTTGTTTATATAAACGATATGTCCTTGCATGTTGATTCAAATATTGTTTTGTTTGCTGACGATTCCTACTTATTCAAAGTAATCAAATGCCTAAATGATGCATATTCATTACAACAAGTAGACCTTGACAAGTTAGTGGAATGGGAAAAGCAATGGTCAATGGAGTTCCACCCGGGAAAATGCTATATACTTTGCATAACAAACAGACATAAAATCATTGACCACACCTATACAATCCATGGTCAAAACTAGAAAGCAGTTGATAAAGCGAAATACCTTGGAGTAACCATTTCCAAGAATCTCTCTTGGAAACATCATGTTTCAGTCATCACTGCTAAGGCAAATTCCACCAGATATTTCTTCAAAGGAATCTTCAAATG
Source organism: Clytia hemisphaerica (assembly GCF_902728285.1). Taxonomy (NCBI): domain Eukaryota; kingdom Metazoa; phylum Cnidaria; class Hydrozoa; order Leptothecata; family Clytiidae; genus Clytia; species Clytia hemisphaerica. Next base: position 460,077 of record NW_027104390.1, on the reverse strand, counting down.
ACAGACACAGAAACTCGTCTCGTTTGCTATTAGACATACATCAGACCCTTAGTAGAATATGCATCTTCAGTATGGGACTCACCTGGGAAATTGAATATAATATCACAGTCAGAAAGCGTCCAACGAAAATCCATCCGTTGGATTTACAAAAGGTGGGACAGGGAATGTTCACGCACTTCGTTATTGAAAGATGCTGATTTGGATACACTTTAAAATTGTCGCAAAATCAACTGTCTCAAATTTCTTCACAATATCGTCTGGTTCAAAACACGTCGACAAATCAATCCTCCCCACAAGACAGCGTTGTAAAAACGTAAAATATAAACAAATACAGGGCTCAATCCAGTCCTACACAATGTCTTTTTTTCCAAATATGGTTCAACTAAGGAACAGCCTTCCAAAAGAAGCAACATCTATTGAAGATACTGTTGTTTCTATTGATAAAATTAGTGCCCTGAATTTAGATTTCTAAACCATTGACTCGACATTCGATGCTAATTTTATCCCTTATCTTCAGTTCTAAAATCTGTGGACCTAATGCAATTTACCTTTTAAGATATTTTATATTTATTTCTAATTCTAGTAAATAAAATCTTGTCTTTATATGCAATTTTCAATTTTCAATTTTAATTCTTAAGACATATATTTTTTGTCATTATTTATTTACCTTATTTATATTCTTTTCTAGATAATATTTGTGAGAATAGGTTTTGTAAAACCTCCTGTAAATTATCAAATAGAAATAGAAACAATAGAATGTATGAATCGCTTAGTATCATCTGGTACAGTCAACTGCTTTAACTTAGGACTATCTGGCCAAACATGGGACGACAATTCGGCCACCATTTCACTGAACCTCTTAAGTCATTTGATTTGAGTTAGTGAACGACATACTAAAAAATACACAATTTCTCTTTCGCACTGAGTAGGCTTTTAAATCGAAATATGAAAAAAATCCGTATGTTAGTGAAACACACGCAAATGTCTGGAACGAAGAAGACCAAATTAGTGGCAAAACGATGGAGCGTTTGACGTCACTTGCGCGACAAGTTACACTCATTACCGTGAGTGGTCCTAAATTCGACGGCCCTGCCTAAATCTGATGGGGTCTTTCAAAGATACAAACTAAAATAAAAACTGTGACGCAAAGAAGATACCAAAGTGTCAACTAAACTGAGAAATTTGATACACTGAACCAATTGAACCAATTTTTACAACTCACACGTTTTTGATCTCATTAATTGACATCTTCAGACATTATAGTCATATTGTTAGATGTTTTGTTTCAAGAGTTCTTGCAATAGTTTATTGTTCACCTTGGAGAGGGAATGTTTGTAAACATAGAATTTTTTTTCATAACAGTTATTTGGGGGGGTCGGATTTAGGCAGGGCTGTCGGATTTAGGACCACTCACGGTATCTGTTAATCCCATCGGGCGATAGGGGGTTAGGCGGCAGGCGTGCTCTAATTCTCCAACCGACGTCCGGTTATTTTGAATGAAAACAAATAAGTTAAAACAGGCGCGCTATCAGTGAAGTCAGGGTGACATATGTTATGACATTAAATCTATTTGATAAATTGAATAACAGTAATGTTTTTTCCTGGAATGGCCCAATTAAAAACTCCAGCACAAAAGCAATTGTCAAAACAATGATAAGATAAAAAACAGCCCAAATTAATAATGCATAGGTATGCGTTTTTTTGGAATGCTGAAAATCTAATTTTGATCTTCCTTAAGGTAAAGAGGTTGCAAGATTTGGGTACAGCGAGGCAAAAATCGCTAACAGTCAGGAACAAGTGCAAATTAGGATACCTTCTGCGATCTCTCCTACTTAGGAGAGTATCTTAAATTGGATACAAAAAAGTATCCAAAATAGCAATCAACATCCTAATTAGGATACTAAAAACCAAAAAACCTGTGTTTTTCACCAACCAGAGACATCCGCGCCATCTTACCACTTTTAGATGTAAATAATAAGCAAATGAGATTGTGTACTGAATTTCATAGAGTTTGGCTGGTGCAATGCAAAACTATAGCCCAAAACACCACTCAAAATGTGCTAACTAGCATACGCGAACGCTTTTTTTGCGCGAAAATCGGACCGTAGCGGGCCGTTCCGTAAAAAGAAAAACAAATTTTTAGCTTGTCTTCGCAAAATTTTAGGCTCTGAACGGCAGATTATCAAGGATGTTAATTTTCGAGGAACCCGCCAGAGAAATTACTTGAAATTTTGGTCAGTGGTGCAAATCTCGATGAAGAAAAGGTTTGCATAGTTTTCCAAACGCGGATCGAAGCAGTAACTTCAAAAATTCAGGTCAAAGTGTCTGCTCTCTTTTTTAGGATACCTAAATCTCCAAATTAGGATACAACTCTCCTAAGTAGGAGAGATTGCCGACGCGACGGTATCCTAATTTGCACTTGCAGTCAGGCACATCCTGGCAAATGAACGGGGTATTTTTCACTTGCGACCATTGGCAAATGAACGGGGTCGAAAACGAAAGTGACGTAATAGCGCCGAATACCCAGTTTAATTGAACCGGGTTGGAAATATTTTGCTTCATTTCAAAGAACTGCATAGATGAAATTTTTTTTCCATGGGTCAATTTTGTCTTCGAAGATTGAAGAAACTTTTAACGAGAAAATAAAGTTCCCAGTTTTCTTCCTTTTTTCCCTTTTTCAGTTTGAAGTTCATTTTTATTCATTTTCACGCTTTTAGCCTGAGACGTCCTATCTCATTTACACTGGGTGACGAATACCCCATGCAAATGCTCACCCCGTTCATTTGCCAGGATGTGCCTGACTGACTTGTTCCTGACTGGCTAAAAAGCTGGTAAAATCGTAATCCTCAAAAATCGAAGTTCCAGGCTCACTGCCAACTGCCCTAGATTTGAGGTTTGAGATCTGCTGCTGTCAACATTTCCCAGTTAAGTTGACCCAGCTCCTGCATTACATTTCCCTCCTTTCCACAAACAGGTCTCACACACACATCACAGTAAACACCTAACTGCCTAACCCTCCTCTAACCGCCCAACCTTCTATTTTTACTTCTATGTGGTTGAGTTGCAGGAGGCTGAGAAGCCTATTTTCGCAACTATAAACACTAAGTTAGTGTCCCGTCAGCACCTTGGACTGACTACCCAATTCCCCTCACATATGTCACATGGCATTGGACCCGGGCAAAGGTTCGTTCACTTGCCAAATGAACTGTCGTGAGTGGGAATCGAACCTCGATCACCTGTGTAGGAATCAAAGTCGATGACCACTATACCACGGCACCTTATAACTGCCTAACCCTCTAACCGCCTAGCCCTAACCCCCTAAATGCTAAAACCCTAAAACCCCACCCACCCCATCAATCATGCCATGGCCATGCCATCTGCATCATCCAGAATTATTAAAGGCTTAAAGGCTTAAAGGCAAAAAAAGGAGTGTTTGACATCTGAGCTCCAGCTTTTGGACTAAATCATTATATATAAAGCATTTACTACTACTCTACAGGCATATGTTGCTGAAACCGTTGTTGACATTATTGTTGACTGACAATTAAAATTTTTGTTTTTGTTTGGCACAGGCTGTTCCGTAATGTAAAAGTACCGGTTATTCCAGTTATCGGAAGAGCTGTAGAAAACATTTTTAAGACTCCAAGTAGCTTATTATTATTTAATTCAAAATTAAATCTTTGAGTTGTTTCAAGAATTGAATTCATAATTTTGACCAATTAATAAAATATTTGAAAAATTTTTGTCGAATAAAATCCCAAAAAACTTATACTTTAAAAAATATTCCAAAAATCTTGGTCTGTAATTTATACTTCATTGTTTTGATGTTGAATGAGAAATCAAAGACTTTCGTTTTCAGTCAGGAGACAGGAGAGGAGGGCCATCGATGATCGATATTTTGCTTGTCGCGATGTCTTGTTGGATTGTTAAAGAACTCCAGCATATAAAATCCCGATAACTCCACGTTTTAATAGATGTGAGGGAAAGATACAGAAGAAGTCTCCCTCGCATCTGTTGAAACATAGAGTTATCACGATTTATGCTGGATGTGATGGACAACATTTAGATTACATTACATTTTTACCCCCCGACGTTGTCTGTGGCCATAACAAAAGAAGAAGAATATGATGCATGATCCGAAAAAGAAAATGGAAATCTTTGAAATGTATGTAGGTAATTTGACTAGAAACTTGATTAGTGTTTGTAGAATAAGCGCCAAAATCAGCAAATTATTACCCAATATACCCTTGTCCCTTTTGCTTGCTGTCGGTTGCGTGTCGGGATACTGTCGTTTCGCATAAAGATCTCCATTTCCTCATGATGATGGCTTCTTTGTAAAAGCGAAAGATACAAATATTTTTTTACATATAGGAATAATGCCAGTGTACAGTCAACTTATGGCGATGCTCGCTCTAACATAATAGGACGGCAATTCGGCCACCATTTCACCGAACCTGGATAGTCCTTAAAATACGTTAAATAAGTTAAATCAAAACAAAAATGGTAGAGTAGAGCTGCTAGCGGAGCTGGGTACTTCATTTGTTTTGAAATTTTGCTGCTTTGATTGGTCATTCATTTGATGGCTATGCAAGTTTCCCTTCTCTAATTCTCCATTCGACGTCTGGTCATTTTGAATGAAAACAAAGCAGTTAAAAAGGGCGTACTATCAGTGAAAGTTATCATGACCTATTATGACAGAAAGTATGATTGATAAACTTGGTGGAGTTATCAAAACAAACTTGTCGTCAAAGAGATTTAACAGTAAGTGAAAATACAGGCCAGATATCAAAAGTCCCATATTTGGACCAATCATCCCAAGTTAGACAGTAAAGACCTAACTCTTCAAACAAAAATTACGGGAAACGTATATTTGGACTTTTTACCCTATCTGCACGCAAGCACTTGAGCTAAAGTCCCGCAAAAGCGGAACAAAAATCAGTTTTTTGAAGTTTGCAAAAAAACACCACATAGAAGATTATTCAAATTCAGTATGTGAATAGAACAGTAAAAAATACAACTCTAATCTATTTTTTCTTTTTTTCGCAAAAGCTCTAGGAATCTTGGCTCAATCCTCGGGCCGCACTAAAAATGGTAGACTAAGCTGTGCACTTTATAGTTTTTATTCCCATTGAAGAATCATATTCTGGTTTTCATGTTATTAGATGCTGTTTTAGAGCTTTAGAGCTAGCCTGTTAGAGCAGTTGACGGTACATGAAGGCAACCTAGTAGGGTTGGGTATGGTGGGGTTTGGGTGTGGTTTGTGATCACAGGCTGGCTAGGCATTGGGTTATTATCAGTTAGGGTCAGGGTTGGAGCTCGAAACAAACACTCTTTTGTGATTTTCTCTTAATATAGTCTGGTCTGTAGTTTGTACAATATAAATGAATCTGTTGTGCAGTGGTTAGAGCATTGGATTTCTGAACTTTGCATTTAGTGGGTTTTGAATCCCACTGGTGACCAGAATATATTTGTTCCTTTGGAAAACCATTCAAACAGTTGAAAACCATAGAAAATAACTCACAAAGTCCCAAAAAGCCAGAAAAGCTACGAACTAGAGACTGAAAAGTACGAAATAAGTCCAGATGTGTCTTTTGCAATTGTGAAGAAGCCACAACCTTTTCTCACTACGATTCCTTTGCCACTTATCTAGTGGAAAAAAACCCAGGACTTCAGGGTACCATAGGTTGGTCTAATGTTGACATCCCTCTTCTAATTCCAACACCCAGTTTCTTGAGATAGGAATAATAGTAAGGTCAGAATCACTGATAGAAAAAAGATTTTTTCCTCTCTGGTTGCTAAGCAAAGAAATATAGTTTCCATAGATGATTCCGACCTTTCTACTATTCCTATCCCTAAAGACGGGATTAGAAGAGAGATGTCGACATTAGACCAAGTTATGGTAGTTGAAAAATAAGCTTAAGAAAGTTAGGCAGTTTTGTGAGTAAACACAAAACTTTCCTCACCTTTAGAAAAAAACCTTTACAGTCTCATGCTGGTTATCCCTGGAAAATTAGCGGAAAGATTCTGAAAAAGTGACAAGAATCTTAGTGTGGGAATGAAAATCTTTTACGTAAGGACTCTAATGATAACATAATAATAGATCAATTCCTGACTGTTTGAATTTTATCTTAGTGTGTTTCTTAAAAAAGAGTGTCCCCCGGGAAGGCACTCAGGCAAATGGGGACGTGCTGCTGATGGTCAGGGTGCCTTCTTTAGGCTCTGAAGATATCTGACAGTGTTCCAAATTTTGCTAATTTTCAGGATTTGTATCTGACAGGGTTGACTTTTGGTTATTTGGACAATTTTCAGGGTGGAAATTAGAAAAATTTTCAATCTTTTGTCTACATTTTGTCATTTTTCCACTTTTCATAGTGAAAATGGGAATTTTCGTTCTGACAGGTTCCCAAATTCACCAAACATTAATAATTGACAGGGTTGACTTTTCAAGCTCTAGCGACACATCCCCGTTGGCCATCAAGGTCACTGGCCCCGGAAGTGGCCTAAAAGTCCAACTCCAGTCTGGAAATAGTTCCACTATGCCAAATATTCAGTTTGAGCTGGATGTTTTCTATTATTGTAGAGAGTTTTTGCCATCTTGAATTGTAAGCAAAAATTATGGTGGCCAAATTGCCTTTGTGAGATTTCATAGGAAAATATTCAAAACTTATGCAAAAAGATAGTACTTATGTAAAACACTTACATGCATAATTGGCATTATTTTTAAAAGCATGAAGGTAATAAAAATAGATGGAGAGAAAACGACTCGATAATGGCCTAAGTGATCGGTAAAATTCTTTTATAATTTCTGATAATTTCATTCAAATCGGTTTTCTTTGATCGGTCTATCATTGGAAGCAAAAAAATCTGAAATGTAAATTTATAAGAACAGAAGTGAGAATGTACTTCTCAAAGTAAGGTTACTATAGTTCTATGATTTCATATTGATGTATTTTTGGGCGAACACTGTGCTAATTTTGAGAGTTCTTCATTATAAATGTTTACATCTAAAAGGGAGGGGGCTTTCAAACTCTGATAGATGATTAATTAAAAGGTTACCTAATCGTAATATAGAATTCTTTTTGAAATTTATCAATGATTTTATGAGAGGGGACCTTTAGAAATATAGGATTTTGTGCTTGTTACAGCAAGCTTTTTCTTATTTTGCAAATTTTGAGTTTCGCTGCACAAGGTCTGTATAATTCAGTCCATTCATTCAAGTGCAGAGTATCATTTTCTCTCCTGAGATATTCCAGGGAAGCGTTCTGTTGTAGCTAATCATCAGTCTTTTGTAAAAAAAAAAATTGTGTCTTCTGGACAATCACAATAATGATGATATATCATATCCAATTTTCAAAATAAACGAAAATGATTGTTACCATCTGAAAGAGCATGAGATTTTGAGCAAAATCGGCTATTTCTCTACCCTTTATTTTTCCTTGCACTTTTGCCTATGTCGTCAATGGTCGTCACTATTTTGGTCACAAAAAGTTTTCCCGGGCCTAATCCGCGTCCTCCCTCTCAAAAATATCTTGTAATATACTGTTCTTTCGAATAGACTAAAAATAGTTAGGTCGTAAAAAAGATGTCACGAGACCCTAGACTTGGCCCCCCTATCAGGAAAATTGTTATAAAGTCGTCTTCAATGATACAAATGTATAACCTTCACCAAGGGTAGGAGAATAAATTACAAATCAGCCCTGAAAAATTCATAGCTCTCGTTTGAACAACATCCAGTATCATCATAATCAAAACAAGGTAAACGTTAAATCAGATTGTCATTGTTTACTGCACACAATGTTGTAGCTTTTAAAGAGATGTGTGAAAACAAACGACTTAATCGAAATTAATTAATGAATATCTCGAATTTGTATTAGGGACTTCACATTGTTACATATCCAGACATATCACTGGGAATGACAACAAAGTTGCATGACTAAGTGTTAATAAACAGGGCGCCATTAGTTCCAATCTTTGATATTTCGGCACAAAACAAGATTGTTTTTATAGAATTTTTTAGTTTTCTGGTCCTCGCTGGTTGCTATATAAGTGTTATTAAAAGGAGATTACCTAGCATTTAGCAGGAGAGAGTCTCTAGAAAAAAATAGACTTCCTCAGCTTGTTTGGATAAGTCAGGGCTGGTCGGGGTTAAAAGTTATCTTCCATTTGAAACAAGCCGACTCAGTTACCCTGGCAAGATTTCTGTAATATATGTATCCCAAGACTCAAAAGTTGATTCATCACAGAGAATAAGGAGGTATTGGCTACAAAAGTCTTAAAAGGTTATTATGGAGGCCCCCCCCAGCGGTTTGCGTAATGGCGTGATTGGGACTTTTTTCTTGCGTGATGGCGTGATTGGAGATTTTTTGGCGTGATCAAGAATTTGGCGTGATGCGTGATAAGGGCAAAAATTTGAGGCGTGATGTGTGATTTGGGCTATTTTTCGCTATTTTTTGCGTGATGACATATTTTCTGATATTTTAGCGATTTTTAAACCTTTCTTGATTTGAAGGTGCATCGGATCCAAGATGCACAAATTTAAGGCTTTTTAGCTGTCATGTTGTTGTCGTCTACCATTTTACATGGCTCAAAGATTTTATTCTCATCAAAGTATAAAAAAGATGTCCATTCTAAAATTTAACCTAAAATACGAACTAATATGTTCTTTTTTACTAGAAAAATCTAAGTCTACTGATTTTGGAAGAACTTCCATAAACTATTACTTAAGAATTGATGACAAGGAGCCCAAATACTAAAGAATAAGAATGAATTTTTTTGAGTATTTTGGAAATAGTAGATAACATTAGAACGATTGTGAGCCCTGACTTTTTGATCAAAGATCAAAGATTTTGTAATCAATAAATTTTATGTACAGTGTTCTGATTATTATTCAGTGTTTGTTTAGTAATAACTTTCGTAATCTCTTCTACGTTGGAATGCTCTTCTTTGAGGGATGGCAAAATATTCTTCGATTGATACATCGTCTTGTATATCTCGTTTAGAATAAAGTTGGACTAGCTGACCACCTTGGCATTTTTTTAATTCGTTGCCAGTATTGATGATTCCGCCGTTAGGAACGTTATAAAACCTATGGTAGACGATAGAGAAAAAATATATTTTAAATCTCTTTTCAAATATGATAAATAGTTGATATTAATCCTATAGTCTCATAGTTTCTACCCCCTACATTTAGGGGGGGTCTTGGGTTTTGATGAACCAAAAGCAAGGGGGTGTGTTAAAAGTTTGACTTTCCTAAGGGCGGGGGGTTGCCAGTTAAGGTGGGGTCTTCTTACCTAAGGGGGGGGGTCTTCTTAGATAAGGGGGATCTTCCTTGAATTATGACTCTTGTACAATCGTTTCATTTATATATATATTTTTTTTTTGGGGGAGGGGGGGGTGTGAAATTTTCAATGAATTCCCTAAAGGGGGGTTAGCACTTAAGGGGGGTTCCTCTTACCTAAGGGGGGGGGGGTCTTGACCCCTCTCGAAACTATGATAGTACCTTGATGCCTTCCCCAGTAAACCGCTCTATGTTTTATATACCAAAATGAAGCTTTCGATGAGCTAGTTTCAAAAATTTTAAAATTGAAAGTATTCGATATATTGTCTTTTTTTAAATCTACAATAATGTTAATTGTTTTTGTCTAAACAGTTTTTGCTGGAAGTTTCAGATGAAAAAAAGCTCTATCATTTCTCGTCGAACTTTAAATTAACCTGGGAAAATTTTGTCCTCGTATGAGAGGTCACCAGGTACTATAGGGTTAAAATGCGTAGTAGCCTTTACTTCCATCTTTTCAATATCTGCTTAAGATCCTATTGTAATGATCCTTGCCAAATAAAATACAATACAAATCTTAAGAAGATTCAATTTCTAGGCTTTTAAAAGTTTTACCCCAGTTGGCAGCCGGCTGCTTCTGTCTCTGTAAACATGGTGACAGCCAAAAGGGTCACAACCAGTAGCTTGATCATTTTGTTCTAGCAGCTCCACAAAAAAACCTGAATTGAAGGAAACACATATTATAAGAATGCCATGCCAACATAATTCTTCATTCATGATTTGTATCTTGACTGTATCAATTTTTAATGAATAGGATGGAAAGTCTATTGCTTATATGGAGTGTAAAATGTGTATCTAAATTTGCAAAATGGTCAAAATGGGCTGGTTATCTTAAAAATGAATCTTTAAAATTTCGAAATAGAAATATATTAGGAAGTTTATTTCGTGTTTTATCAAGTAGCTTTTTTATTGGTTTTCTCATTGGTTTTGATTTTTTTAAATGAGATTGTTGCCTCTTATCCCATCTTCAGTTTTGTTTGGCAGCATAATTTTTGAGTTTTATGTAGAAAAAAAAGAAGTTTTATTTAGAGTCTTAAATATATACGTTTCGATCACAGCAAACCGATTTAACTAATGAAGAAAGAATCGAGTTTTTAGCATTTTTCCTTAAGCTCATTATGCTGAAGAATCCAACTTCTAAATTCTTACCTTCGTTCCTTGATGTGTTTCCTGTTCAAAGTAATGTTGCCAAATGAAAATTGTTGAACCATTTTAGCTACTTATTCCACTAAGCTGCAGCTGCTTTAAGTTTCAAATATCTTGGTGAGACGAATCGCTGCTGTGAACAAAATAATCACCCATAATAAAAAAAGCTATAGAGCTATTTTCAAAATAATCAAAATAATGAGTTCTTATTAATTCTAGACTCTTTGAGAATCAAAAACAAAAAAAGAATTTCATTATGCATCAAAATGAATTGGATATTTTCAATCAGTTTGACTTGTATGGGATGCTATTATTTTGCCCTTATGAGAGGCATAAAATATTTTATTGAAATGTATTTTTAATTATTTCTAAACTGTGTTCTGCTGTGTTTACCAATTTGAAAATTTTAAGTGTTATTATACAAAATCGAAGTCTTCAATTTTTTAAAATTAAGAAAATTTGTCCTAAACGAAACTAATATTAAATGAAAAAGACCAGAGGGTGTTTTTTCGATTGATAAGCTGATAAGCTTTTCTACTTGGTATCTAACATCCAAGTAAATTCCCGAAGCTGTAGGTTTACATCCCTTACATCAAACCCCTTGACTAAAGATTGTCCTTAGACATACAGGAATTGAGAATCTACACGTTTTTAATATAAGAACAAACTATATAAGAACATAAGGATTCGATGCCCAAAATGCTCAGAACAAGCTACGTCTTTGTGCACTTTAAAACATCCGAATTCTTAGGGAATGACACAACAATACTCGCAACATGGTGAAAATAAGAACATTTTAAGGCTTAAAACTTAAAAAGTTTGCTGATTTTGGTCATGTTGTTATGTCATAATAAATCTAAATATTGGGAATCAGTCTTTATCTTTATCCCAAAATCAATAATGATGTATTTAAACTTTAAAGGCTTTTCTGCATAAGTTTTAGTAAATGATAGGTATGCAAGATGATTAAATTTTCTTGTTCATGTTTAGTTTACTTAAAACGTACTCACTTATGATATGAACTCTAAATATTCTAGTGTTTATTCTAATGCTGACCTGTCAACTTTATTTTAAGTGATGTTCTGTTTTGATAACGTTCTATTTCGACCACACTTTTGTCGGTTTGCTCGTATAGTAGTCTGAATATCAAGAACGGTCTATAAGGGGTCTATTTTGAAGAAATTATCAGAAGCTGGACAAAATTTTTATAGCAGCAATATATTAAATTCATTTTAGCTGTATCTCTTGGGTTGTTGAAATTTTGAGTTACTACTTGCACATACTGGATTTGAAGTTTTTTAGATTTCTATCTATCTTTTGCCATTAAAGCCTACCCGAAAGAAACCTTTTATTTACGATTGGATTTTATAATCGAGTGAGGAAAAAGTTGTATGATATATTTTTCGAAGTTGTGTTTTGTGTTATCACAAAATTCTATTTTTCCTTGAGGTTTTTAAAGTCAAAATGTATGGTTCATACAAAAACAAAAGGTCCATCAAATAGAAAACGGAGAAAGGTTTTTTTTGTGAATTTTTTGAAGTGAGTGAGAAGTTTTTAAAGAGAAAGAAAAAAGTTTTAATGATAAATGAATCATGAGCGAGTGATATTTTCATCAAAAAAGTTTCTTCAATTTCTCACTTCTTCAACTTTATGATAAAACAGACAAGATAAAAAGAGACTTCATAGTTTATTAGAGAAAATGTTATGATATATGGATCTTTCTATTACAGAATCAAGAAAAAGTCTCTTTTACAGCACAGTAGTTTGGATTTTCTTGAAAGTTTTTGTTTGTTTTTCCTTGGTGTGTTCTACTCTAGTTGATGTTACTTCACAGTCTGGTTGTGATTAATTGGTTACTATTTTTATAGTGGATCCCTTTTTGATCTTTACGCTATTATTTTAACGTGGCGTAGAAAATGACTCAATTTTCACTGAATTCATCAGTTGGATGGAGTAGTAGGGCATTGAATTTTTCGAATCGATTCAAATGGTCTTCATAATATTGTTGTAATTGTTTCTTTGAGACAAACTACATGTGACTGTTCAAAAAAAGAAGATACTTTACATTTTTTATTGGAAATGGAAATTCTGAAATTCTTTACCCTCAAGTCTTTGGTTCATATAGTTGAGTGAATATCCTAATCCACTTGGGCTATTGTAATTAATATTTCGCTGAAAATTTCCAGCCACCTTTCGGCTCTTTCTATATAGTTACTTCTAAAGCCTCATTGCCTCATTAACTGCTTAAAAACATCAAATGATTTTTCATAATAAATAATCAGACGTTTATTATACACAGACAGGAAGACAGACAGTATCAACAACCTTATTTCTTCTCGTATACTCTACAAGAATTTCCTTGAATATCCTCTACGCTTATAAACATCATTAATAATGGATGAATCCGTTTAATGGAAAGTTTATATCTAGTTCAGCAGTCCTGTCAGAACACATCAATCGAACTATTCACAATTTTTATGAAATTAGTTATAAAAATCCACTATATTTGGCACTAAATTTCTTTTCAAATATCTCTCATTTTTCATTGTATTTTGATCTTGTACATACATAGGCTATAAATTGACCCTTTCACTTTTTGACATACCAAAATAACGGTTGTTGTTGTATTAAAAAAAAGAACATAATTTTTTCTTGACATTTAGTTGCAGTATATTACTTTACAGTATAAAGGATTGTTTGGTTGATGTTTAAAGGGAATACTTAGCAATGATAAATTATCATGTTAGTTAGTTTTTCTTATTAACACTCAATCAGCTTTAAGTAATAAATAATTTTTAGAAAATTCGCTTACAAACAAAGCGTTGAATTTTCCTTTTTAACTCTGTGTTTTTTTGTAGCATGTTATTTCAATAAATTTTCAATCAAGTGTGATAAATTGAATGTTCAAATTTTGTGTTTTACTCTAATGTTATTGAATCTTGGATCGTCAGATTAAAATCAGATGGATGTAGAGTTCTTGTTATCATTGGAAGTGAAAAAGTATTTTTGAATCTCAGATTGAAGAATTTCGTGACAATGAAAGGTCTTGTCAAAAAATCAGTACTACATCGTCTAATCTTCTTTTCTTTTTTATAAGGATGACAAAAGATGCGTGCTATAATACTTACCTTATCGGCCCTTTTTGCGGAACGACCGTTTTGAGGGCGCGAAGCGCCCGAAAGGGAGTGTAGCATCCTTTCTCTAGATCTGGGCGTGTGGCGTAAAAAATTTGTATATGCACGAAATTTTCAAAAAAAATCGTCCGGTGACATATCGACTTTGCTTCGTGTTGGATGGGATCAATTTTCTGTAGCACTATTAAAAGTATCTGTTTTGTAAAAATATTTATTGCAATAGAATATGATTGATATCAAAAGTATTATAAAGTAAGACTTTTGATTAAAATTGCAACTTTTGTACAATTAATAGTAAGAGTGTCAAAGCTTTATCTCCTTTGCTTTTTTCCCGCTTGTTCCAGATGTCTGGGCCCAGTCATTTTTTCTGCGTTTCATTTTCAAAACAACAAAGATGGCCCTGAAAACCAACGAATCTCTTCGGTTTTTGAGGTGCATGCATTAACCTTTGGATTGATTATGGCCCATTGAAAGGTAAATCTTCAGTTTTTTTCACCTTTATAGTTTCAACTACCTTTGGAATGTTACATTAGTACTTTTTCTTTGTGTTGACTTTTTTGTATTAAATTGGATTTCATCTCATCATATCATAAAACAAAATGTTTTTTTCTCGGCCATGTGTTTCATGGATATCATATGCGGCAGGTCCAAAATGCATAAAACATAATGCATATTGCATAATGCATAATGCATAATAATTGACAAATGTCAATTATAGAGGCTATGATAAAGAGAATTTGAAAGATAATACTTTCAACAAAACAATTATACCATTTTCTACCAGAAAATAAAGGGTAGAAAGCTGTAAATTTGAATTTTTGATGATGAAGAAAATCTATGATCCACTGAAAATGCTTGTCGCCATTTTGATTTTCATAATTGTATTTTACAGAACGTAGTATAGTGTAGAAAAAAACACGAAAATATCTCCTCCGTACATTACTTTTCTAAGTTCTCAGAGATCTTTTCGAACAATTGCTAATAAATTTCAACGGGCTTTCCCTCTTACAAAGCATTAACCATGTGAATGCTTTTTGTTAGATAAGCCAATATCGAGCCAATATAAATTAAAGAGTTTCATGCAAAAGCTAGATCAAAGAAAATAGACTTCGAATCTTTTTACATTCGAATGTTTATGGTTTTTTTGAGAAAGAAGAAGGGGAAACCTTTCTGATCTGTTGTATCTTCTTATTATTTATGCTGCCGGAAAACCCTTTGTTGTTATGATTCGAATGATTTCTCTTTCGTTTGGATTCGAAAAGTAAATATTATATGTCTGGGGAAATCCCTCTGATTGGAATGTTTACAAGAAACTCTTCTAAAGAGGTTTTCGCGGTTTTAGCCTCTACAAAGGAGAGTTTTAGAAAATAAAAAATCGTTCTGTAAATTACACAATACTATTATGCATTATGCAATATGCATTATGTTTTATGCATTTTGTACCTGCCGATATCATATGGCCATCTTTCCACAGGCTTATTTTTTATTTCGTGTGTTTATTCAATTTTACTCTAACTATAATTATTTTCATCTCTTTTCTCTGTCTTCAGGGTTCAGGTGAAGGAGCTTGATTGATGTAATGGGTGACTTTTAACTACCGATCGGCCGACTGGCTGAATCAGCAGTGTTTCAGAGTTTTGGTGGGTGAACGTGCACAACAAAGAAGCAGCATAAAGCCAAAATATACATAGCATTATGACTGTATAAACAGATTGTGATTGATGGAGAATAATAAAAATGGTCCTGACCTGCTGAATATAAATTGTGCCAATTCCATGTTATTCCGTGCAATGTTTACGAGACAAAAGAGAAGACTGTACTGGAAAGCAGAATCAAAATGATAATTACTAGTTGCTATTTTCGTCATTGAAGATTTCTTCAATATTTATTCGATAATGAATGGAATCATTTTGATTTGCCTTGATTGATTGTTGATTCCATTATCGCTTGCTGACTCTCGAGAGATTTTTGTTTAACATTGGAGCTTGATCATCATCAATTAGAATAATGCCGATTTATATTTGTACGATACAGTAAAGT
Organism: Clytia hemisphaerica; assembly: GCF_902728285.1. Taxonomy (NCBI): domain Eukaryota; kingdom Metazoa; phylum Cnidaria; class Hydrozoa; order Leptothecata; family Clytiidae; genus Clytia; species Clytia hemisphaerica. The sequence continues at coordinate 444,423 of NW_027104390.1, read as the reverse complement.
GATAACAAAAGCATGATTGATGACTTTAGCCCAAAAGACAACTTAAATGATAAAAGTACCGATATGTTACTTTTGATGCTAGCTCGAATATATTTTCAAACAAGATATCTTTTACAAAAAAGTGTTTTTTACTGGCAAATCAACTTATATTTTCATAACTCTTTGACTTGTTGGGATTGGGTTGTGCTTCATTGTCTAATCGCACGATGAGTTATTTTTTCTTATTTGGCGCCCCTTCATAGAGAGGAATTAATCGTTGTAGATAACGCTTATTATTACCGCCTAATAAATAGTAAAGGCATTACTTTAATATACTTATATGAATTATAGAAGTTTTTGAATTTTATTCTGCAAGGCAAGGTTCTTGAAAAAATGAAAAAATTAGTTTGGACTGGTTTGGATTGATTTTATAAATGAAATATTGGGAACATCTTTTTGCCGAACACACAATATCGCAAAAATAGACTCACAAAATAACAAAATTTCATCACTCAAAAAATGTCACTAGTCTTGATAAGTTACTGGAAATTATTGCTAGGCTGCTGATTCCTTTTCGGAAAATTGATACTACATTTGAAGTGAATGATATCATAAAGAGGTAGCACATTTTAAGAGATTGTATACTAGGTTCTAATGGCTGAAAAGCTCAAGAACTTCTTTCAAACTACGCACTATTTTCTTTTAAATTTTGAAGGGAAATGTATAATATAATTTTTGAATTGTTGATAAATTTGTCTTTGTAAAAGTTTTTATAGAGAGCTAAGTAATTGTTTCAAAAACTCACAAAAAGGTGGGATAAAAGTCTTTTAATTTGTTCAGATAAACTACCAGCCTAAAGCCTAATGTAATATCTTTGTTGTTGGTCATTCAGCCATTGCACAAGAAACATTTGTGTTCTTTTTTGTCACTTGCACTCTTTTTTATAAGAACCAGTAAATATTTTTAAAAGTTTTTTGCACTTTGAGCCTGAAATTGTTTTTGAATTGCTCAAAACCCAACGTATTTAATTTTTGAGCCTCGTATTGTTCTTATAAAATTCTTATAAAAAAGAAAGAGTTGAGTTGGAAAATATTATCAATAAAAGTTTGACTTATAAAAATAATTTGTTAGTGTCGAAATTTCTTCGCTTTGCGAAAACGGAACGGTCGTTCCGCAACCCCTTTTATGTTGATTACACCGGCCCTTATTGGCGTTATTTTTGGGCTCGTGGCGTAAAAAGGGCCGGCGTAAAAAAGTGCCATAATTTTTTATCATTAAAGGATTTTAGGTATGATTCGAAGACGAAAATTATCCATTGTTTTACTCCATATTTGAAACGTGATTTTCGATGGAATAGTGGAACAGTTTACTACTGAAAAATGACATTTTGATGTAAATTTTAGTCATTATTTACTCATACGAAGCCATTTTCACAAACTTTGGCGTTATTAACGGCCCTAATTGGCGTAAGCCCAAAATTAGGCTGTGGCGTAATAAGTACCGGCGTAAAAGGGGCTGGTGTAAAAAGGGCCGATAAGGTATTTACAAGTATACGGTACACTGTTCAGTTTTGTGCTGCATCGAATTTTGAAATTATATGCATTAAAAGTTAATACTGTATTACTGAAATAATATGGAACTTACCCCCGAGAGGCTATAATCAAAATTACTAATGATTAGTAGGCAAACGAAATGTTTTGCATTTTGAAATTTTGTTTATAATTGACTTCAAAGAATGGTTTTTAAATTGATCTGTAGATAGATATGTTTTCGTTGATCCAGATTTCATGTAGCTTTTATGTTCGTTATAAGTATTGCAATGAGTTATCAAGGAATTATTATAGACACTGGATAAACGAGAAAATGATGGAGAGCTTTTGGAGAGTTTCTGAAAACAATTGATGTTATAGCTTTATTCCGTAATGGATAAAAAGGCTGAAAATAATACCAAGCCGGGCACATTTATGAAATCTGGTGTGATAAAAACATTATTAGACAAGAAAAATCAAACAAAATGCGTATAGTGACACGAAATTTTCGATTGGGAATATCTTTCCAACACTATTCCCAGAAAAGGTAAAGTTGACATACATAAAGTGTAAAAATTATGGGTGAAACTTGGTGGCTACAATCAGTGACAAAATACTTGGCACAAAAGGGAAATCCACCGGGAAGTTTTGAAACCACAATCGATTTGTAAGTGCTCTAAAAAGTAGGTTGGAAGGGTAGAGTTTTAACTCTGAGTTTTAACGCTAGACTTAAGACTTACGACCTTAGGATCTGAGGATCCAAAAGTTCAAAAATGGTCCAGTAGGGCTTGAAATATAGCCCAGAAACCAATAAATCCCTCCCAGATCGAAATAATCGGTGGAATCAAGTTGAAGGCCTAAAATTGACATTCTCGCTCGAACTTCAATTTTCGAAAAATGGTAAATTAGCCAAAAGTGCCAATATGTTATGGCACTGATTGTAGGTGGTTTTTTTGAGGTTGAAGTTTAAAAATTATCAGGAGCTACTCACCTGGCAAATAACGTTTTTCAACGTTTATCTAACGTTACATGTACGTTGTAATCATGAGACAAACATTGATTTGTCAGCTGGGAAAGGCTCTACCTTTTTCAAAAAGTGATACTTCACTCGAACCGGCTGTCGATTGAGGCGAAAATTGTAAATGACTTTTGAACGTTGGAAAATGCCCAACATGAGTACCAGAGGATGGCTTAAATTGGTGACTCGTTATCTTTGACAAACGGGGGAGCACTTAATTAAATTTGTCATAACCAAATGTGTAAGAGTGATGCTGACAACAGACTAAGGGATTAACAGAAAATTAGTAGACTGTGGGGCATTTAATTTATGTAATGTATCAAATTTCAATGTATCGTACATATTGGATTGGTGTTTGCAGATGTTTGACCATAATAACAATTTTACCAGTGAAATTTTAAAGATTTAAAATATGTATTTCAGTTTAAAAAAAGCACCCTAACATTCTTCTATAATAAATAAATATACTTTCTTGTGACAAAATTATCCTGGATTTCTGATATTTAGCGTATAAGTTTTCTAAGCATCTCATTGACTCTCCTCATTTCTGTTGACTCAGCAGCATCATCGACGGATTTCTTTTTCCCGAAGAACGAACTCATTTTAACAAGACCTCCCTCTGTGCATGTTATCGACCCTCCGTGTTTCAACGACTGACTTTCATCAATAGACCATCCTATAACAAGCAATGACAATCATAACATAATAGTATCAAAGTAAACATAGTGCGAACCACTTGCTATAAAACAAAACAATTAAATCGCGTGATAAAAAAAACTTGTCCATTAACAGAAACAATTACATTGTTTCGGTTTTCTAATTTGACACATGACTTTTTGTTTCTACGATGCATACATTTTGTTTTTTGTGAACCTCTTTGTCTCTTTGCCGGTTAAATTAAAGTCTATCTTGAAATGATATACACGTTTTTTTTTTATTAGAACACCTAAAATTTGGCTGAGCCTGGATGTGCTTATTTTTTTAGAAATTTTCAGCCTAAAATGTTCTTAAATGAGTTCTTAATTTTTCAGACTACTCTGAATCGACAATATCATGCAAAATAAAAAGCACTTAAAATTAGTAAAATTTGGACAATATTGGACTCTCGATTTTAGAAAATCCATCCCTAAGTTCGGTTAAAACTGCTTGAAAAGAGAAAAAATTGTACTTTCTTGTCATTTTTTTCCAAACTGATGCTGGGCATGTTCTTACGATGTTCTTAATTTTTTGACGCATTTCAGCCTCAATGTTCTTATAAACTGGGTTCTAATAAAAAAAAAACGTGTACATCGCCATTAACAAGATATTTTTGAGAAAATGAAAATTGAAGAATGAAGAAGAAAAGTGAATATTGTTCGTTTTTTGCGTATCTTTTGTATAAACAGGCTTGCGAAGTTAGTCCATTTTATGCTGTTTTAGCCATACTCTGTTCCGGATTTCAAAACTTTCGGTTATTCTCATTTATACAGGTATAATGGGCTCTTCCTTAAAGAAACTTTTATCAGGGCTGAGGGCTAATAATATAATTCGATGTTGGACCACTCGGACATAAGAATTCTGACACCCCCAGCGACAAAGGATTTGATTTATGTATGAGGGATTTTTTAATCTATATCAAGCTTTTGATTCTCTCACAATCTGTATGCTAGCCGTCTTTTCCTTTGAAGTGTGCCCATCATTTTTACCTGTTCTTCTAGCCTTTGTTGTTATCTTCTTGAAACTCGCACATTTTGGATACTTCTGACCAAGTTAGTATGTAGTTTATGATTTTTGAGTTGTTCTAGAGAACATTTTTCAAAGAAACCTTTTATTTACCTGATCCACATTTATTCACAGCACGTCTCTCAACACCATTGTCATCCTCCTCTAATGCTTCTCTTTTTGAAAAAATATTTCTGATTTTTGTCAACGTATTTGACCCTGTACAAATGTATGTGGTGCCCGTTCCGTCCTCTCCAACGATCTGATTGATTTTCCTTCCTATAAAGATCCAAACAAACGAATATAAACAACAGCTCTATCAGTGGCCTAACTCTCAAGAACTACTGTCTTTTTTTATAAGAACAATTTTAAAAGAATGAGGCTCAAAAATGTTAAAAAAAAAACTTTTTTAAAGATTTTTGTCAAAACTCCTAAAGAAAGTGTAATAAATTACAGTATTTGAAAAAAGGGCCAATTCGTGAAAACTTTAGATCTTCGCTCTTAACTTTTAGTTTTTTTTTGCATTTCAGCTTGGAGGTATGCTTAGCATTATGCTTATTTTTATAGAAGTTGAGCCTAAGTATGCTTGAAATAGTTATGCTTATGATAAAACAAAATGTAGAGTGTAAACAACAGAGTGTAATTCAATGACTAAATCATTGTCATTTGAAAAAAATACTCTGATTATACCTGCACAAATTGCTCTTGTGTTTGCTATTGAAATCTGGCATGCAATAAATCCAAGGACAAAAATACAAGTCTTGGAACCCATTTTGTCGACTCACTTGATTGTCTATCCTCTCTTGCCTTGATCTGATATAATTCAAAATTACCATCAGAAGGGCTTTATATAGGTTTTAGAAAGTAATTATTAATTAGATAATCAAAGTTCATGTTGCGTTATCTCCATAAGTCATTTGGAGGAAACTCCTTTTTGACGCACCTGTTGTCTTGAGAACAATATGGTCACCAAAGCCTATCAAAATCACATTTTTCGTTTTTTTGCTTTTTTTCTTCTGTATTTTAATTCCTATGAGCTACATGTTTCTTTCTAAGAACAAACTAGGTAAGAACATATTAAGGCCAAAATGTCAAGAACAATTTAAGAGCATTTCAAGGCTTCGTGGACTCTACAACACTGTATTACTTAGGAATTGCGTAAAAGTACTCACGAAATGGTGAAAAATAAGAACAGGTTGAGAACATTTTTAGGCTTAAAAATCAAAATACTATAAGAACATTCGAATCTTTTGGAATGTTCTTATAAAAGAAATCAAACGTGGAGCTGGGTTCATGCTGCTTTCTATCTTATAATCAAGAAGAATAGTATCCTTTTTCCAATGGGGGGTTGCTATAATCTAACCTTTTTCTTATTGAAATAATGAAACAAAAACAATTAAAAAGTAACCGGTTTTTTGAAAAAACCTGCACAGTTTCATTTTTCTTCGTCTAACTTGATTTTTCCCACGAGACAAAAATTTGAAAGTCAGAAAATCTTCAGATTAACCTTCGAAAAATACGAAAATGATCATTACAGTAGTTCTTATATTTTCTTATTACTCAAAAGTCAGCTTAAAATTTAACAAATGAATCTTAAAAATACCACATTATCGTTGACAGTTCTAGATAATTTATTCAACTTTTTTCTTCGCTAACAAAGTTCTTCTTAACTTTCGAAATTCATCATCAACCAACATTTGTTCCAACATTCGAATGCGTTCTTCTCGTTTCTTACCGAATCTTTTCAGTCCAAAACTCACGTAACGGTTTTCTTCACACCTTTGGGGACCAGCACTCGTAAACATAATTGAACCATCTGCCAAGAAAAGGACAAGGATATTAAATTCGTGAAAAAGTGTCACTAGAAATTTTTCATAAGTTTCAAAATGAAATATTCTTTTCGACTTCTTTTTTTTCGATGTTTATTAGACTCATTCTAAACTCTTCAAACTCAAGAAAATCATACAAAATTAAGAGCCACTGAACTAAATTTGAAAATTTTAAAAATTAAAAAAATATAGTGCAAAATCGAACCTCTACATACGCCTCTTATACTATTTAAAAGTTACTTTCCAACCCGTATGAAAAATACTGAGTGCAATATATTTAAACACACTTGAACGCTTACCTCGGCATGCTTCGACTTCTTGTAAAATCAGTACAAACAGGACCAAATATAGACCAAGATTCATTGCGCGCTTCATTTCGATTCTTCTACCTGATCAAGAATCTTTAGAAATAAATAAATTTTGATTTTATAAAATATGTGAAGTCGCTTCTGTGTTTACAATATTTATTGAAATCATTCAGGAGGATCAACCAATTTGATAATAATTATTAGAACAATTAGAGAGTAAATTTAGATAGAGATATCTAAGAGTTTGTGTGGTATGAATTGCACATATTTTGAAGGTTTTTTCGGTCAGGAGAAAAAGGGGAAGGGAAGGAGACGCGCCTAATTATCGATGATTTCAACATGAATTTGTATATTTTCTTTTTGATAGTCTGAATCATTAATGTGCACCCTACTTTAGCACTGCTGCTGAAAGTTTACAAAACAAACATACTGTGTTTCGAATTTTAGTTTACAATAGAAATGTTTCATTTTGTTTCCAATTTAAATTAGATTTGATTTTCATTTGTTTAAGTTGAGGCTCGGCAGGTGGAGGTTAGGGATTTCTTGTGATTGAGATATAAAATAGATTACATCTTTCGAGCTACAGGATGCATTTTTAAACACACGCTGTTCATATTTCAACAATGCGACATTTTGTGAAATATTTTTCCATGATCATTTCCCCTTGTCGTGTTTTACTGGAAATTTAAATTATAGAAGCCTAAAGCAAGAACAACTCTGTCCACGAATTAACTGATTTTTCTTTGACAAAGTATCTCAAATGAATCATGCCATAGCTACCCAATCAATACTTATCTCCTTCAAATCTCTTGAAAAGTTTATCCCTGTTTTGTCGTGTATCCGGTCGTTTGTGAATCATCTTGTAATGTAATGATATTTTAAGATTTATGTAGAATCTGAATATTACTATTATGGTGCGAATGATTCTTGATCAATTAAGAATATCTTTTAGGTTAAAGACTTAAAACAGTCCAGTCGAACTTTAGAATTTTACCCTTTAATTTTTGATAATTCATCTCTAGTTTAAAGCATTTGTAGCCCAAACAAGCTTGAGTGTATAAAATACGGCGATGATGAATTGATCTCAAACTTTCATAAACCATCGTTTCACTACACTAGTATATAATGAGCTCTTGTTGATATTACAATTCGAAAATTCTTTAGAAAACTGCTTATCTTTTGTCTTTCAGAAAAAATAAACATCATAGAAAAAAAAACGTAGGGACCACAAGAAGGCACAAAATGAAACTTGAAGAAAATTTGCCTTAATTTAATATCTACCCTAAAGATGAACATTTTTCTAATATTGTTGCTCTTCACACGAATCATCAATTGGAAACGATAAATAAAGAAATTCAAAATGGTGGAGTTTAACAAGGAGCCATTGGTAGTTTGGGTGAGTATGATGCTTTTTAGTTTACTTTTATAAAAAACAAAAAGATCCAGAAAGATCCCTGTACCAATCATATCTTAAATATCTCTCTCGCAAAATATTTTACAGTCCTAAAGGACATAATTTTATGTATCTCCTACCATTTGCCCACACCGCATTTAAAAAAAAGAAAGAACAATTTTTTATCCCTTTTGCGCCGAGCGAGCACAAATCTTGAGAAAATCTATTATTCATTCTACTTTGTCAGCCAGAGTCGTGCCTCGTTTCTATATCATTCAAAAGATAGCTTTAACCCCTTGTGGGGCCTCATTAAGTGACAAATTGCGTTTTATAGAATTTTCGTTCCATGAATTCTTAACTGAATCGAAGCCTGCATTGTGTCTCTATAACTAGAACACGCACTATGAGCAACACAAATCTGTTCGAGTTATGGAAATTTCGAGCTATGGAGTAAGGTTTATAAGGCATTGTTAACTGAAGGGGCGAGAAAACTTGTTCGAGTTAAGGAGACATTCAAATAGAGATTCGAGGTAAAGAGACTCTTTTGTTATTAACTACCACCTGTTTTCCTTAGCTCCAATCTTATTTGGATGGCCCAATTACATCAAATGCGGAGCTTTCGAATGGTATTGCTCTAAGTACTGTTTTAAAGTTAATGTAAGTTATACTAGTTTTTGACGATAATTTATACAAATTTGTATGATCAACTGCTTTGTCCGGTATTTACAGTATTCTTTCTATATATGCGAGTTAGTTTGGTACTGACGATATATTATACCTTATTACACGAATATTACTAGTCATTTTATTAACAGGAATTGAAAAATTTCGTGTTAATAAAAAACCCCTTAATTAAAATTAGAAAGCAGAAAAATTCGTGTTAATTTCAGATCGTGCAAATTTCAAGGCCGTTAAATACTTGCCTAGTAATATTTGTGTAATAAATAAGATAATTTGCGAAAGCATTCAGTGCAAGTGTATATGTCCGCTTTGCACAACAATCCAAACCCAAGTGGTTTCACGCCTTGACACAACTAGCCTGTACCAAACTTCTTCACGTGAAAGCCACACGAAGTTCGACACAGGGAAAGATTTTTCAAAAAAACAAATTAATATCTTGCGTGGGCTTTTAGGATGGTACAGACTATAAATGGTCTTGTATCTGGTACCTCTAATTAGCGGACACTATCAGGGAAACGGATAAGTGTCCGTTATTTAGTATTTCAAAGTTAATGGAAGCGTTTAGGTTCTGAGCAAATTATATTGACAATTTTCTTAGGAGTAGACCTTTCAATAAATTAGGTCACGAACATCACTTGCCTCGTGTTGAAATTATTGCCATGGTGATCAACTCCCAGAGGATTTTACTTAAACTACTTTCTTTTCATAAAAAAATTATTTAATGTCTCAAGAGACATAATCACCGTAGTAATTGTTTGAAAACGAGGCAAGTGATGTTCGTGAAGTAATTTATGCAAAGGTGTATTGTTTTTGAAATAATTGATGATTTCTATCTTTAGTGATCCTGTTGTGTTCAACAATATTCGTATCCAACAAACCTTGATCAATGATACGGCAACCAAAGCACAAAATCTCGTCGAAATTTTGCATTGTATCAAAAAGTTTTATCAGGTAAGTTTTAGCTTAGTCCCATCATGCTTCTCATCACATTCTATAATTGACGATCAAAAATTGTTGCTCATCATAACAAAAAAATAAATCACCAAACAAGTCAAAAGAATATTGGGCTGAGGTTGATAACATTCCGTCGCAGGTTTCACAAAGATAAACCCACTGACCTTTACATTCCCTGGACCAGGCTATTTCCTATTTCCTATCTTTTTTGGAATTGGTACACGAGAAGAAGCCATTGCAATGTTAAAAATTAACGTCTAAAGGCCGGTCTCCACTTGCGCGCGCTGTGATCGCACTTTTTGGCTTCAATCCTTTTTGCTTGGAAAAAAGATTATGTGACGAGAATGTAGCGCGCGCTCGAAAAAAAAGTTGAACACATTTCAACTTTTTTCAACCGTTACGTTAGATCGCGCCGAGGGAGTTGCTTCATCTTCCTTTTGACCAATGTATTCGAGGAAAAGTAGATCTATCGCTCTCGATGCATTTTCACCGCTATTGAGTAGTGCCGCCATTAGGGTACCAATTTCAAAAATCTCCGATCAAAGATTTTTGGTAGGCCGGGATTGAGTAACTTGGTCCAGGGTATATAAAGGTCAGTGGGTAAACCCTATAACGCTACTTTTCGATTCTAATGTTTACTTTTACTCATCGATGATTTTCTCTTCGAAACTTTCAGGTAAAATTACAGCAGTTGATTATCATGAAGATGCCAGACATTTTAACGGTTGCCAAGGAGCCTGAAACAGGTCAGCATTTGATTTTGATACATGGAGTTTAATATACTGCTCAGATTATGTCGTGATCATCCCTAAATCAAGTTTATTGTACCCCTATATCAGAGCTAACGAAAGTCGTCGCTTACTTTTTCGTTGTATATCATTACAACGTCTTTACTATATCAATATGGACTGTATTTGTATAAAAATTGGTGTTCCCCCAATCCCTTTCAAGTCGAGTAAAGTCAAAATAGAAACTTACTTTCGACCTCATTATCACTGAAATTGTATCAGATAATTCACCATGACAAGAAAGCCGTATAAACCGTATAAAAAACGCCTCGGTATGGACTGGAGCTACAAGGGAAACTCAATTCTAATCCGTAACAAAATCTTCCTAAATTTCATTTAAATTCAGCGACGAAGAATACTTCTCTTTCTCTTTCATGTCAAATGAAACATTTCCCGATATTATTTTAGAATTGAGTCGGAAGGAAATGACAACCATTTTGCTTCTCATACTTGGTTGCGCAGTTCAGGTACGGTGATAGTTCAACATATTTCAGCCACCATTTTATTTCAACAGTATTGAAAATAAATTTTTAGTTACGTTTGAGAGTTTTTTCTCCTATTTTTGTTTGATAGTCTTTATAACTTCGCAAGCATATAATAAGATATATACCAGCATGATTTCATTTGTAATTTCTTGACTCCTCACTTTCTTCTCCCTAATGCGGCCTCTCTATGAATATGAAAGCAGAGCATTATCTTGTTTCTCCATAAGGATAGAGTGGGTTGCGTTTCAGCACTTTTATCCCAGATCTTTTATCTTCTCATTAGTGCGATCGAAAGGAAGAGTTCATCGAACACATCACCGAAATGGATGTACAAATTCAACGAGGACTCGTCGCTTCTATCCAAGAGGTATTTTTCTTTCGCTTTCTTTTCCAAGTCGAAGTGTGTGACAAGAGAGAAGTATGATAAGTTTGATTAATGGGGGTATTCAAGGCGACGATAACGAAGCTGATATTTAAAGCCAAGTTTATCAAAACTCATGCAGAATATCAGTACTGTCAGCACCACTGATGAATAAAGAATTTTCAATAATTTTCTTGCAGATCACAGAAAACCAAGAAAATGTTATACCATATCGAGTGAGCGAGCTCAGTGAAATGCCGCAGCAGTAAGTATAATTCCTTTTCTACGGGTTTGGCTCTTCCAGAAAATGTCCGTACATGTTTTACATGTCCGTAAATATTGTCAAGGGGGTTAGATCCGCTGTCCGTATGGTTATAAGTCATAATGTCCGGGGGATAAATTTCCAAAAAATGTTATATCCTATCTGTGTATTCAAACAATATATAAAGGCAAAACGAAGTTCCTATTCAATTGATTAAATTGACCTTAATTATAAGTTATTTAATAAACAACCCTTCTTTCAAACACCACTCGAATAAACGCCCCTTCTAAAAACTAAGAAATTTAGTAAACGACCCCCCCCCCCCCGTTGAATCTAAGTAATACGGTACTTTCAACAGGAATCTTGTGACATTGGCGGAGAGCTTGTACTATCAACTTCAAAAAGTGTTGGAACAGACCGATGAATATGTTGAGGTGAGTGCGCCTTGTTTTGAGTTTTTCAATATTCCAGGATTAAGTGAAGTTACTTTAGAAAATTGTGAGATATGCTGAAGTTTTAACATTATTATTAAAGACTGAACTAAATTTCTTCTTTTTCAATCGGCAGACGATATTAGATTTGGCGTTGCTTCAAGAAAACGATGAACATAATGATTCTTTTGAGGTGAGCTCCCTTCATGTTTCAATTATTGTCTCTCTCTGATGGATGGGCGCCCCAAAAATGCAGGTTGTTAAGTAATTAGGAAATAGATATGTACGTTAAACAACTCATTTAGCACGGTTCAAACCTTGTATTTTCTTTTGTATCGTAACATGTTGCAAAGAGTCTTAGCGTTAGAATTCTATTTCCTGGTGGAAATTTAGTCTAAAACACTTTTTCGTTCGAGTTCTTCTCACAATTGACTTCATATTAAATTTCAGGAATCACCGAGGTTTCGTCCACGCAATCCACTTATTCCCAAAACTAGCTTTAGATCCACCAATATACTGCAGGCTAACCGTCAAAGACTACAAAGTATTCAGGCTGATCTGTAAGTTAAACTTCTAACATTTTCGAGTCTGAAAAGTAGATCTAGCCGGTTGAGCTTGAAAGGACCTTTTTTCCATTGACCTCGCCATTTTACCCTCCACCGTCCGTTTTTCTTACTTAGCGAGTACTTAACATTTCTCAATATCTTTGACTCGCCGTTGACAAATCAAAAGAGCCAATCACAAAATTAGTGTCTGGGAAAGCTAAGATTTTTTTTGTCTAGCTAGCTTAAAATTTGAGATAGGCCCATTTTGTATAGTGAGGAGGGTTCCATCTATATGAAACAGGGTCAATCTATAAAAAATTCATGCTCAGGCAAACATAAAAATTCTTCGTTTTCTCAGGCAATAATTTTGAGATTGGACCTTTTGTCAACGGCAAACTAGAGATTGAAATTTAGTTGATATATTTAGTGTCTGTGAAACTAAATGAGACATGTCCAGATATTTGATGCGACTTTATTAAAATCTTCAGAGACGATCGTAACGCGTACATCAATGAACTGAAGGAAGACTTGGATAATTGTAAACGACAATTGGATAATGTTCGATTAGAGGTTTGTTGTTTTACCTACATGCAGTACAGTGCTGACCTTTGTCTTTCTATCCCATCGATATCTTAACTCTTTGTGAATCTTGAGGGTGGGGCAAGTAGCCTTGAGCCCCCACCTCCCTCTTCCGCAGACAAAAATAAAGATATTTCCCTGGTAAAAAAAAGAAAATTGTCAAAGAAAAAATCTTTTCGAAATGGTAATAATAAGTTTATTAATAGCTGATGAAATGATAAGAAATTAATCAATTGTGTTTACTTCTTGAGATTCTTATTGTGATTTTGCTTTGTCATATTATAGAATAAGCAACTTGTAAATGAAGCAGCTTGGGCAAAATCTTACCGTGATGAACTCGACATCCTAAAAGCTGAGGTAAATATTCAGATCTCTAAATCGCACAATGAAACGATCATACACAAAATTATTACATCGTTATAGTACTCGTAATGAACCAATCACGGTCGAATATTAAACTCGACATGGCGAAAAATTCACTCAACTCGATAAATTTGATTTCATGTATTTCATTTGGTTTCTCTTACTAATTTTAGATCGAGCAAAATGCGAAATACCAAGCAGAAAATGTGAAATTGAAGGAAAAGATACGAGATATGGAATACTATAAGAATAAATACGAGGTTTGTTCTTATTATAAAATTGAATTTAAAACTAACCATTTTTTATTTATAAGAACCAAAAAGATGTCTAGGCTGTTAAAAACTGAGGTCGATATATTCTGTGTAGGAGAAAATTACCCAATCGGATTGAGTTAGATAAAAAATCTTTTACTTCTTTACATCTTATCGGAATTTAATTCGTAAAAAATCTGCCAGTCTGTCTCCTTGTTTTTAAAAATGTTTTCTTTCACATCGTATCATTCCTGTCTATAGGAGATCAAGGAGCAGTCAGATTTCTTGTACGAAAGTAAACTCATCCTAGAAGAGAGAGTTGCAGGATCGAGTTCCAAGATTACTCGATTCACTCGCTTAGAAGAGGAGAATTCTCGTTTGTATTCTCAAGTGAAAGTCTTGATGGAGGAACGAGAAGACGATCAAAAGAGGATAAGAGATCTCGTTGACGAGGTTGCTAAGCTATCAATGGAAAAACAAGAAACGTAAGCTCTTTTTTATTTGAGATTCTCTTTTTTTGAAAATCAATATAGGAGCTTATATTGTGAGTTTTCAAGGCTGAAGTCTTTTTTCCCGAATAATGGAAATATACAAGGTTTTCTCTGATCTACAATCCTGGCCATAAACAATTGGAACAAACATCTTTTTCAGCTTTTGTAGTATATATACTGGTACTAAAGTGCCTTTCCTCCCCCTCCCCCATTATTGAGCTCTGATTTGCTCCTGTTGCTTATCAACAATGAGGGAGGGAAGAAGGGAAGGAGCTAGTGGTAGTTCATAGAAGAAAATTCCAATATTTATGGCCACGCTTCTAGCCTAGATCGTCACGCCACTGTATTTTTCCTTTTTGCTATTTATCTCCTCAAAACTTTCGTGCGTCCCAGAATATTATGATTTATCGATTTTCCAATTTCTATTTGTACGCAGACTGTCAGCTTGTTCTGTGATGAATGCAGAGTTGGATGGTTTGAGACTACAGAAAGACGGAGATGGTACGTAACAAAAAATCGTTTTTGTACGACCATTGGTTCACTTCACTTTTTATACATTCATTCGTTTTGCTCAAATTCCAAATAATCGAAAGCTGCATATGTTTAAACGGGAGACATTGACTTAAACATTGACTTTCAACCCCGAAGGGCTAGACTCCAGACTCCCGGATGGGAAATGAAACTACTTATTTCCCATCCAGAACGCCCGCGCGTTGTTTTCACACAAACGCCAGGTTGAAACTAAAATCTATCGCTAGATTTCGAAAGATGCAGTCGTCAAAAACAAAGGAATCGCTAGATACATACAATCCATCGTCATGATTACGGCGCGCTCTAGGCGCGTTTTGGATGGGAAATAAATGGCTTCACTTTTCTTGCCTGTGAAAGGTCTACTCTACATGGCTCCGACTGGGGTTGTAGGTCCCCCCGCCAAATTTAGGTCCCCCCCTGATGTTTTCATTTTTGCATTTTAAGGATCAGATCACACTCTGCATGAAAACATAAAGGTATAGAGAAATTAAACTCAATGGTTCGAACGATCGGATTTGACAATGCGTTACGCTTTCAATTTTTCTTTGACTTTCTAGGTTTGAATATGCCATTGATGATGGAATACAGCCAGTAAGTATTGCTTTAATGTGGTTTGTATGTTAAACGCGCGTGTCGAAAGGTAATTCAAAGAAGGGTCAATTGAACTTCAAATTCTAAATGTAAAGACACCAACATTATTATAAGGGAATTAAAACTTTATTTCTCATCACAGATCTACCGATTTCATGCGCCTGGAACGTGAAAACAAACACCTGATCAACCTTATCGAGAATCTTCGCACTTCAACACCTGATAGCAGAGCTCGTCAACTAGAGGAAGAAAACCGTGCATTGTCAGATAATATTTTTGAATACAAGACAATGATATCGAAGTTGACTAAGGTAAGTGCGATCATAATTGCTGTCATTATAGCAGTAACTGTCACTCTTGTCTTCATTGTTAAAGTTTGACCATGGATAGGGATTTTACCCGTGGCTTTTGTTGAATCCGTCTTACGTTCTAAAAAGGACTGGTTTTAGAGTTTGTTTTTAACACCCGTTTAACGCATATACATTCCAACTAATGAAACTAATGCCTTTTTCCCTCTTTTTTTTCCTTAATTTTATTTAATTGACCAAACGCACATACACTAATTAAATTCTAATAAAGTGAATTCTTTCATCGGAATTAATGACGATTTTATTGGAAACTTTTATACCACGATGACTTTTCCTTCAACAACTAAATTTTTTAAGGACATACCAATATTATACTTATAAAACTACTCAAGCCATTAACACGAATTGGTTACGCTTGCGTTAAAAACAACCGTTTAACAAAAGGTAATTTTTGTAGAACCTGTCTTTCGCATTATTAAATTGTACCGCTCTACATACTTGGTTAGTTTATATATAAGTGTAATAAGGTAAATTTATATTTTCATGATTTTATTACTAAAATTAAGAATATTTGTAGATTTTTTCTGTCTTCCTGTCTGCATCTGTTCAAGATTTTCTCCTCGCTCGAATTTAGTTGAGTTGTCTCAAAAGCAAATTTTTTCTTTCTCGTGCAGGCAGGTAAGAAAGAAGACCCTACAAATATTCTGAAATTACTTACTAACCACCTTTGACTAATTGACTTACGTTACTTAACTTTTTTTGACGAATTACAAGACACACAGACAGACGGACAGGAAGACAATATTTACATATTATTCTTTATATAATTTTTATATTTTTGTTGCATTATGGGGTACCGTTAGTGGTCTTGGTATCCTGAATTTTGAATATTGAATTACTATAAAAAGCTTATCACTGATAGCTATTTTAATAAAATGCATATTTCAGTTTTTTATTTTTTGTAAATATTACTAATATTTTGATTTTTTAATAAATATTTGAGGTATTTTTAATCATAGTTACTTATTTCTTAATTAGTGTGAATTTTGTAAAAAAAAAGAAAATTTTGTTGCATTTATTACTAATACTTTGTCTTCCTGTTCTTGACATGACATTACTGAAAGGAAAGGTCTGTAAACTTTTCATCTTTACCCGTTTCAATTGTATAACAAAAACCAACCCGTAAAATCTATTCCCTAAAATTTGAGAATCCCTCGACTGAGGTGGCAGTTTTACAGACCTTTCTTTTAACAACACATTAACGTAACTTGACAATTGTACGAACGGAATCTTCACGGTTGCTCACACTTACAATTAACTCACGCTACTGACCACTGATGTTCTACTAACCACTACTAACTACTATAATCGCTATTCAATGAATTCAATCGAGGTAAGATCTTGCGTATTGGTTCCTCGGTGTTTCAATTGTTTTTTTGTATTGTCCAGATAGAGATAGCTCCTAGACTATGCGTTTACATATTAAATGATCTGCATAAAGTTGAAATTACTTGGTATTTATATATTAGTACTGGCTTGACTATGTGCTTGCATATAGCATGATGCTCGTTGAGAAGGAACCATGGCTTTTTGCGATTTAGTGTAAAAATTTGGCGACAGATAAGTCTCTCAGCGTTTATGCAAAATACACTACAGTGTCTGAGAGGTCATAAACGCTGGTCATTTCTTAGACACACTGAACACTTTGACGTATTTAAAAATAATAATTATTTTTCATGTTCTTTCTTTTTACCCCAATATACAGGCTCTCGTCATACATGAAGAAACTATATTGTCAAAGACTCCAAATATTAAAGTATAAAGCCATGCATGTATTATATCTACCCCTTTCCCTTTACCTACAACTCCTCCTATCCTACCCTCGAGTTGAACGCATTTTCAGTCCCCGAGAAAGTAACTTTTCCGTCAGCCCTTTATATGCAAGTTCTCATACAAATAAATCTAGCCCGATTACCCCCCAGCCTCCCTCTACAGCATTAGGAACACACACACACACGATTTTTCACACAACACGTTTGCTTACAACACGCTTTCTCACAACACGCTTTCTCACAACACCCTTCACACAAAATCACCATTCATCCGATTATTATTTTTATCCAGTCCACCATTCAACCATAAACGCACTTTCAGATTTTTTGAACTGATACAGCAACAACTACTCTGAAACACGTAACTAAAACACTTCGCAGTAAGTTCCCGTTAAAAAGAGCCATCATCGGCCGACAGATAAAATAATTCTTTACGGGCCTTTTACTTAGTTATCCAGATTCACTTCTTTTTGACAGTTTAGTTGATTCTACACTCAGCGCTACTCAATGTAGTTAATGTCTCTCTTTGAGCGTTTTGAGAACTTTCTTGAAGATAACAAGACTTGCACAGTTGACTGCATAACAAAATTTCTCTGGCACACGTCACACCCATCAGCAAATTGGAACTCAACGAATTCTATAATACAAATGCACGGACACTCGTTGTTTTTTTTGACACACAAACGACTCCGCACAGTGAAATATCAAAAAACACTTAAACTGATCCAACGTACTCACTGCACACATGAGTCACTGCACAAAAACTGTTGCACTTTAATCAGTCACATTCTAACAACACCATAGTAACTGCTCATTATATCGTTAACCCAATAGAGTCTCCTGTCCGAGAAAGACAACAATCGTCATCTATCGGTCGTCATTGGTTCACAATCAGACAACATTAAAAATCTCCAAGGGACGCTCAATAAACGTAAATCGGACCTCGACAAAACGACAGGAGAGCTTGAAACATTGACGAAGGAGCTGGCAGAGCGTGGTGTCATCATCGATACCAAAACACTGCAGGACGCCATGTAAGTTGCACGAGATTTCATATACTTACTAACGCTTAGCGGCGTGGTAGGCTTTTTATTGGGTTTGGTGATGAATTCATAAGGTCAACCTTCTGGTATGTAAGGATGTTCATGCAACGACTTCAGGTATTTTCGAACCCAGACTTTCCACGCTTTGTATTGCTTGCTCTCAAATATTTAAATGCTGTTTGTAATTGAATTCATAAATGGGCCACTCCGAGAAAGCATCTCATTATTCAAATTAATTTTTCTTTCAGAGCGATTGGCTTATCGAACGGTCACGCAGAGAATAAATCCTCACTTGTTTCCATGTCTCCTCGAGAAGAATATAAATCTACGGCTGTAAATGTTTCTCTCGAAAAACAGTAAGTACTATTTGCAAATTGATTCGAAAACTAAGGTTTTAAGCTCACAGTGCATAAAAAAGAGTTAAATCTTTTTCTGAAATTTTTTGCAAGCTTGAAATTTCCAAGTCGCATGACAGCATATACCTATGGCTATGATAGTACTAGAATATTCCCTTGGAGAGTTATTTTTATAAAAGCTCTTGAAAACTTTAAAACCTATGGTATAGCTGTGTAGTGCCCGGTTTTTCGACCTATTCGAAGTGAAAGGGTAAATTTTCAAAATTTTAAGAATATTGTTTTGTTTTGTGCTGATCTTGTATGTTCTTAACCTTTCCAGATCAAAATATTTAACCTTTTAATATTCTATGTTCTACAGAGTGAAAGAGACGACAAAAACGAACGCTAAATTGACAACTAAACTTACACAAAAAACGGAGGAAGCCGACCAATTACAACGAAGGTATAAAAGAAAGATTTTCAGGATCGTTGAGATTATTTAAGGTAAAGAAGAAAAGCATTACGGATCGTAGATTGCTTAACAACTAGGTTATCCAGGGTTATCTCCAATCATCTGCATTGAACTGTTAGGTTTTTCAGCTTATTTAGTCTTCGATCCCTGCCTAAATACTTTTTTATAAACTACACATATCCGGGTTCGTTGTCCATCAATCGACTTCAAATATATACAGTACAGTCTCTTCAAATTGAACTCCAATGTCTCGAACAAGTTTGCTCTTCCCTTCAGTTGACAATATTTATGAACCTTACTCCATCGTTTATAAATCTTACTACATTGAAATCTCTTTAACTCGAACAAATTTTTGTCCCCCGTACGGGTTCGAGTTAAAGACTGTACACTGTGCAACCTTATTTTCATTATTGGATTCTTGCTTAAAAGAAGTATCAAAAGATGATTTTAGGGAATACACCTTTTTGACCGTAGCCGCCAATTATCGCGCGAGCATTATTTTGACCGTTTTACCACCCTCAAACCGTCCCAGTCTTTTTTTCGCGCCTAAAGACGGTAGAAAAAGTGTAAAAAAAGGATTGGATCGAGGTTAGGGTGGTAAATTAAAAAATAAAGTGACACGCGCCTGGCCGGGCGACTACGGTCAAAATGGTGTATTAATCGTGAAGAATAATTCTTCCCTTCATACGAATTTAAGAAGTGCCGAATGGACAAGCCGCCAGCGTCTGAATAGAAACCAGGCTTTCCAGGTTCAAATCCCCGCAACGTTTCGTTTAGTTAATAGATATCTGGCAGAGAATCCCATAAAAACAGACTACCTATAGTCCTATATTAACTGGGCTATCCATGTTAAATATCGATTCTATATATCGATTCGAATCGTTTCAGAATCAAAGACGTTGAAACGTATGGGCAGAAAGTGGAAGAACAACTTCAAGATCGTGAAAAAGACATTTCTTCTCTCGAAAGAAAGTATGTGTGGTTTACTTTATCTCATTCTATATAACAGCCTCTGGTTTTTTGAAAAGAAATCATCGAGTAGATACCATTTGCCAGCGCTTAAATGTATATCGTGGCTATTTTTGTTTTTCTAGAATCGAACAAAAAGCGACGGAAAATAAAACATTGCAACAAAATGCGCTTTTACAAAGTGATAAAGTAACGGCTCTTGAAGAAAGGTATTTTTTTAGATTTTTCGCCTTTATAAGGCAACCCCTGAAAATGATAAAAATAGTTTTTTTCTTGCATCAGATTTGAGGAACATCGAAATCATCGTTAAAACAACATCTTTTCAGCAGATATGGCACAGTATCCCTGTAGGAACACATTAAAAGAAGATTAAGATGATTATCTTGTCATAAACGGAACCTGATTGTTTTATCTACGCATGATTTTGTCTTTAGGGTTGAACATCTTTTGAGTTCGGCGAATGAAGACACGAAGAAAATCAACAAGAGTCTGGAACTTAAGTTGCAACGAATTAGTGAGCTGGAAACGAGGTTGGCTACTGTCGCTCTTTAATTTGTTGTGACTGATTGAAGGTTCTTATGACCTACTGGTCAAACTTTAACCAAACATTGGGTCGATCAAGAATCTGCTAATTCATAGGTCGTCAACGTTCATCAAATTTAAAACAAATTAGAATCCTAAGTGAAAGCATAACTCAAGCTTAGTATCTACCATACGTAGATACTAAGTATGGTAGATAAAATATAGTATGTCTTTTAACTCTCAGGCTATTTGATCACGATGAGCTGGAAAAGAATTTCAAGAAAACTGAAGAACATCTCAAAATAAAAGAACAGAAAATCACTAGCCTTGAAGATGAAGTACAAACATTCGAGGCTAGACACAGAGATCTTGAAGTCGAGTAAGTTATCATTGTGTTCTTCGGAAGTTACATGGGCATGTCTTTGAGTGTTCTGGAAGGGGTAGATATGTGAGTGGACAAATAAATCTCACTATGAATCTTGCAATGGAGGCAATATACAAAATAAACTAATCTCCAAGCAGATTCTGATTACTTCACCCTTACATGTATACACTCTAAAGGCCATGGCTCCGTAAGAGAAACTGCCCAGGTTGGCGCACCGCTTTGATCTTTTAATCCAGTTTTGGGATGAATATTAAATGACATATTGAGCATGCTGATTGGCTAAAGCAAAACAATGTCACCAAAATCAAGCGCCAATAAAAAACTTTCGCTTTTGTTTTCAAGCAAAAATAACGCGGTTTTGAATGTTTTGGCTGAACAACCAGGTCACATTCGCTATATGAGCGTGTAGAGCGTGGTATGCGTAGAATGGATGATCTGTTATGAGAATAGCAATAAACTAGTTTTAATTTCTTGATACTGTATATGGAGCGTGTGAATATTCGAAACAAAACAATAGCGAGATACAAAGTTTCTTCAAAAACTCTCTAAATACCTTAGTGTTAATAAAAATTAACAAAGCTTGTATCAAAATCCATTTGACGTTCACTACACAGCTTTCTTGTGGAAGATTTTAAGCTTTTAAACTCTCTTATCCAATCCTGAGAGCTCACTGTGTTTTTTCATTCATAATTGATATTTCATGTTACAATTTATAAATGATATGCAGGTGCACCACAGCACTGTGGTAAAAAGGTGAAAGTATCAATTTCTTGAATTTTCTCACGCTGATAATGTAATCTTGAATAATAATTGAATGAAAGAGCCCTCAAAAGTTTAAAGAACATCAAAGATTAATTCGTCTTCTTTGGAAATGATTTGATGGGGAAATTAATATATTGATTGGGCACACGGTATATAAGGGACCAAACCGATGACGCGTTGTTAGTTTGGTTGGGGTTTGATACTATAGAAGGAGATACGGGTCAAAGATTGGACCATGCTGCTCATCCTTGCTTTTTGGATGGTTCTTCTACAACAAGTTAGCGCTGCTTGTTATAACGGTATGTTGAGCGTTCTTTAAATTAGTTTCTTACATTTTTTAAGCTTAAGAAGATTGTTTTCAAAAAAGGTTTTTCAAACAATTCAAAGAATTTTCTAACAATTCATGAACTCACTTGAACTTCCTGAACATTGTCTGAACATTAAACTTTAATCAATTTATCCCATCTCTTTAATACAGGACAAGTTGAAGGATCGATCATATCTTTACGTAATGGTGAAACCTCGGAATGCAAACAGGGTATCGCTACCAAACTTTCTGCGTGGCGTAATACAAAAAGAGAGGACGTCACTGCAAGTGACACGGAGAAAAACCAATGGCATTTTGAACTCTTTGGTGATAGCAGACCACTTTCATTTGCGAATCATAGAGGACCTTGGATGCGCGCTGGCAGAAAGGATGAACCAAGACCATGGCTTCAGTTCGGGAGAAGAGATATTAATTTTGAGGTGTTTCACTCCGACAAATACAATGAACCACCATTTGCCATGATAAACGGGAAGAGAACTGCTAACTCCAAGAAAATTTACTCTGAGAAAATCAATGAACTACCCTTCGCAATCATGAAAGGGAAAAGAAAAGTTAATTCCAAAAGGCTTCACTCCGTGGAAATCAATGACCTACCCTTTGTAATGATGAATGGGAAGAGACACGCACGCGACAACATTGTTGGTCCCAAGGGTATGTCCCTTCAATGGGCAAGTCGCTTTGGTAAAAAAGACAACTCGAAGAAAGAACTCAAGATTAAAAACAGTAACAGTAAAAGAAATACAAAGCCTTGGTTCGACATTGGATCTGAAGGCTCTTCTCTTCAATGGCAAGTTAATCCTTTTGGTAAAAGAGGAAAAAGGGATACATTACCGTGGTACGAGCTTGAAGGAGGAGGCCTCCATTGGAATCGGAGAATTGCCAGTAAGCGTAGCCAACGTCTTCAGCTTCCACCACGTGTACCTCACAAACGAGGAGAGAGATATAAGTTTCTACCTAATAGAGGTGACACAAGTATGTAGACAACATGTTAGAAACATATTGTATGAAATACTCAGATAAACCAAGAGAAACGAGTTATGAAATAACTAACAAAAATTAGAATCTACGATGTAGAATATAATACTTATTTATGATTGTTATAGTTTAAGTGTCCTTCTTTGTAAATAGTTTATTGTATGGAATTTTTAAAGATCTTCTGGATGTTTTTTTTCAAATATTTTGGTGTTTCCATTTTTTATTACTTTTCCAATGTTGCTCATTCATCCCATCAACCCATCCTAAACAGCTTTTGCCACTAAGTCGATCGATCGGTCGAAGATTCTTCCGAAATGGGAAGAACTTACTCTATTTTTTTCTACCCGTTTGGGAAGATTCTTCCTCTTTGAGAAGTTGAAAATTGACTGAATCTTCGGCGAAGCTGTACGATGACCGGCGAAAGTTGAAACTTTTTGGAGGTGAAAAAGCATCAAATTTTAAGGTTTTTCACCGAAAGAAAAATAAACTTTGCCGTAGAAATCTTGTTAAATTGTGAAAAAACTGCGTAAGCTTCCCAAACGGGAAACTTACCGCTTCTTCCCGATCTGGAAGTCCGTTTTTTAACTCTTACCCATTCATTACCAGTTTGGGTGTTAAGTTAATTTCCCGTTCGGGAAGGTTTTTCCCATTTCGGAAGAATCTTCCCGATTGAGTTAGTGACACAAACTGCTAAAGTCTAAAAAGTACTCTCCTATAATTTTCTCTAATTCGAAAGAGAAATAATTTAGTCCCCTTGAAAATCGAACTGCTGTAGTTAGAAATTATAATCACAATGATTAATAACAACATTCAAAAACAAGTGTCAATTACCAAATATTATGGCATTGGTGAAGTAAGATTTATTGGAAAACATGGGTTGGATCCTAATTGTTCGCATTAACTGGTTTTGGAGGCAAAATTTTCCTTGGCCTAGAATTTCTCGATTAAGATAAATTTCCCTTGACAAACATATAAATAATTTTTTTCTTTCAGTTACGCAAAAGCGAAGAATAACTGCATGAAGCTGGAACATTCCATCAAACTAAAGGATGAAAAGATACTCGCTTTAGAATCCAGGTAAGTAAATCTAACCTTTTAAGAAACGACTACCAAAAAAGGGTACTTCCTTTAGATTAACCTTCAGGGGTAAGTTCGGTACAAGCGACAAGGATTCGACGTCAAAGGGTAATTAATTCCTAGAACTAGGAAAAATCTTCCCCCTTAGTGTGGTATACGTCACACGTCACAATTTGAGATATCTTTTAATCGCTATAAACGGGAAGAGAGTTGCTAACTCCAAGAAAATTTACTCTGAGAAAATCAATGAACTACCCTTCGCAATCATGAATGGCAAAAGAACCGTTAATCCCAAAAGATTTCACTCCGAGGAAATCAATAACGATATTCCGTGAATTCACCTTGCTGAGTCGAACTTTGAATCAGCATTTAGATTTAAGACCCTTAAAACCATAAAAGATTTAGTTAGGGGCCGTTATTACCAATTAACAGGTTCTAAAATAATTTAGAACAGTAGAATAATCAAAATTTGTCCATTTCATTTTCGATCCAGTGTTGACGAGTTGACAATGACAGCCAACAGTAAACAATCAGAAAGAATCGCTCTCCTTATGAAATCTCTGGATGGTAGAGGTACTGATATCACTGAACTCGAGAAAAAGTAAGAAAAATATTTCTTGAAACTCATCGGTCATACACTTCCAATGAATTTTGAAGTCGGATAACTTCATCTCTATCTCCTCTAATTGGAATAAAGTAGACTCGAAATCAGTAGTAACCACAGTCTGAATTACAGACCTTTACAAAACCGCAGGTAGTAAAAGAAACAAGAATCCGTTAGTGGACAGCAGCCTATAATAACTACAATCCCCACCGTAATATTTGGCACTAAAGGGGAATTCCCTCAAATTTCAAAACCGCAAGTGGTTTTTAAGTGCTTTAAAGTACAGTTGGAAAGTAGAGTTTTAACTCTGAGCTTTAACATGAGATTTAAGACTTAAGACCTTAGGATCTCGGGATCTAAAAGCTCAAAAATGTTCCAATAAGGCTGAGAATATAGCCTGTAAGCCACTTAACCCCTCTTAAATCGAAAAATCCAATGAAACAAATTGGAAGTACTCAAACTGCATTTCTCGCCCGATCTTTAAATTCTGAAAAACGTTAAAATAGTGCCAATATATTTCGGCGCCGATTGTAGGTATTGAAAATAGCTAGTTGATGCAATATACATACCTGCCCTTCAAAGATAATCTACACATAAATCTGTTATTCTTTCTAGAGTTGAGGAGTTGATGGAGAAAAACAGCAAATTGAAAGCTGAAAAGCGTGAGAAAATGGAACGCATACAATCTCTTGAAGAAAGGTAAACATAGTAGTACCATTATCATAACCAACATTTCGTGGAAAAACAGGAAAATAACCCTTTTGCGTGATTAAACAATATCACTTCATTTTTCAGTATGAAAGAAAACGAGTCACGTGACATGGTTGAAAAAGACAAACAAATGTTGGATGATCGAGTCAAAGTTCTAAACAAACAGCTGACTGAGCGAGAAGGACATATCGATGAAATTGAAGTCAAGTAAGGGAAAAATGGAAAAAATTTTCATTTACTACAAACAACTTTAGCGTGCACTTTAATGGGTTATCTTTTATCCACGAAAATAGCCATTTTTGTTATGTTTACGCTAAGAAATGCTATGAACTGTTTTTCGAAGAAACGATCTTATTATAAAGTCAGGTTTTCTACTTGTGTATAGTTCTTAAACAGCGAAGACATTTTCAAAACTCAACCTTTAAATTCTGTTCCCAGTTACACTGCAATAAATATATAACCTTCACAAGTAATTTTAGTATCAAAGGACATTTCCTTGGCATTATAAACTTTTAACTACATATACATTTTCCCACTTTTGCAGGTTATAAGAGTCAAAAACTTAGAATTTCATTTCCTTGGCGTTATATACACAGTTTACTACGATACAACTTTACATATACACCTTCCCACTATTGCAGGTTAGAAGAATTGAATAACACACTTAACAAAACCAAACGCACTCTTCAACACAAAGATGATAAAATTGAAGCCATGGAACAGAAGTAATCACTCCCCGTTTAACATTTAGACAGAATAGTTATCCTTCTTCTTCCACTTTTAGTATACAATGAGCTGCATCACAATCTAAGTAGCTTAGCAAGTCAACGATTGTCATTGTATCACTCGCACCTCATCTAGCCTGAAAGTTCTATAATTTTATCATAATATATGAAGAAAGTGAGATTCATCTCGAACTGTCATTAACTTCTAACCGTAAAAAAATACACCACTGTCAAATTGTTAGTTTTAACCTTAATATCGTTTTAACCTAAAGTTACACGTATTCTAAACCTAAGATTCAAGCCATCTTCGCATCCGGTTTATATATATATTCTGAATTACTCGTGGTTTTAGACTTCACGAATATGACGATTTATGTCATCAGAAAGAACGCCTTTCCAAACTTCTTGATGAACGATCGAAGAAGATTCTGGAACTTGAAATGAAGTAAGTACATCATCAATTCGAAAGATAGAGCATTCTTAGGCGGTGGTTACACGAAATTCACCCCTGGATAAAATGGGAAAAATAACTCAACCCGGGGGTTGGGGTAATATGTCTATACAGAAACAGTGTTTTTTATAGACTGAACTGAGGCAAATTTCATCCCGGGATTAATTTCACCAAGGGTACGTGTAACCACCGCCTTATTAAAACTTAATCTTTATACCCTTTTAATCACTTTAAGCGTATCAATTATCGCCAAAATTTCAAGATTTATTTGCACGAATTAATCAGCTTTTGGAATTTGGAGCATTTCCCGTAGATTTAATTTTGCGGATCTGTTTCTTTTTTAGCCTGGATAGTTTGGAGAACGAGAAAATGCGTTTAGAACGAACAATGGCTCAAAAACAAAGTGAATATGAATCTGCGACGGAAAAGTAAGCCTTGTAACTAGTTTCTGTCTAGTTTATACAATATGCGATGATAACCACAAAAATAGAATTAAGATTTTTAAGTTTAGACTGGTGAATTTGAAGCGCTTTTTAGTAGTTTTTGCTTCAAGTTGACAAATTTTAAAGCTTTCTTATGTGGGACGACGGCCAATCAAATTGATATTGAAACTTTCCATTTTCAATACTTTCAGCTTGGGCACCTTAGAAGCATCAATAACAGATCAAAGCAGTTTAAGTAAACTGATCGAAATAAAAGACAATAAGATTTCTTCTTTACAAAACACTATGTATGAACATGAAGAAACAATGGCTGACCTTGAAAACCAGTAAGTTGTGAAAGTGCTTTTGAAGGCTGCAATAACAAGTTCATGTATGTATGTTATTCTGCGACGGAGGCGCATAGCTTATCATTTGCCTAAATCCTGATCAGCTGAGGACGACGGTAAACAAGCACTTTTACCGTCCTCGATTTTTGCGGGTTGAGAAGGTTGAGAAATATCTTTAACTACTTTTTCCCTTATAAGGTAATAAACATTTTTTACTCCCCAACGTTTTGATATTGTCATAACTTAGCTAATTCTATTTCCAAGCCTTCTATATCGCTTGATAAACAATTGTTTATGGGTGTTTATGAACTTTTACTGGCTACCAATTCTTCAAATCAACATATCTTCATTTTTCAGGTTATCAGAAAACGAGGGAAAGATCAAGAAATTGAAACATGCTTTGAAGTTAAAGGAAGGAAAAATCGTAGAACTTGAAAATAGGTAGGAATGTTTGACTTTTCGGTAATGAAGTGCTTTACTGTAGTGCTTTAAATTTATTCATCAATAAATCAAATCAAAATACTTTTAAAGGTAGAGCATATTGTTATACACGAGTTGGCTTTACCTTCGAACCCGCTAAAAATTTAATTTGGCGTTGTAGCTTTACCGTTGGATGTCGAATATACAGTTAACTTTCGCTAATTCGAATTCGAATGGGGAATATTGTTTGTTCGAATTACAGAGAGATCAAAATTATAGAAATTATTCTAAAAGGGTTTTTCCTTGACGGGAACTGAAAAAATATCGAATTATAGAGGGATTCGAATAAGTGAGAGTTCACTGCAATCATGGACAAAAAGTTGTAGACAAATGAAATTTCAGTGAAAAATGATGAGAAATAGAGCAAAATGACTCTTCAATGTGTCTGAAAAAGGAGGGAAGTTAAGAAAAACACTTTCGAAGTCGTTGCATTGCTTTTGAATTGCTTTTGAGGGAACCACAAGCAAAAAATCAGCGTTTTGATACTGGTGTAAGCCAATTAATCAAGCCCTTGTGGTTAGACTGCAGTGGATGACTTTCAAAGACTTTGAACAGCTTTGAATGACTTTGGAAAGCACCCAGAACCTCTTGGGAACTTGTTTTTGATCGATATTGAAGTATTTTGCAAAAATATTGCAGAAGTCTACAAACCTTTTGTCCATGATTGTGTATAGTGATAATAGTAAGGACTCTTCTTGGAGAGTTTAATGAATGGTTTATTTCTTTCAGTGTTGATAAAATGGAAGAGCTTGAAACGAAAAACGAGAAATTAAATTTAGCTTTGGAAATGAAACAGTCGAAAATGTGTGAACTAGAGGATAAGTAAGTCCCTTCATAATTCACAGCATCTTTTATCGCTCTAAACGTTTTCACTTCTACAGACAATGATATTCTTTCAATAATTTTAAGAAAATAAATTAGCGTAACATTTCTCTTCCAGAAAATACATAGGGGATGGAGGTTATAGTGTCCGGGGGATAGTGAAAAATATACAAAATTTAACTTGTCCGGGGGGTAAATTTGCTTTGTTTGGGGGTAATTTCGCCCTGTTTGAGGATAATTTTGAATGTCCAATCGGGGTCAACCGATGCTTATCAGGGGGTTAGACCTGCTGTCCGGGGGTCAAAAGTCACAATGTCCGGGGGTGTGGGTGTGGTAAATTTCCAAGAAATGTTTATCCTCCACCCCCATATTCAATTTTTTTTTCTGGGAAAGCCCAAAGCTAAACTCAGACGAGAAAAAATACAAAAAGAGCCACGCTATACATACTCGGCCTGAAAAGAAAAAGAAGGCTCAAATAAGATATACAAAAGAGAGAAAACCCTAAAGAGGGGAGTTTCTAAACGTCGACCAGAAATAACGACCACGACCGGCGACCACGACCAGCGACCAGATAAATTTGGGTTATCGACTTTTTTCCCTTTCTCCAACATAGAGTGTTTCTCCTAATTATTGAAAATATATATCATATTGAAGAGTAAGCTCACCCCTGTCTTATCTATTTAAAGCTACGTGGTAAATACATAAAGTAACCATTTCGACGCTCATGGAGCTTGATTATTGTGTCAATTTCTATCTTTTTGTATTATCAACATCAAAATAGTTAGTGGCACAACATTTTTTGAAAATGATTTGAGAAGCTTTGTATTTCATCATCAGATTGTTATTTCTGTCGAAATTGGTCATTTTGTCAGCATAAAGACAATAGAATAATTGATTAGATCTCTAAAACTGGCCTTCCCAATATTTTCCTACTGACAAGTTCTATCTATTCATACTAAAGGCATCTCATTCAGCATAATTAAAATATTTGGTGTAACAAAGCTTACAAACATCATACTTAATGACCCAGTCAATATTTTTGTCAAATAGTGTCACTTTGTCAAGAAAATGACTGGTTACTTCAAAGGTCACTCTTTAGTATTCTGAGGACTTGATTGAAACATTCTCTACGGTGAAGAGAGCAGATAAACTCGATCATTCAAATTTATCTGGTCGCCGGTCGTGGTCGCCATTTCTGGTCGATGATTAGAAACTCCCCCTAAAGAGACCACTTTTTGCGAAAACATCACTTTCTGCGTTACATAAAAGGGCGTCCTAGCTACAATCACCCTCGAAATATACTGAGATTTTGGTGTATTTTAACGTTTTTCAGAATTTAAAGATCGGGCGAGAATTGCTATTTTAGCACTTCCACTATCTACCATTGAATATTTCGATTTTAGAGGGGTTTGGTAGCTTCTAGGCTATATTCCAAGCCTCATTCGAGTAAATTTGAGCTTTTAAATCCTGAGATCCTAAGGTCCTAAGTCTTACATCTCATGTGAAAACTCAGTGTTAAAACTCTACTTTCCAACTGTAGTTTAAGGCGCTTAAAAATCAATTGTGGTGTTCAAAATTACACCGGGAACTCCCCTTTGTCTCAAATATTTAGTGGATGATTGTGGATATCTGATATATTCATCAAAACATTGGTTTGAACTCACTTTATAATTGGTGTAAACACATGATATTTTAGACTTGACAAAATGGCGGATGTTTCACGAAACAATTCTCGATTAAAAGAAAATCTTGAGGCCAAAGATGACAAGATCATCTCCCTTGAACAAAGGTAAGTAAAGGAATCTTGGCTCTGGCTAACATTAATACAGGAAGGGATGTCCAACTACAAGAAGTCAACATAGTCTTACTTAATGTAACTTAGTGAAAATAATCGAAATCCTACATATCGGCTCTATCTATCTATCTACACTTAGCGTGCGATGAAATTGTGCTAGTCGTTGGTAATGCGATCTGTCTAGACTTCGAGGAATTACTTTAGGCGTAGAAACTTTCGCGAGCAGAAACTTTCGCGATTTTCGCGAATTTTGGTCCTTTTCGCGAAAGTAAATGTCTTTAAAAATTCTAGGAAGGGCCATTCGCGAAAGTTTATGCTCGCGAAAAATTTTCGACAAAATAGAAAATCTGTTAAACTTCAAACTTTGAATAAAATGTAAGTTTTATGGCACTTTTTAGCCTGCTAAAAGACTAATAAGTCAAAGGACAAATGTTTCAAGCCAACCCAAGAAGTATTTGTGTCTCTAAGCCATTTTTTCGTGTGAAATTCTCGATTTTACGTCTTGATTCGCAAAAGTTTATGCTCGCGAATTATATTTTTCCGTTAAATTCGCGAAAGTAAATGTCGTGAATTTCGCGATTTTTCGTCCTCGCGAAAGTTTCTGCTCGCGAAAGTTTGTACGCCTAAAGTATATATTTTTATCTTCTAGGATCGATGATCTTGAGGATGCAGTAAAAATGAACGAACGTTTGAACCAACAAGTCAAATTGAAAGAAGAACGAATTAATACAATCCAAGAAAGGTGAAACATCATGATTCGTTTATAATTATTTGAATGTAATCGAGACAGAGCATATATTCCGTCCTTTTCGAATAATGATCACCATTTTGATTCTTAAGAATGATCGCTGCAATCCGGAGAAATTATAAATTATTTGCTCTGTTGAGCAGATTCTCGCATTATTTTGGCGAGTCATTTCTGTCATAACTTCCTGATTACTATGGAATTCCATCTTAACCCTATCTTATTGTTTACTTTTCTTTCATTCGCCAGGATTCAACTCTTTTTTTTTTATAATTCAGGAATCAAGATTTGGAGCACAAGATTCACCAAGTTGAGCAAGCCAACGAAAAGATGAAGCAAAATATCGAGAAAGAACTGATGAAGCTCAGCGAACAGTAAGATCTAGTTATTCAGCCCACCATCAAAAAACTTATCCTTATTATCAACAAATACAAATACAAATACAATGATAATTTGAGATCATTTCATTCTACACGTTGACTAGACATTGCAAGTAATATGTCTAAAAATTCAGCCGAAATCTTGATATTATAGTGATGGTGTAGTTGATTACCTCCCTATCAGTCCTGAATCACTTAGATGAGACTTCTTTGCTTTTTAACTTTATTTTGCTAATTCTTTCTTGTTTCTTTCAAGAAATCAACAATTAAGCGAAGGTAAAGTCAAACGCCAAATGTCCATCATGAGAAGAGAACAAAAGATCGTCAATCTCGAATCCAAGTAAGTTCTGGAGTAACTGGTGATGTGACCAGTCACAATATAGAAATTTGAACTTCTCAGCTACTCAAAAGAATCTATCCCTTTAACCAACTAATTCTCTCACATTTCTACTATATTTCAAAGGTATTGAACTTCGCAGATATTGATAGGAGTTCGAGCTTATGTATCTGCTCGTGGATATGTTTTACGCAAATTTTATTCTACTTCCAATAGATTAAACGAATATGCTTCAGAAAGAAAAGCACACGAAGATAAAATGAAAGACCTACAATCAAAGTAAGAAAATTGTCTTTCTTTCTACGAAAACTTCACCTCCACGCCACACTCTGATAAGTTACATAGTAGACTAGAGTCTACTTTTGGCTGAACTTTTTGATAAATTTCGAGTGAAGTAGACTAAAGGAGCGTTTGGCGAGGTCGCCATTTTGAGAGAAAATGTTAAAAATCCAAAACAATAAAACTAATTGGAGTTGAAAGATATAATCCATATAAGCTAAGATATAAGCTATATGAGAAACAAACAAACATCAATAACAGATTTGCAATCCCTTATTCTCAAATAAAAACATTGCTGCATACTGTTTTTATCTTCCAAAAACAACTAAGCAAAAGCATATCACCATTAATCGCGCCACCCAGTCTATAAAAACGGGCTACACTATGGGAAAATGGTACGCAAAAAACGAGGTAAACCTTCACGTATATAATAGGTAAAACTGAAATTTTTTGGTTTCATTCTTTGCGAGTAATTGATTAGTGAATTACTTAACCGTTAACTTCAGACTTGAAGGCACGATGACCAAATATCAAACATTGGATATGAGCAGTGAAGAAAAAGATCAGAAACTTGCTGAAATGGAAGCCAGGTATGAATTGTTCTTTTTCAATACATTTTGTGATTATAGTTAAGCTTAAATTTGGATAAAATGGCCCGTGATAAGAGATTGTTCGTACAGTAGACTCTCGCTTATTCAAAATTGTATTATTAGAATCTCTCTGTAATTCAAACAAGTTTAGACTTCCCGTTCCAGTTCGAATTAACTGTATTTTATTGTTTGATCTACAAACTCTTCAGGCTAGAGGAGCTGCAAGATACTTACAAAGAACACCAACGCCTTATGGATGACCTTCGCAAGAGAGACGATGAAGTAATTTCATTGAGAAAGAGATTGAAGTCAACTCAATCATCCAATAATGAAGCCATCGAGGATAAAGAACTTGTTATCCTGGAAGTTCAGGACCGGCTAGAAAAAACGCTAGCTTTGAATAATCGTCTCGATCAAAGTGTGAAAAAGCAAGAAGAGAATTTGAAAGCTATGGAGAGATCATTGCAAGATGTGGAAACTAGTCTAGAAAAAGCGACAAGTGACTGTAGCACTAAAGATCGAATTATCGAACGCAATAAACTGAAGATGGACGAACTAGAAGAGCAATTGATTGCTAAAAATCAAGAAATTATCGACATTGAGAAAAGGTATAAATTCACCCATTCTTCTAAACATATCATAAATATCCTCCAATAACACACACGGTGTACAAGATTATTGTGTTTTGCCTGTTGTTGTTGCTTTTTGTCGGGAAATAAATGAACTCTTGAGTAAGAGTAAGACAGTGAAGAGAAACATACAAAATAGTTATTTGATCCTACCCCAGCTCCCGGGTAGAAGAGCCACCCAATACAGTCTGGTTTTATTGCCTCTGTATCTCTCCTCTGGGAAATAGACATTTTGCGATTTTATACTTTAATTATGTTGTATGGGGTGTTTACACAAATCGTAACTTTAATTTTAAGATTCGTTCATCTGTTTGGAGGGGAGTAGAATAGATTGATACATTTTTCAATTAAGTTTGGCGTTCACATATTTGGCTAACCCATAATCAGTTTTGGGGAAAATTTAGTCCCCTGCTAGTGATAAACTAACATAAACTAGAAATAGGGTTGCCGGCAACCAATATCTGTAGGGCAGGAGGAAGGTAAAAATTTCTGAGACTTGAACACCGCCATCTTAAACCTTGTTTGTGCTTTGAGAGTATAGCCAATATCGCACGGAACCAAGTGAGAAGTAAGGCTACTTGCAGGCGGGACGCCCCGGTAGTACCGCAGGCGGAATAAGTGATTTAGACGATTTAAAATTAAACTACTTATTGTTAAATAAACACCTAAACTTTTTGACCCAATTTTTTGACATTCATTGTATAGCCATTGTATCAGCATTCATGCCCTGGTTGATCACACACAAGATTTATTTAACGAACCATCTTTTTTTTTCTAGACTGGTAACGTCTCACAATGTTGAAGTTGAAAAGGAGAGATTGGTTTCCATGCTAAAGGAGAAAGAAAACAGTCTTGGTCACCTTGAATCTAAGTAAGATATTACATTGGTCGAATCAAATCACTTTAATGAGACTTTCGCTGTCTTCATTTTAAAATTTTACCCTCCAGTTTTTATTTTAGACTTGGAAAGATGATAATATTTTGATGTTATAAGATAATGTAAAAGAATTTTCTTTTATTTTCAGGATCAAAATGCTTCAGAAAGATGAGACGAGCAAATTAATCAAAGAGAAGGAGGAAGAGCTTGATACCCTTCAGAAAAGGTTCGTACGTTGCTTGCACTGATTTTGAAGAATTTTCAGTCCAACCCGATAATTGAAACCTCTCTAATAAGAAGGGCGGTGGTTTCTTGTCCCAATCTTTCCTATTTGAAGAAAAATATTGGTTTCTTGATGATCTAATTAAAAGCCAACTCTACAGTTCTTATCTAGAATTTCGTCTGCAGGTTCCTAATAAGGAGGTCCGGGGGGGGGGCACTCAAGGTAAACAACCTACCGCACGTGCGGCCCTTAAGAGTCTCTTTTCCAAGGGTCGAAATGAGCAAAGATGAGAAAAAGTGCCCTCTAAGTGTGTAAAATTTGGAAAATCTGACCATATTTTTCCTAAAAATGGTCCAAAGTGGGTCGAGGGGTCGATTTTTCGCCAAAATTTACATCAATGTGGCTAAAAATTTTCTGCACTGTAAGGATCCGATTTCAAAGGCCTAATTTTGGGCCGCACGTACGGTCGTTTTTGAATCGAGTGTCCCCCCTCTCGGAAAGAAGATTTGAATTCATAACCACGTAGGAAGATCTGCCATGTGTACAAAACCTTTCACGATGACAATCTTTTCTTTATTCCCCTTTTATGTAGAGCGGATGAAGCATTGTCAGAGAAACATAAAATGAAATTGAATTTGCAAGAAAAAGAAGGTATCGTTAAAGACCTGGAAAGGAAGTAAGTTGCTGTTACGGATGTAGTGGGGGAATAACGTTAATCTTTTCTGAGAGCCAACAAAATGAATTTTATTCGAAAGAAGAAAGCTTTTTCACCAGATATTTCCTTTGAGAGTTTGGGTATAAATTGACTCTTTTTTAAGTTAGAATTCAACGGGAAAAGTTTGAGGGCGTATTATATTGGTGATTGGTTCTCAAGTAATTTTGGTTTTTCAAACTTATCTAATTTGTTAATGTTTTAGTGATGGTATGTCTTTATTTTTAAAATCAAATGAAAGAAAGTTCAAATAATTATTGGAGAAATTACAAAGTCAAAGTCATTCAAATTCATTCAACATTTACTATTTTTAGAATCGACGAGCTTGAGCTGACAGCCTCAGACAGTGATAAACTGAATTCCATTGTCAAAGAAAAGAACACACAAATTTCCATCCTCAAGAAGAATTTGGATGAATATCACACAACTACGACCCAACTCGAAACGAGGTACTGTACTTCAAAATATATTTTTTGCCAATACGTAACGAATAGGTTTTTACGATTTTTAAATTTAACATCTCACAAGGAAAGGCGCATCTAGTTAGTTTAAACCCAGTCTAGAAGGCTTTCGTTTTGTTTCGTACATTAATGGTTTTAATCATGTGACCAGAAAAAAAACCTATCCCAAGAGTCAAACATGGTAACGTGATCAATAAAGCTAAAACAATGCATTATCAAATCGGAATTTTTGATTATGACTATGGGCACATCACTCATGATATTAAAGCGGACCCCCTCCCTCCTTCATTTTGTTTGAGCCTATAGTGCCGCACCGCATAGGATAGAAGATCAACTCCCAATTGAGGTTAAATTATTTTATTATGAGAGGGAAGCAATTGTTGACAAAATATAATTGAGAAATAATCTTATCCGTTTATCCATTATTTTGAAAATTTCAAAAAAAGATTCGTAAAGATTTCATAGAGGCTAAAAACAAGATGGAAAAACTTCTCATCAATTTTCGCCTTGTCTCGTAGGATCGAAGAGTTGTTATCAGACCAAGGGCGCAGTAATTCGAGCAATAAACAGAAAGACGAAAGATTAACTTCACTGAAGAAACAACTTGAGGATCATGTCAATAAAAACCATTCTTTGAACAACGAGTTACAAATGAAAGAAGAAAAACTGAAATCGCTAAAGAAGAGGTTTGCTTCTACTTTTTTCAAGACATTCCTTCATCGTTTGAAAATTTGTAGATAGTTAAAATTCCCTTCAAGCGCTTTTTTCATATCCATCATTTTTTTAAGTGAACAATTTCCCTGACTATCATTTTTATCGAATATCTTATATATTTTTCAGCCTGGAAGAAATGAACCAACGGAATAAAGACCTTGAAGAGGTGAGTGGTTTTTCGTTTCATGGTTAGCTTTGGCGATGTAACACCCAATTTGATCGTATTACAAGCTTTGCGAAGCGACAAATTAAAGTGAAGTGTATTTTGCAGATAAGGGGTGGGGCTAGCCTGGTTAACCAAGCCAGTTTTTACAAGGCCGAGATACGGCTGACGGAAATATAGCGTTATCGGTGCTTTAATGATTTTTATGATGTACGTAATTTAAAGTTTTCCATCAGATTTTACCCAGTGACTGAATCAATCTGGCTTAGATTTCTAGGCTAGGGTGGGACGAGAAAAATAAAAAAGGAGAGATAGAATAATACTTATAAAAATGAAATTATTTTCGGTAGAAAGCCTCTTAAAAGCACGTGGTTCGTTCCAAAATGAAATGAAAGCATTCTATTGGCTCACATAACATTTCGGACATTATTTTAACCAATGAAATTCCATCCTCTAGGACATCAATATGTTGGAGAAAGATTTAGAGGAGATGAAGAAGAATGGAAGTTTGAAGAACATCACAAGCATCACCGAGAAAATCCAACTCACCAAAAGAGCAAGGTTTGTAACCCTTCCCTCTTAAACAATGATGAGAGGAAGCCAGATCCTTCTAAAAAACTTAGACTGGAGTCGTTTATAATGCATGTAATACAGTAGTATAGGCGTTTTATGATAATACGATTATTGTTACGGGATTTAGTTTGTACAGACTAAAATTGTACCCTCCATTACTTTTTTATTCTAAACTAAACTAAATCGCCAACTTATAATTTGTAATCAATTTTCATCGGCAAAAAACAGACTAAAAAGTGTTTTTCAATATATTTTTCAAAATAAATGATTTCCATTATTTTCTTTGTGTCTCTTTCAGGACTGAACTTCATATTCAGCGTGGCCCACCCAAAGCAAGTCAACGAAAATCGAGTGTTATTGAAATCAAAATGTAAGTTGTTTTATATTTATCATTTTATGCCACTCTATTCAAGTTTTAAGGAGATTTAGAAAGAAATGTTCAATGAGTAGCCAGCTCTTCTTATTTAAGGCATCAGTACTTCCGTATTTTCTTCAAGAGTCCGATTGCCGATTTACGGATTTGCGGATTTGCATACGTTCATACACTGCATGAAGTGTATAGCATAGATTTATAAAGCCCGAAGAGCTAGATGTCGTGCTTTAAGCCATCGCAGGCAAAAAAAGTGAATATTATTGGAAAAAATATTGTTGCTATTTTTTTCGAAAACCGCGAAGCTTCTGATTGGTCAAGCGCTGAAATTCTATTGTAATGTCACGTGACCTAGGTAGGATTTCCTACCTAACCACGGCACACTTTTCAGTAAAAGTACGACATCTAGCCCTTCGGGCTTTATAAATCTATGGTATATAGCCCTTCAATCAGACACTTAAGACCTCACGAAACCAGCACTGAATACAGAAAAACTAGATTTAATAAAGTTACATAAAATTTACTCTATTTATCGGTCCTCATTTCAGGTCGCCAAGCGGTAAAAGTGCTCAAGAGAGCAACCAAGAAGCTCGCGAAGAGATTGAGCGTTTGCAGGAAGAAAATAATTGTTTGGAGAAACAAAAAGAATACTTGTCTACCCAGCTAGATGAACTGTCTTCAGAAAACGCTTCGCTGTTAACGAAGAACGAGACGTTGCAGAGTGATTATGATTTGTTGAAATCCGATTATCGAGCCATGCAGAAGGAGATTGATGAAGCGAGAGAACAGTTTCAAGAACTTGATGTTTCTGCAACAAAGATTGCCCATAGATGTGAGGTAGGTGGTGATGAAGACTTGTAGGATCCGATTTTTGAACAATGAAGTGTCAGTTACTATTGCTTGAACCACAAAGTTTCGAACCTCAGCACTTTTCTCCTTCATGAAAAACATTTTAGTCATTCCTTAGTTGTTGAAGTTGTTTCCAGGAGATGAGGTTATTTTTTGATTATCGAAAGTCAAAATGTTCTCGTTTTTCTAGATTTTGGTGCAATTAAATGCGACCTTAGAAGAAGAAAACAAAGCACTGATGGATCAAGTCAACAAACTGTTGAACCAAGTAAGTCTGGATAGAATGTGTATTAAGAGCCATTTTTTTTAAGAGTCTTCAGGGTGTGATACCTCACCCTCTTGGATTTTGCTGAAATTTAGACCAAATGATCTATCACACAAGAAAATAAGACCCTGAAAATTTCACCTTGATATCTCAAGTAGTTTTGAAGATACAGCGTCTCAATTATAGGCTACTAAGCGAAAATTGACCCCTAAAAATCATGAACTCTGGTGGGGAGCAGATTTTGAAAGCAAATGAATTTTTATTCAAGTACATTAGAAAGCTGATTTACAGTGGATTTCAAGAACTTTTTGTAGGGAATCAGAAAAAATCAAATTGAGTCTCCAAAATTTTCCCCGAAAATCTCTAGCACCTCTTGTAGAGGGCTTCAAACTTTGCGTAATCTGGGTTTGGAAGCACTTTTAGCTGGCTGCTGATGGTCCTTGGGACTTTTTTGAAGTAAACTTTTGACCTGGAGTGGTTTACTGGTGGGTTTTTGGGCCACAAAAATAACATTTTTTCAGGATTTCCATCTTTGCGTAACCGTCAAAAAATGGCCGAAAAAAATTGCTATTTTGGCAGACCTGGAGCAAAATTCAAGATGGCGTTATCTTTCTAAAGGCAACACCAAATTTTTTGAAATTTTCAGCAAGGCTTCCTTAGTAGGTCTAGTTTATAGCCTCAAAAAAATCTCAATGGGCATTTGAAGTCTCTTAAAGATATGATCGATTGAAAATTTGCTTAACTTCGTTGTT
This sequence comes from Clytia hemisphaerica, assembly GCF_902728285.1. NCBI lineage: Eukaryota > Metazoa > Cnidaria > Hydrozoa > Leptothecata > Clytiidae > Clytia > Clytia hemisphaerica. The sequence continues at coordinate 405,069 of NW_027104390.1, read as the reverse complement.
TTCTCCCTCTTAAAATGCTAAATCAGGCCCACCTAAGGGCTCTAACAGGATAATTTTTCTCAAAATATTGGTTGATCTTCTCTAGCCAACTAATCATTGGCATTAGGGGAACAACTGAAAAAGATTTCAGGTCATTTCCATCAACAGATGACATTTTATGACAGTTTCTTTATTTTTAAGTACAGAATATGTAAAAAAATGAGACTGGCATCTGGCGTTTCCTACCATTCCAGGGCCTATATTTCCAGAAAAAAACTTAACCTTTCACAGTTTGGTGAATATTAATCTTAAATATAAGCAGGTTACTTCAACTTAATGGGTTTAACAATACTCAATTCCTATTCAAAAACTTTTTAGACTCATTCAGAAATCCTACTTTGACAATAATTTGCGCTTTACCGCAAAATTTCTAAGTCCAAGTGTTGTGATTAGCTTTAGACTGTCCAATATTTCTTGTCCAGAAGATTTAAACAGCATTGTTTGCAGTATCTCATAAATTATCACCCTAGTAATGTTGCTTAGTTATTTAAGAATCAACAAGTAAGACTGTTAGTGTACACTATTATAGAGATATTGGACAGTCTAAAGCTAATCACAACACTTGGACTTAGAAATTTTGCGGTAAAGCGCAAATTATTGTCAAAGTAGGATTTCTGAATGAGTCTAAAAAGTTTTTGAATAGGAATTGAGTATTGTTAAACCCATTAAGTTGAAGTAACCTACTTATATTTAAGATTAATATTCACCAAACTGTGAAAGGTTGAGTTTTTTTCTGGAAATATAGGCCCTGGAATGGTAGGAAACGCCAGATGTCAGTCTCATTTTTTTACATATTCTGTACTTAAAAATAAAGAAACTGTCATAAAATGTCATCTGTTGATGGAAATGACCTGAAATCTTTTTCAGTTGTTCCCCTAATGCCAATGATTAGTTTGGCTAGAAGTCAACCAATATTTTGAGAAAAATTATCCTGTTAGAGCCCTTAAGTGGGCCTGATTTAGCATTTTAAGAGGGAGAAAACAACGAAGTTAAGCAAATTTTTAATCGATCATATCTTTAAGAGACTTCAAATGCCCATTGAGATTTTTTTGAGGCTATAAACTAGACCTACTAAGGAAGCCTTGCTGAAAATTTCAAAAAAATTTGGTGTTGCCTTAAAAAGATACGCCATCTTGAATTTTGCTCCAGGTCTGCCAAAATAGCAATTTTTTCGGCCATTTTTGACGGTTACGCAAAGATGGAAATCCTGAAAATGTTATTTTTGTGGCCAAAACCCACCAGTAAACCACTCCAGGTCAAAAGTTTACTTCAAAAAAGTCCCAAGGACCATCAGCAGCCAGCTAAAAGTGCTTCCAAACCCAGATTACGCAAAGTTTGAAGCCCTCTACAGGAGGTGCCAGAGATTTTTGGGGAAAATTTTGGAGACTCAATTTGATTTTTTCTGATTCCCTACAAAAAGTTCTTGAAATCCACTGTAAATCAGCTTTCTAATGTACTTGAATAAAAATTCATTGGCTTTCAAAATCTGCTCCCCACCAGAGTTCATGATTTTTAGGGGTCAATTTTCGCTTAGTAGCCTATCTTTGAGACGCTGTATCTTCAAAACTACTTGAGATATCAAGGTGAAATTTTCAGAGTCTTATTTTCATGTGTGATAGGTCATTTGGTCAAAATTTCATCAAAATCTAAGAGGGTGAGGTATCAGACTTTCTTTATTCTGAAGATTTTTAAAAAAAATGGCTCTTAAGTGTTGTCACGGAAACTTAAGATGACGAGACTGAAGCTAAGTTTCTAATCAAGAGTTTGTCTATCAGGATTATGTTTAACCTTTTCTTTTGAAAACAGAATTGAACTTTCTTTTTTCATGAGAAGGATGATCCCAATCGAACCTCTATCAAAACATTCCGAGCTGGCACACAACGTTGTTTCGACGTTTATCTGACGTTATTATATGGGCGTTGGGAATGTTATATAAACGGTGAAAGAACGTTGTGTGTCAGCTGGGTTCCAAAAGTAGTAAAGAGATTGAAACAATTGTTCATGTCAAACTTTAATCATTCTTTTTGCAGAATCAGGAACTGTTAATGACGACATTGCAGTCACGTGATCAGTACCTTGATGACGAAAGAGCCTTCTCGTAAGTTCCTGATAGTAATAGCTTTATCAAACAGTTTGCTTGCAATATGTATATCTTGACTCTCTACCACTCAACACTATCCGTGTTTTGCTTGATTCTTCATTTTTCGAGTTATAGAGTATAGACTGTATCTAAGTCGAAAAAAGGCTATGGCAATCCTAGCAGTTACCTTAACTATAAATTTATAATTACTTTTTTTAGTGATCATATCTATGGTTTGGAGCGTGAAAAGGAGAAACTTTCAGAGAAAGTGCTTGCAGCTGAAAAGGCGCTACATGAGTCGGGCGGTGGCAAAAAGTAATAGCTCTTTTCCTATGTTGCTAGCTTCGAAATAATTAATTTTGGTTTCGAATCTCCTAATAGTGTAATGTGGTTTAAGAATTAACTTTATCTTTACCCCTTACCGTTGCAGACCCATCTAGACCTCCTTCAAGCTAAAAAATCGCTCGCACAATCACCTCTGGAGAAATTGCCCTAAATTCTATTCACAATTTCAAAACTACACTGAACCCTTATAACCCTTATCCGCTCTGGTAAAAACTCTACTAATTTGTTGATTTTATTATTTCAGGAAAGGGAAGATTTGGAGAGGTACTAACAAAATTTTGAAACGAACTGGTCTCAAAAAGGTTTGTTTTCTTTTCTTTTTTCATGTCCCTTGTAATTGAAGACAAGGAAAGTCGCAAGAAGAAGTCTCCAGTCTACATCATTCATTTCCTAAAGCCCTAGCTGGATGAAATTTAAGGAATTTTTCATAATATCTTTCAATTCTTCAACTTCTAGAAAAAGGGTGGATCGCCCTCGTCCACACCCTCACCAGATGAGATGATTCAAGACAGTAACCTTCTCAGTCCCACTTCCACCCCCACCAAATCCTCATACAGCTACTCCAGTAACGAGGCCACCTCCTCACCGCTCACTGTCGGCTCTATACGCACCATACTATCTCGCAGTCGACCGGACGTGTCAAATATTGATGACGTCACACCTCGTAAGATCTCTGCCATGGATTTCAACTCACCCTCCGCTGTAGTGGAGAGTCGCCATTATGGATCCCGTCCGAAATCATCGTACCGTGCTTCGGACATGGTAGATGGAGCCTCGCCAGCACTCCGCCACAGAGGTGTTTATCGAAGCATGGAGAATATGAGAAATCAACAACAAGACAATGAAGATGACGATGAATGTGAAATTGTTCCTTTCCAACGACAAAACAGTTCACGGTCCAATGGTATACATGGCTTTCGTTTTTTCTAGTTTTGTTAGCGATTCTTTTACTAATCAAACCTTTTCACTTTAACTACTTCTAAAATGAAGCGTAGGAGCGTAGAAGTCAACACAAAAAGAATGAACAAGACGTCTTCTGTTTGTGTTGACTTTTATTCCTTTTATTACTTGATGAACTTTTCAAGTGAAATTTAACAGTTTTCATTCATATTGATTAATGTTTCAATTTCGACCATCTAGCGCTGTGATCCTTGTCCTGAGAGCAAGGCCTGTACCCTATGCTTAGGGTAGGTTCATTCTTCTTATTATTATTTTGATCATCCATGTGTATACATCTTTCGTTATAGTTTCGAAAACAGCATCGAGCACACCTGGCAGCAGATCTCATTCTCCTGCACGATCACATCATTCGGACACTTCTTCGTCCGCTTCGACCATCCAAAAGGTTCGCGTCACACAAATACAAACAGCTCCTGTCATGAAAGCGTCGCCCGAACCTTACCAAACTTCTGTAAGTCACCGGCACCCTTATAGTTTTGTAATTCTAAGATTTTTAGAAAATACATCCCATGTATGTGAATTGAACTTGGGATAAGGACAAATTAACAACCATCATGCTTTAGCAACTATTATTGCTTAGTGTTAAAGTTTATACCGTCCCAGATGGATTTCCGTCTCAGCGAAGCTTTTCCTTCTCAAAATTCTGCATAATTCACCATATAAATAAAACTTTTCTGATCCATTTGCAGGAACCCCTTCGCCAGTCACTGGATGCATCACCTCGCTCGTCAATGAAATCTCGTTCCCAGACCTTTGGATCCCCAAGGCAACCATACGGATCATCAACACACAAATCAGACTTTCACGGGCGGCATTCAGTGTCAGGCCCGCCCTCCACCTTATCAAACTCTTTCACAAGATCTTTCTCAGAAGATGAAAGTGAAAATTTCGACGAACTTAATTTCTCTGATATTCGCTCGATACCAGAATCAACGAACAGCGCGCGTGGTCTTGATCGCTCGGGCAGTTTTTCCGCCCGCTCGGAAAATTTTTCACCAACTTCGACCTCAACACAAAACGCGTTCGGTACGCGTGAGCATCGTGTTTCAATTAGACGTTATGAAATGGATAAAATGGAACCGCGTGCATTGCCTGAAGAAGCAACCCATGAATCGGAGCTTGATTCTGACGCTAACGACACGAACGAGCCACTACCACCACCAATTCCTAAACGACAGCCAGGTACACCTTTAGAAAAACTTTTAGCCAACCAGAACTTTGGAACGCGGGAACAACGTGGTTCTTTACGTAAAATGCAACGAAAGTCAATGCAAGAGAAAATCAATTCACAATCAAATTCTCCTGCTGTTCCACGAAAAGAACTTGAAAACAATAACGCCCCATACACACCGGATGGGAAAAAGTCTGAAAAGAAACCTGATACTTGGTATGAATATGGTAGCGTCTAAATGATGCCTTAATTCGCCCTTTTTTAATATGTACTACTGAAATCTAAGGAAATATTTATTATCCGAAAGAATTTTGTATACCTTACGCAAACACTTTATTTTTAACATATCCAGTATATGGTGTAAATTGCAGAACGCTTTCCTGGCTGTCAATCAAATAATTGGAGTTCTTGGAATTTTGCAGTTTCTATAGGAATGGGAGAAATTATATTTCAATGGTTACGTTTTCGGTTAATATTTATTAATAATATGGAATTTTTGCTAGAAAAAGAAGTTTTAATTTATTAGTTATATGTAGAAACAGCTAGACAAAAAATTCCAACTTTTTTAACTTATACTACGTAGTAGTAGGCCTGCAGTGCAGGTGATCCATCATTTTAAACCACGATTTTTGAAGCTAGATGTCTTACAAAATTACTGAAATTCGGAAATTACTGGAAATTAACTGGTTAAACTTTCTCCATAATTTACATAGCGCTGAATACCATTTTCAAACACATGAAACATCGCTTTCAAGTTAAATGAACATTTCCATGACAACCTTGATTTTTGAGTTCGATGGACAAAATACTCAAAATATTTTTTTTTTCATTTTTTGAAATGCGCCCCAAAGGTCTATATAATGAAAAATATTTCAACGCCCAAATTTTTTAACGCTTTTATCATTAATTTATTGATTGATTTTTTAACAACAAACAAGGAAGTAGAAAAATACTTGTAATTTATATATAGGTATGTTATATATTGAAGGTGACATTTTTATTGTATTCTTAAACCTAATCGGCACAGAATCTCAAAAGACCACGACTATATAACGTCGGATGAACGTCGAAAGTACCGTTGTGTGTAAGCTGTATTTTTATTTAGGTCCATGCACGTTTTTTATAAGAACGTCTAAAAGCTTTGGAGCTTTTAAATGTTCTAATCTTTCAGTCTAAAGATATTCTTAAAATTTCCTTATTTTCAGCATTTTGTGCAACTCTTCCTTAAAAAGGGGTATTTTGTAATGTTTTTACAAAGTTTGTTCCTATAAAAACGTGTATGATCTTTGATAAGGGTGACATTACATCACATGGTCATATTTGGGGCTTTAAGTCCCTCTTCTGAAAATTGTCCGAATTTGAGAAGCTATTGTTATATGATATGTATTCGCAGGCTTTTTGTCAAAGGGACTTTAATTTTACTGCACATCATTAATTTTTTTTTTTTGTTTTCTGTTTTTTAATGGATTTGTTATTTTTTTGTTATTTTGTTTTATAATTTTGTGTCTCTCTTTGTAATAATATTTTGTGAATTTATTTTCTTTTTTGTAATTGGACACACGCACAGTAGATACACTTTGCACGAATCGGCTTGTAAAATACGAATAGACCCGAAAAAACTTGTTACAAAATTCCTTTATCCCTTCTTTATTATTGTACTAGGCCTAAACATAATGCACAATATGGCTTATTATTTTCTTTGCAAATAATGCCTACACGTTTTTTATTAGAACAAACTATATAAGAACATAAGGCTACGTTGGCCAAAATACTAAGAACAAGTTCAGAACATTTTAAGGCTTATTAGACTCAAAGACACTTTATTTCTAAGGAAAATGGTCAAAAATACTCTTGAAATGGTGAAAATAAGAACATTTTAAGAGTATTTTTAAAGTCTATTCACGATAAGTGTGCACTATTTTTTCTTTTACCTATAACTTTTGAAGGAATTCTTCAATCTTCATAAATTTAGTATCGTTGGAGAGATATTTGTGAGTGGAACAATTTAATATCAAACAGTCTTTTAAAAAATTCTAAAAATGAAGATGAAAATGAAGATCTTGTAGAAAGGTGCTATAACCATCATTTTCACTTAAGTGAATCCTTGATCATCGAACGTCATCACTGTGAAAAAATTTCTAAAAAATAATAATTCAGTCAAAAGATATCAAACAAAGTTGTAAGCAGATTGACGTCTAAAAACCCTGTTTTCTGCTGTTTTCTGCTGTTTTTCGGGGTCAATCGCTTATTAACTTTGTATCATAACTTTATATTGAATAAATATTTCAGTGAAATTTCTTCACAGTGATGACCTCCTAAGATCAAAGAATCTCTCCAGTGAAAGTGAAAGTTATAGCACTTTTCTACAAGATCTTCATTTTTTTCTTCTTCATTTTCATCTTCATTTTTAGAATTTTTTTAAAGACTTTTAATTTCAAATTGTTCCACTCACAAATATCTCTCCAACGATACCAAATTTATGAAGATTGAAGAATTCCTTCAAAAGTTATAGGTAAAAGAAAAAAGAGTGCACACTTATCGTGAACAGACTTTAATTAGGCTTGAAACCCAAAAAGTTAAGAACAACCCAAGGCAAAAATTTTGGATGTTCTTATAAAAAAAGTGTCCGTATAACAACTGAATGACGAGATAAAAGTTTTTGAAAAATATTTGAGCTTTTAAGTTTGCGGTAAATATTTATTTATCTTTCTCCTGGAAAGAGAACAGACGATAGTGACCCAGACTTTTTATCTGCAATGAAAAAACCGTTTTTCAGAAGACAATTGTTGTTTCACATAAAAATTAATAAAAATCAACTTTATAAAAAAACTCGATTTCTTTTGTTTAGATAATTTATACGAACGCTTCTGGGAATTACATGTTTTCATGACTTTTGATTGGATAATAAAACATAATAAAAAGGAAATTGATTGGTTGATGTTTGAAAAGATAGGATTTGTATGCCTTTGTCTGTTGTGGGAGCACATGATATTATAATATCGAGATTGAACGAGGGAGGTTGAACATCATTTCTCCAGAGTAACATTTTTAAGAGAAGGACATTATTTTTACTTGGTAAAATTTGTTTCGTTTCTAGATACGACAGTGAAGGTAAGTTACTGAAGAATATCCATTGTAGGTTTTTGGATGAGAGTTTTGTAGAATATTTAGCTAAGTAAGTGACTTCTTTCCATTTCAATATGAAAGGTTGTATTTGTAGTTTTTTTTAGATGAAAGTAGATTTAAAAGTAGATTTTCTTTTTTTTTTGAACGTTTGAAAAATTTGTTGAAAACTTTGAGATGATTTTTATGTTATTAGTTCAGAGACAGAGGGAGTACCTTATCGGCCAAAACTTAGTCGGCCCTAAGTGACTAAATTTTGGCTTGCTGGCTAAAATTAGGGGATGACTATAAATTTGGGCCAAATTAAATTAAGGCCGACAAAGTTTTGGCTGATAAGATACTAGATTTGTGAGTTGACGGGTATGTCCGCGAGCCGAAAATCGAAAATCGACCTTTAGAGGGAAGAAAAATCGACATTTTTGGGACCCAAGATGAGAGTAGACTGGAGTCGTTTATAATGCGTGTAATACTAATAATAATAATAATACGGGATTTAGTTTGTATAAACGACTGGAAGAATCCGGTGTTCCAGCCTTATAGATACAGGGGCTAGCTACGTAGACTGGAGTCGTTTATAATGCATGTAATACTAATAATAAACACAAATAATGATACGGGATTTAGTTTGTATAAACGACTGGAAGAATCCGGTGTTCCAGTCTTATAGATACCGGGCCTAGCTACGCAGAAACTTGCGTAGCGAGAAAACAATTTATTAAGGGCTCTGACCATAGTGAATTTTTCATAATTTCCGTGTTTAAAATGTGTTTTCTGACTGATGTAACCAACAAAACTATGGCATGTTATACATTTTCTATTAGACAAATTATTCCTGAATCTGAAAATTCAAAAATTGCATTGAAAAAGTTTGATGAAGAAGAAAATGAAGACTTTTGCGAGGAAGAGTATTTCAACTTTGAAGAGCTTAGTTTCGGCGAAGAAAAAACATTTTGAAAATTTTTCGCAGTAAATGGTGTATCTTTTACCGAACAATAAAAATTTTTGCGGAAATTTTTTGTAAATGCTTCTTTGTCTCGAAATCTTCAAAATAGTGGTTTTTCATCAATTTTTCATCTGGATTTTGCTTAAAAAAACAGTCATAACTTTTGACACATCTTTTTAGAAAAATTTTCCGCAAAATTTAAAATAGTTCAATTCTTTGCGGACAGTTTGAAAAAAGTTCGAAACAAAAAGGTTAATTACCCATTAAAACTTAGCACTTTTTATAAAAGAAGGTGATGCAACATATTATTAACGTCTTTTTAAAGTTCATAACGTCATTTTTGCAATCAAGTTCTTAATTACTCTTAAGGGATTTGATTAAAAAGCAATATATAAAGGCAATTCTTTGTTAAAAGTGTTAAAGAATCTAAAACATAACTTTTATGTTTCAGATACTAAAATCAATTTTCTGACTATGGTCAGAGCCCTTAAGCAACAACAAACTGTCAAATAAAATCTACTCAAATGAAACATTTTTAACACACAAATCCACACACATTTTATTTTCAAGAATTTTTTTTGAGCAGGAAAACATTTTAATTGCGATATTGACACTTTTTTTATTGTTTGGAGTTAGTGCACAAAGGTTTCTAGACGACTAAATTTACTTTTTTGCTTTATTTCTAATATGTCTGAATTAGTCGTCTAGCTTGCTAGACTACTAGCTACGCAGAAACTTGCGTAGCGAGAAAACAATTTATCAAGCAACAACAAACTCCCAAAACGAAATCAACTCAAATGAAATTTTTAATCAATACACAAATCCACACATATTTTTTTTCTCAAGAATTATTTTGAGCAGGAAAAAATTACAATTGCAATATTGACACTTTTCTTTTGTTTCGAGTTAGTGCACAAAGGTTTCTAGACGACTAAAATTGTTCCATTCATTACTTTTTGCTTTATTTCTACTATGTATAAATTAGTCGTCTAGCTTGCTAGACTAAGATGAGAGAGAAAAAATGCCGTTTTTGGGACACTTAGAGAAACTTTTCTCGAAATTTGTGTCGATTTTCACTCGATTTTTGTCCAAATTTCGGAAAATCACGACCTTTTGACTTTTGACTTTTGACTTTTGACTTTTGACCTTGAGTTGAGAGAGGAAATTTCGATTTTCGTGAATTTTGGACCCTCACAGAGACTCAATTTGCTTTTTCATGGTTTTTGTATCCCTTTGAGAGACTTCCGAGGATGTGAAAAAGCGGCCTTTTTAGCTCGAATAAACCCGGCACCCATTTTGCCTAGGTACACCCTCCCCCGGGGCCCGGATACTTTTTCTCAGCTTCTGTTGAGCTAGTATTTGAAACATCATATGGCCAGATGAAATGTTCCCTGAAAGCATGACCGATTTTGTGGTTTCAAATGAAGGTGATGACCAGGATGATTTTGAGGACGATTATTGGGCGATTATTGTTTTGATGAATCAGATGAAGATGGTGCGAACGATAGCAGCGACGAGAAAAATAATGAATAGAACTTATATTGACCATAAAAACGTTTTACATTAGATTTTTTTTTTTTCAAACAGTTTTAAAATATAAACTCGTTTGTCTTGAACTTGAAACTCAAATTTGAAAATCTAAAAGTAAGACCTTTCAGAACAAAAGGAATCAACCATCCTATAACCCCAAAGATAATTAATTTTTATCAAAACCCTTCAACACGTTTGTTGGTCTTTATAAGTTAAACTTTTCAAAAGCTTGAATAGTTGAACAAAAGCCTCCAAATTATCATGAGAACAGTGTCCATCTAGTTATGGCAAAATTTTAAAGAAGCTCAAAATTTGAGTATTCTGGTCTGTAAAGTATCTCTCAGTACAGACTTTTTCTTTCAAATTTTTCAGAAACTATTTCTAGTTATATATGACCTTGCCTAAAATGGCATTTATACTCTCGTACTCTGTTTTTTGTGATGAAATCCCGCAGATTCGTTGTTCTTATGTTAAGGTTCCTAAAAAATCCAAATAATTAGATGATTTCAAAAATTTCTATGGGGAAAAAAAATTGGCCATCTTTTCGAAAAATCATAAAAAAAAGCAAAAATTTGAATATTCCGGTCTGTAAATTATGACTGACTGAGTTAAAATTTCTGAAATTTTGCATGAATCATTTCTAGTTATATAGCTACATGTTTGCAAAGTTAAAAACAAATCGAATGAATAGTTTTTGAGATATGACGTATTTTCGTGACCAACCCCAGGCTAGAAAAATCGTAAATTTTGTGCTACCGACCCCTGAAAGACCCCCCGTAAACCTGAAAGCCACCGATTTAGCCCGTAAACCATCTGGTTTCATAAATACTATATATTAGAGCACCCAAAAATCAAATATGACACATTTTCTACCAAAAGGTGTCGCGACGGCGAGTCATTGCCTGGTCTAAAGGTTAAAACTTGGTTTTTATTACAATTTTAAAGTTTTAATTTTTGGGGTCTGGAATAAGCTTTGCACAATGACTACAGCGAGGACCGTTAATACGTATTCTGATAAATTGGCAAAGAACTCAGGGGATTGGGGTCAACTTCAGGGGTATATCAGCTTTATTTCTTTACCGCTCTTCTCTTGTATTTTGGCTTGAAACATTCTTGTGTCCAAATGATAAGCATTTTATTCCTTTGAAAATTCTACTTTGGCAGAAGCTCACCACTGTGCATTATGGTCACTTTAGGACCCTTCTTTTATTTCTACCCCTGACATATTACGTAACATAGCTTTGCATAAGGTTCCACTTCCACTGTCTAAGATTCCACTAGTTATTATTAATAAGAAAAAGTGAAGCACAGCCCTGTGTCAGACGTTGGGACCCCAGCCCCACTGGAAAATTTAGTAAAAATTCATCACTGGATATTTTAACAGAATTCCCATCCCAATTGGGATTTCAATAGGTGTTTTATCCCTACTGGGTTATAAAGTTCCACCGGGGCTGTGAAACAGGGGTGATGGAACTAGTGCTAATGAAAGATCAAAGTCTACAATGTTATCCGAAATAACCCTGACGCTCATAAAGATAAAAGATTAAAGACATTCAGTTAAAATGTTCAAAATGGCTTCTTAAAAGTTGCTGAGGTGATGTTAGATTATTTTGAAATAAAAGCTCAGTTGTTGATCTCAGATTAATTACGTCTGAAAATTAATTTATTGATGACCTTTCATTGAATTACGTTGATCTCAGATAACTACTGTCATCAAACTGTCTACGTTGTCTGTTTACTTCTTGGAAATTTGCCATAGACTAGTGGTTAGAGATATTGTATAATATTGAAAATAGTTAAACGAATTAATTAGGGAGAAGGTGAATCATGTCTGCTGTTCTTGTCATTGCTAACGTTGTCTCTTTGAGCAGACTGTAACCCAAAAACGATAGTTGTTAGAACGGTTATCGAATTTGATTTTCGAAAGATCTAAATGTCATCGTAAATTAAGTTTTGAATTTTATTTTCTCCATAGTTTGGTATACGATTTTGTCGGTGAAAATATTGAAGGGTCTTCAGGCTGTCTCCACAACGATTGTCTGCTGGCTTTCAAACCGTCACGTGATCATTCTTCGAACCCAGTCTCCGTAATGTTCTCCTTGTGACGTAAAGGAAAATGTGTAAGTATAAAAATCTTAATTTAAAGGTTTTCTTTTTAAATAATTTTGCTAACTCATCAATTTAGATTTACAAGCTTTTTCGTAATGAATTGACACAGATGTGGAGCAAGCTTGGTCAGGAAAAGGAAAAGAAAAACAATTGACCCTGTCTCAAACTCATTAAAGAGTGAATTCTTAACTTTTTTCTTTATTGCCAGAGATTAGATTTTACATTTGGCTTGAATCAAGATAAATTTGGAATTATTGTTCCGTCTTTTCCGTGAATCTTTTTCCATGAGATGAATGATACCCACATTGTACTTGTATTGTTTCAAGCAGTTAGCACCCCCTGTCTCATCTTTGTTAGCAATGAAGCAGCTAAATACCGATGGTATTCGGTGGGAGTGGAAAGGTGCCTGTTTCGGCGGCTGGATTAAATGTTTAATTTCAATACATCTTTATCACACCCCTGTCTCAGAACTTCGGTGGAAATTTTTTCCTCAGTGGGGATAATCTTTTTTAATAAAATCTAAATGGGGATAGAAATTCTATTGTTCCAAAGTTGAAAAATCTAGTAGGGTTGTTTTGGAGTGTAATTTTTAAACATGGAATTTTCGAGGTGAGGATGAAATCAAAGTCAATTTCCCAGTCGGGCTGAAATTCAAGGGCATTTTCCAACAGTGAGCTGGGGTCCCGAAGGGTCTGCGACACAGGGGCGTTTTATCCAACCTTTAATTGTAGAATTTTCAAATGTAATGACTACATCTCTTCCATGCCGTTTTTAATTACTCAACTCGTAATTTGTACTAGTAATCGTATGGTTTGGAGTGCAATTAACGATTAATCACGAGTAACAAAGGAGAAAATAGTAATTTGCACGAGTCCGAAGGACGAGTGCAAATTACGGTATTTTCTCCTTTGTTACGAGTGATTAATCGTTAATTGCACGACAAAACATACGATTCCGAGGTAATCGTCAGTAAATAATCATTAGTAAATCATAGTTTTTTCAGAAAAAGGGAACATTTTTGACATTCGAATTCTTTGTTTTCAATTAAAAGAAGCTATTGTAACATAAAATTTCTTTGTTCTTTTTTATATTGAAGAAAAAAATGTCTTTGTTTTTTATTATATAGTAAAAAAAAGTCTCTGACACAGGACTTGGGAGAGAAAAGAATAAGGGGACAAAAGTGTCCCCCCGCCGAAGAGTGCAAAAAGTGGTAATAGTGCAATTAACGATTAATTGCACTCCTCTAAACCAATCAGATTCGAGTAATTTTGCACGACTGACGATTACATGAAGTAATTGGTTTCACATACAAAATACATACACACACATACATATTATGCGGGACTAGAATATAATTTTTGTAGAATTATGATCTTCAATGTTAAGTTGCATTTCTTTAAATGAGAAACTACGGGTTCTCAACACAATATTGTAGCTATCATTTCTTGCATCTTTATCGTTCATAGATAAACAGAAGCGAGAGAAGTTTAAACGGCGAACGGTGGTAGATGAGATAAAAGCAATTCTTCAACAGTATCCTGACGATGGCCAAATCTTTAAAGTAAGATATAAGTATTTAAAGAAAGTTCTAGGTATCATAGTAATTATTCATAAAGAAAATTGTAGGTGTCATAGATTTTGGCCGTTTTATGGTTACACGAGAAAAAAGGACAACTAGATTATTGCAAACTTCCATTGCTTTCAGGGAGCGTGTTAAAAGTTCACGAGTTTACATAAACCCGGGTAAATGCTTTAACCAAACAAAATTTTTGTTTTTATTGTCACATGGGTATTTTTTTTCAGTCATAGTAAAGGCTCATTAGGGGGTCATTAGATAATGCTCTGCCTTCCTCTAATCATTGCTACACGTTTTTTTATAAAAACATACAGATGTTCTTAACTTTGTGAGTTTTAAGCCTAAAAATGTTCTTAACATGTTCTTATTTTGACCATTTTGTGACAATTTTCCCAAGAAGTAGGGTGTTTTTGAGTCCACAAAGCCTTAAAATGTTCTTGAGATTTTGGTCAGCGAAGCCCTATGTTTTTACATAGTTTGTTCTTATAAAAAAACGTGTAATTTATCAATCAATCATTCGTCCACAATAACTTCATAGGAGATCATACAGAATGCTGAGGACGCAAGAGCGAGCGAAATAGTCTTCGTTTTTGACAAGAACGTCGACCAAGATGCAGATCTTCATTTCTCAGAAGAAAAGCTGCGCAGATATCAGGTAATTACTCTTTCTAAATAAGCCATCGATTAAAATAAAAAAAGAAAGGAAATGAAATCATATGAAAGCCATTATTGGTATAGTAAAGATTTCGGGATTACTACTAAGTTTGAGTGTTGATGTTTTCTTTAATGATTTTTGTTTTCAGACGTATTTTAGTTCCTCACTAATGGACGCTGGAGTATCAAGAATTTCTCATAAACATTGCTTATGTTTAGTTTTGCAAATGGGCTTCCTTGCAAATTCTTCTCCTTGCCGAGTCCTAAAGTGGCCTGTCTTGAAATACACGCTTTTTTTATAAGAATGGTGTTTTTTTCATTTCATCATGAATATTCTTGACTTTTTGGCGAAAATCATCCAAAAATATTCTTACGGTATTCTTAGGTTAAGATCGAAATTGGCAATCTACAGGTTAAAATGCATTAAAATGGCATTCTTAGGTTCAGTTGCTAAATTCCATGATGGTGATATTCTTACCATACTCTTAATTTTTTGGCCATTTTCATCATGGACATTCTTATAAAGTGTATTTTTATTAAAGTTTTTCTTTATTGTATTTTTTTTTAGATTCCATCTTTATATGCTTACAACAACGCGTCCTTTACACCAGCGGATTGGGATGGTGTCATCTCATTAGGAATAAGTGGAAAGACCAAGCAAGCATTGAAAGTTGGACGCTTTGGGCTTGGGTTTAAATCAGTTTTTCATTTGACAGGTGAAGAAGTTTATTTCCCATTCACTCTTGCACTCTTTTTTTTTCTTTTGTAAGGACACTGAGACTTGATGAGCTTGAGCTTTTAAATATACTTCACTTATTTGTCACAAAGTAATAGATTGATGACAATTTCGAAAAACAAACAAAAATTGTTTTATTACAAGTTAACGACGAGCCAAATCAAATAAGAGCTTGCGAAAACTTCAAGTTGTCCCAAAGCTGGGAAAATTCATTACTCTAATTTTGTTTTGAAAATTGAATCAATGAGACAGGGATGTAGAACATAAGTTGTTTTCACGGACATTTTTGAAGTATTATTCCTGTTATTTTGTCACACAGACTTGCCATGCGTTGCCAGTGATTCTACATTCGCTTATCTCGATCCCATGAAAGAGACGTTTAAAGAAGAAGTCGAAGTTTTGGATTTTGATGAACCAACCGACTCCGATGCTGATTTCCACGATTTCAAATCCTTCCAAAGATTGGGTGAAAAATTTTGGAGAAACGAGAATGGAGTTGAAGGTGAGATTCTATAGGAGAGATTACAATTTACTGTTGTTATTTTGAAAAATAAGAATTAGATATTCCAGAGAGAAAGATGTTACGCATTCAAAGTTAATAAGTACAAAAAAATCCTTTCCCCATGTTGATACGAAGTAATTGAGATCGTGTGAAAAAAGATTTCATTACGAGCCTTCTCTCAATTATCGTGTTGCTTTGAAGTTCATCTAGCAATGCTTTTGTTACCCGGACTGGTAACTTGGAAATTTTTTCGTAGCCAAAGCTCTAATCAACGGGGATAGAAAAAAAATACCAACCAAGATTATGTAGGGGTTCCATTGCTTTCAGCGTACCAATAAAATTAGTTTTAAAATTAAAATTCGATTTTTGTGGACTGTTCATCAAGTGGGTATGGTCCCACTGACTCAGTGGCACAGATTCTTTATAATGTGCGGCCTTTTTCAAATTTACATTTCATTAGGTACATTGTTCCGTTTGCCGCTTCGCTTGAAAGCTTCCAATCTTTCATCAGTGATCTATGACGAAGAGCGAATCAACGCATTACTTGAGAGATTCAAAGAAGAAGCACACACCACAATGATCTTCCTCAAACACGTCAAAAGCATCAAAATCTACACTATTGAAAATGGTTCGACAGTCATGAAGGAAGTTTACTCAGCTAAATTGACAGAGCATAGCCAAGAATATCAATCTCTCAAAGTTGATTTTGTGGAGCAAATCAACCGTTTGGTAGACGAGGAACAAGATTTTGCGACCATCAAACAATTACGTCATTTTCTTGAAATCGAAGTGGAGAGTTTGGACGAAGATGAAGAAGAAGAAGAACAAATTTACGAATACGCTGTTTGTGAAAGATATGGGTACGAAGGAACGAATGAAGATTTCATCTCTCTGATGTATGATGAAGAATTATCGTATGTACCATTGGTTGCCATTGCTTACCCTATCAATCAAGACTTGGACGAAGGAGGTCACGTGTTTTGCACGCTACCGTTACCGCTTCATTGCCGAAAAATGACTGGCATGCCAGGTGAGTAAGAGTAGTAAGGGATGTTGAGAGGGGACGCTACTGCCATGGACATAAAGACGGGGAACTGGATTCATGATTCCACAATTAGAAGCGAAATATAAAAAGCCTTGTGATGTGCAACCAAATCAAAATAAAACATAACACATTTTTTTTTTTGAAACGATATTTCGGCCTCAAGTTGTGATGAATTAGAAAATATACCACCTACTTACACTTAACTCGCAGTGCCGTAGGAAGCGTTTCCATATTGGGGGGGGGGGCTGAAGTTTAGTGACGCCGCGAGGGCCAACAATGGTTTGGCCCGAGGGGAAAAATTTTGAAAATTTGAGCTCTAGATTGCTTGAAAATGCACTCAATTGTGACAATTATGACAAATTAAACAAGAAAAACTTTGCATTTTGCAAAATAACCATTTTTGAAAAAATTATTGGGGGGGCATAGCCCCCCTTGCCCCCCCAGTTGCTACGGCACTGACTCGAAATAACAAAATGTCACACGCCTCTCAATTTAATACAAATTAATTAACTCGAAGTCTCATTGCCGTTAGAGTCACAGAGACCTTTCCGTAACAACTTTATATCAATTTTTCAATTTTTTTTCATTTTCTTTTAGTTCATGTCAATGGGTTCTTCGCACTTGGCCAAGATCGGAAAGATTTGAAATGGAAATCACTTTCTACCCAAGGAAGCAGCAACGACAAAACTGTCAATTGGAATGTTTATCTACTAACAGAGCTAATTCCAATCGTCTACAGTGATTTGTTTGATTTCTTGAAAACACTCGAAATCGAGATTGATGTTTTATACAAAGCATGGCCAGATCAAAACGAGATCGATTCAAAATGGCGTCCTATTCTCGACTTATTCCATGCTTTGATGAGAGAGAAAGATTTTATATACGTTGGTTTCCAAGATACGTGGTATAAAACACAAAACGTTCGGTTTATCAAGACAGATGAAATGACAGGGGATGAACTTTCAGCGGTTGAAGAATTGTTGGTTTCGACGAATATTCCGTTTGCTATTGCACCACAAGCGATCACTGATCGTCTGCCGTGTCATTGGATCAATTCTTATGAAGTAAATCGTTTGATCATTGGATATTCCATCTTTATAAGGTAATTAATAGACCTTTTCATAAATTACGTCACGAACATCACTTGCCTCGTTTTGAAATTATTGCCATGGTGATTAACTCCCAGCGGATTTTACTAAAACTACCTCCTATTCATAAAAGAATCGTTTAATGTCTCAAGGGACACAATCACCATGGTAATTGTTTAAATGCGAGGCAAGCGATGTTCGTGACGTAATTTATGAAGAAGTGTTATTAAGGTAGTTAATGTTATTAAGAGGTAATAAATTTGAGGATTTTCTAATTTCTCACTTTCCCAACAGAGGCAATAATGATATACATTCTTTCAAATGCGGATTATCGAGACCTACAGCCTTTTCTGCTGTGATAGGCAGGCATATTACATCCCTGTCTCAGTGGCCTGACGGAGATTGAGAACTAATCGGCGCTTAAATAAAGCCACCGACACAGATAATCTTGACACAGTTTCTCCAAGGAACGAACAATTCAACTTTCACATTTTCACTTTTTATTTGCAATAAAAAGCATGACATGTTATGGAGTTAAAAAATCTTACAAATAAATTCTGACTTAGTCAAAATTTTTTTTTTTTCTTTTTTCTACCGATGCTTCCATCACCAGGGCTAATTTGACCCTATCACCGATATCTCTGTGTTACATTGACCGCTAGAATGATTTCCAAGGCAGATTTAAAGGCTGTTGTAAATCGTAACTTTAAAGATTTTGTATGAGCTGCAACGCTGTAGTTGTCCTATGAATGAAATTGTTAAAAATTGTTTAATTATATTTTACCATCTTATCATAGGTTACCTATGGGAACACGATGCAACATTCTTTCTTATTCAGTGAAAAATGAGGACGATCTTAAACTTTTGATCAATCAAAAAATCTTCCCTATTTCTAATGGTAATCGTCAGCCGTGCAAAATTATTCGAATCTGATTGGTTTAGAGGAGTGCAATTAATCGTTAATTGCACTATTACCACTTTTTGCACTCTTCGGCGAGGGGACACTTTTGTCCCCTTATTCTTTTCTCTCCCAAGTCCTGTGTCAGAGACTTTTTTTTACTATATAATAAAAATCGAAGACATTTTTTTTCTTCAATATAAAAAAGAACAAAGAAATTTTACGTTACAATAGCTTGTTTTAATTGAAAACAAAGAAAAATTACACTGCAATGTTTTCTTTTTAAACAAAAGAAAAAAAGGAGGTTTTCGAATGTTTACTGACGATTACCTCGGAATCGTATGTTTTGTCGTTCAATTAACGATTAATCACTCGTAACAAAGGAGAAAATACCGTAATTTGCACTCGTCCTTCGGACTCGTGCAAATTACTATTTTCTCCTTTGTTACTCGTGATTAATCGTTAATTGCACTCCAAACCATACGATTACTAGTACTAATATAATTGATCTATTATAATTCCTTTGAGAGTCCCTAGAAACCAGAATGCATTGCATTTATCTAAATCCTATATCGTCTACTATCGATCGATTGAATTAATTTACTTGTCCGTCTTTATTGTTTTTAGAGTATTTCAATATGACAGTCCTGGATCATTCAAACAAGGTCGTTGCAGCCATTAAAGATTTGATCCCTCAACGCTGGAAGAATCAACGAGACAAATTATCTTTGTCAGAAGTCTCCCAGACATGGCTCAGTAATGTCATCCAATATCGAAAGTCTAAAAATCTATCTTATTCCTCCCTAGGAGGTCTACCTTTGATAAAGATTTGGAATTTGAATTCCAAGTATCTTTGGAAAGTTGGTGCTAATCCCAAGCCATTGGTCGCCTCCTACCAAGACAATACCATTTCTAAAGATTTGAAATCATTGTTGGAGAAAACTGGTGTCTTCTTTGTAGCTGATGATGATGCAGAATTGAGATATCTGGTTGCAGAGGGAATGGTCAATGTTTCCAACACATCAAATATCATTGCGGCGATGTCATCAAACCAAAGTTTGGTGATCCGCAATTATCCACCTGGCAATGAGGCACTTAACACTGAAATACAACAAATGATCAACAACTACCATTACGGAATACCCGATTTCTTTCGAGATCTACCTATGTTTAGAACAACAAGTGGACGTACTGTCAGTTGCAGGAATGGATATTTTGTGTATGCCAATGACATCCCCAGAGAATGGAATGAAAGATACGGCAATGTCATCTCCAGAAACAATATTGATGATCGTCTGATCCAAAAGTTGACTGGAAACACGTGGACTTATGAACAAGTCTGTAAGAAGCTATTCACCCAAAACCTCAATCAAAATGACCTTCTATCATTATCCAAGGCAGTTCTTCAAAGGCTCCAATATTCATCATCTTCAGCTCTACAAACATTGGCAATACAGTATGTGAGAATCAAGAACGACAATGGTGTGGTTTGTCGACCAAGTGATTTGTTCGAAAAAAGCAGAACTGCAGAATATATCTTCCTTGGTGAGAAAGGAAGATTCCCAAGTACAGAATATTCCAATCGAATCTTGCTGAAGATTGGTTTGAAAAGAGCGGAGAGTGTATCATATCAGGAAATCCAAACATCAATCCAATACATTCAATCGAACAACATGGAAAGATCAAACATTATCACCAAAGTAAATGCAATCTTGGCTGCCATCAAGAATGGAGGATTGCAGTATCACAATTTCAACAATTTTAGATGGATTCCAGCTGCTTCAGAATCTCCAAGAGGATATCCTCAATGCATGTCCTGGAAAGGTGCAAACAACACAAGCCAATTTACATCACACGCTCCCACTCAAATCTACCTTCAAACTCATCAATATGCGATTGGTTCAGTTCATTATGTGGTCCATCCAGAAGTTTCTGCAAATTTCCAATCCTGTTTCGGAAATACACCGCATATTACCAAGGTTTTGTTTCAAGATGTGTTAGCGAATCTTAAGAACCTTGATTATGCATTTAACATCGACGAAAAAGCAACCTTTCAAAACATGGTGATGAAAATTTATCAGTACCTCGCCGTCAACTTCAGCGCACAACTAATTCAATGGATTCAAATAAGAAAGGAATTTAGCATCTGGCATGGCTCTGGATTTGTACCAATAGGAAAGATCTTCCTGTCCAAAGACAAAGAACAAGTGTCAGATGTTTCTCCATACTTCTTTCAACCACCGAATGATGTGCTTTCGATCCTTGGGAATGTATTGAGCTACATGGATTGCCAGAAGAGCGCTTTCAATATATATGTCAATACACTGAAAGCCATCGCTGCCAAATACGCCAAAACAAACACAAAGAAAAAATGCAACGTCGTCAAGGATACAAACCTGGCTTTATCCCTTGTCAAAGAAATCGCAAATCGATTTAGTACTGAGGCAAATGAGAATCGAGCAGATATCTTCGTTCCTTTAGATTCTGAATCACTGAAGCTTGCGCCTCTTGAAACATGCCATTACTTGGACTTTAGCAGTGACACAAGATTCTCTATATCCTCCAATATCTTGAACAGGCATCTTGGTACCTCCGTTGCCCGACAACTCAATGTCCCCAACCTGGCTAGTAAAGTACTTCAAGGAAACCAAGAAAGTATCTTCGAACCCTGGGGGCAAAAACAGGAACCGTTGACGAAGAATTTGAAAAGAATTTTGGATGATTATCAAGACGGACTGGCGATTATTAAAGAGCTTGTTCAAAATGCAGACGACGCCGGTGCAAGCGAAGTATCGATTCTCTACGATAGACGAACTAATGACAATCTGAAGACACACCTCATTTCGCCTGCTATGAAAGATTGGCAAGGACCAGCACTGTGGGTCCACAACGACAAGATGTTTACAGAGGAAGATTTCATAAATATTACAAGATTGAACGCCGGTACAAAAAAATCGGAAGCTACAAAGATAGGAAAATTCGGTCTTGGTTTTAATGCTGTGTACCATCTGACCGATGTGCCGAGTATCATGAGTGGCAAAAGTTTGATCTTTTTTGACCCTCATTTGAAATATCTTGGAGATGCTGTGCGAAGCCGTGAACCTGGTATTCGCATCTCATTAGATAAGAATGCTGATCTAAAAATCTATGGAGACCAATTTGCTGTTTACGAGAAGATATTCGGTGCTCAAGTCGATTTAAATTCAAACTCACCAAGCCAAGAATACAAAGGAAGTTTGTTCCGATTTCCACTGCGAAATGCAAACTGCACACGGACCAGCGAAATCAACCCTTTACATTACAGTGACCAAGAGATGAGGACGTTGTTGAATAAAGTTAAAGATTCTCTACAAACACTCATCCTATTCACACAAAACGTTTCAAGCTTTTCTGTTTACGAGCTCAACGATCAAGCCAAGTCTCCAACAGAAATGAAGCTTTTATTTTCAACTTCAAAATCTAAAGATCATGGCATCAGGGATATGGTCCAGTACGCTAATAAAGAACTCGAAAGACGTGATTATCAATGGTATGGGTTCAACCAGAACCAAGTCACTACACCCATCAAATTAATGGTAAAGAAAGACACAAAGGAGACTACACACCAATGGGTCGTCCAATCGCGTAACGGTGGTGCAGATACGTACACTTTCGCTATGAGCCATCCCAATGAAGGTTATCTACCCTATTGTAGTGTTGCAGTTTGTCTTGGTAACAAGAATGACGTCATCCAACAAAAAGGTCATTTGTTTTGTTTTCTTCCTCTTCCAATCAAGAATGGCCTACCCAGTCACGTAAATGCAGCCTTCGAACTTTCAAGCAATCGATTAAGTTTGAAAGCACACAACGAGGATGAGAAGATTTACCACACAGCTCAGAATTGGAATGATCTGATCGCAAAGGACGCTGGGAACGCATACTACTCCTTGTTGTTACACCTTGTCAACAAAGTGGGAATATCTGGTCAAGATTTTTATAATTTATTTCCTGGTAAAGATCGCCTGGAGATTCAGAATTTCACAAAGATTATTTTGACCACTTTCTTGCAGAACTGTTTTGGACAAAACGACGCTGTCTTCCCCTTTTCTGATGATTCATCTGATGAAGACAACACCTGGATGCAATGGAAGAATCTGAACTTTCCCGGATCCTCCATCCCCGAGCAAATCCAATCAATTTCTTTAAACTTCCTTAACTGGCAATCCAAGAAAAACCAACGACAAAACCGAGCCGTAAGATTGCCACCATGGTTTAAGAATTTGATTCAAAAGCTTGGATTCGATGACCAAATAAAGTCAAAGGAGGTTTCATTCCAACAATTATTGCAACTTTTCAGTGAGAATGTCGAAGATCGTGGGTTACCGAAAGAAATAAGAGAAGGCATCATCAACTACCTTTTGTCGAAATCCATTCTTCACAGGACATCTATGATTGGAAAGAGATGTATTCCAACCAAACCAAATGGTCGATTGAGAAGAACCAACCAGTTGATTCAAGAAGGGTCAGATGTTTCTATCTTGTATGACGTCACAGATGAACGGTTCCCAGACCTCAAAGATAATGACGTCATCAAGTATCTTCAGACTCATGGAATGGAAGCTGGAGGTTTGTCTTGGACAAAGATCCTTGATAGAGCACAAACTGTCGAGCAAAGCGCAAACAAAGAAAGAGGATCAGCTCTTTTGAGAATCATATCTAAGAAACTGGAACGCAAGGATTTCCCAGCAACTCAATCTGACGTTGAAGCGTGCAATCAACTGAAGGGCACAAAATTTTTACCGGTTATGAAAAAACCAAAGAAATGTCTTTTCAACAAATGGCACGGATCCACAGCCAAAGTCAGTTCTCCTAAAGAGATTTACCCTCATTCATTCTCAAACACGCTTTCATGCTCAAATTACATTTGCAGTGAAAAGATGGATGATTCGGTTGTCAAATTGTTTCAAATCAAAGTCACGCCTAGACAAGAAGATCTTGCCACACAGCTCAATGAATTTCTACCAAAATTTAAAACAACAGACTTTAAGTACAGAGATGCTCTCAAAGAGATAACGATCCTTTATAGTGAAGCAGAAGTAAAGGAAGAAACCAGGCTCTTTCTCTCTCAAGCAAAATTCATCATGGCTGACAATGGACAATTATACAGCGCTGACACCATGTTTCTACAAGTTGACCATATCATCACTGGAAAACTTCATTCCATACACGGCTCCTACAAAGATATGAAAGAAAGCGAAAGGGTCCAAGAGCTCTTCTTCAACGTTGGAGTGAAACCTAAAGCAACGGCAACCGATTATGCTACTGCTCTCAAAGGCCTTTGGGAGGAATACAACAACAATAGATTGACGAAGTTTCACATCGATGAAATTTATCATTTGTTACCAGTTCTTGCCGACTTTGAAGAAAAGCATTTGTTCATTGATGACTTGTACCTACCAGATCAACAAAACATTCTTCGAAAGACGAGTGAGCTTTGTTACAATGACGTCACCTGGCTTCCAAATGATCCTGACGTCCATTATTCGAACTCCGAAATTTCTCACCAGCACGCTATCCAGTTGAAAATCAAGTCTCGAAGGAGTGATTATATTTTAAGAGGGAAACACATTGACGACACACCTTGGATCGATGACTCGCAGGTCACAACAGAATCATTTGGTCAATATGATAATCTCACTGCCAGGATTAAAAGACTTATCGAAAATTATTCGGACCCATTTGACATTTTAAAGGAAACCATACAGAACGCTGACGATGCGGAATCGAACGAGATTGAGTTTATTCTGGATAAGCGCTCACACGGGACTGAAAAAGTCATTTCCGAGAAATGGGAACATCTTCAAGGTCCTGGTCTCCTGATTGTCAACGACGGAAAGTTTACTACAGAAGACTTACAAGGGATTCAGAAATTGGGAGTTGGCAGTCATAAGAATGACCCCTTAAAAACAGGGAAATATGGAGTTGGCTTCAACACTGTCTACAGTTTGACTGATTGCCCTATCTTGTTGACCAAAGTTGACGGAACGGAAGATCGGATGTGTATGTTTGATCCACATCGAAAGTATGCTGAAGGCGCAACTGACAAAAGACCTGGCTGTTCATTTCCAGATGCAAGAACGTTTCTGGATCCTTACGATGATGTCAAAAGTGCTTTCCTTTTTAATGAGGAGGATAAGGAAACAAAAACTATCCTGAGGCTACCATTCAGAATGGGAGATACTGCCAAGGATTCTGAAATCTCCACAACATCAGTCAGTATCAAAACGATTGAGAAAACAATGAAGGGTTTTTTGGAACATGCCGACGAATTCCTCCTTTTTCTAAATAACATCAAAACAATCAAAATCCGGATTGTAAATGGCGAAGGAGAGAAAGACGAGCTGTTTAGTGTACACAGTAAACTTTACGATACACTTCCAAGCACAGTTGACAGTTTCAAGGTATCTGCAAAGGGCTTCGCAGATCGTTTCGGAGACATCTACAGCATGATTGATTCAGAGATGCAGTTACACCGTAAGCACTGTATCCGACATTTAAAGGATGATAAAGTACAGCATGCAACCCACTGGGATGTTTTTGAGCAAGTTGGATTCTCAAGTTTTGATGACCTTCCTGACAGTGTGAAAGATACACTTGAAAGTCAAACACATCATTTAGTACCAAAAGGAGGAATTGCAAAATTGTCCTCAAAAGACGATTGTGTTGAATGTGACAGGGAGAAATGCAGCAAGAATACGAGTTACACCAAATTGAAATCTCTTTTCTGTACACTCCCCATCAATCTAGAGACTGGTATCTCGGGAATCATCAATGGAAATTTCTTCTTAGACTCGGATAACCGTAGGGCACTTTATAATGGAGAAGATAAAAACAAAGAGTGGAATCAATCTATCTTAAATCATTGCGTCCTACCTTGTTTTATTTCGCATCTTGAGTTTGTTAAAAAACACATCGAAGGGAAGTTTAATCTTCAAAAGGTAGAACGAAAACCTGACCCTAAGTCACAACAAAACGAACAACCAGACGATATTTTCCTTGAAAAATGTTTAAGAAGAATTTCCATTAACAACTTTTTGTCCCTGTTTCCATCAACTGAAGAGAGTACTGATAAATACTTCAAAATTTTCACCAAAGCCTTTTATATGAGAATCACAGATAAAGGAAATCGACTGTTACCTGTTCATCGACCTGGCGATGTTAAGTTCTGGTCACCCCGAGAATTTCTCTTGTTCGAAGGGAAAGATAGTTCATGTAACCTACTCAATGTGATGAAAATGGCTAACCTGAAAGTCGATGTCCTCCCTGATCCCATAATCAAGGATTTTTCAGAAAGTGGCAATAAGCATGATTATTCATTGACAACCGCTACACCAACAGTCGTTCGAGAATTACTGAACCGGGAAAATAGATTGGTTTTCTTTAAAGATGGTATGGAACACTCAAAATCTTCGTTAAAAACAGTCGAAAATATCAACACACTTCTCAGCTTTTGTTTGAAGAAAGAGAATGACAAACGTCACAGCAATCCGAAAAATTCCAAAATGGATTCCGATACACCACCTAAAGCTGACGAAAAAGCTCCATCGATTGATCTTACTGGTCTGCCCCTTTGTCTTCTGCAGGATAGGACACTCAAGTCCTTTAACTCTAAACCCGCATTTCTTACAAAATATTCTACACTTTTCAACGAGGAAAAATCACGATTCATGCATAAATCCAGCTTTTCCACACTGAGTCAAGAACACATCGAGCACTCATGTTTCAAGGAATTCGATCTTCATCAATTCAAGGATATGTTACAAAATTCTACCTTCAACGATCTTTTGAAAGATTCAAAGATTGGAGATAAAGACTGTAAGGTAAACGAGTTCAAGGCTTGGATAAAGAATTGTTGGGAGCTAATCGAATCTTGTTTTCACGAAGAGAAGAGAAAACAAAAAGAAGAAGAAAAGAAAAGAAAGAGGGAGCAAAAAGATGAATCAGAGGAAGGCAAAGACAAGACGAAGGAAGTTAAAGTCGACTATCTCGAGAATCAGTTAGACATCATCAAAGATGTACCATTGCTTTTGGTGAAAAAAGGAACAAAAGAATCTCTTCTACCAATTGAAAACCGTAAAAAGATTCTTGGTCCAGATCATAACAATAACAAAATCTATGACTTCATAACCAAAGCTTGTGGAGGATTTGAAGTTGTTACATGTTACAAACAAACAAAGCAAGATCAAGATACATATTGTCATCAGATTTATTCTCGAACAATGCTTGGACGAATGTTTGGCAAAGCCGACAAGTTTAATGATGTTGTAGCAGCTTTGAAATATGCACTATCGTCGTCTCCTGGACAGGAACTACCAGTTGAGCTGACAATAGATTTCTTGAGTCGCCTCTCTCTGATGGATGGTATTGAGAATAAAATTCCCAGGGATGGAAAAGCATCTTTGTGTTCATTACCATTATTTCAGCACCATGATGGAAAGCTGGTTGAAGCTAGTGGAAATGTTTGTATTCTTCCTAAACTCGTCCCAAAGTCTGCATTAAGCGTTATCGAGAGCAAGTTCACAATCACTGTTCTTGAAAATATCCCAACCCTTGAGAAGCTTTATACTGGTTTGGGATTTGAAACGAAGGGTGATGAACAATTCTATATGAAATATGTGATTCCAAGTTTAACAAAGTTTACTGATGCACAAATTCAAGAGTATTTGTACCCTTATCGTGATGTGGTAAAGGTGAGAACACACGTGCTGGACAGATTGAAAGGAATTCCTTTTGTCAGCACAAATGAATCAAGTTGTACCCGCAAGGATTGCAGTAAATTATTTCATCCAGACAATGAGCTGTTTAAGTTAATGGAACCTGCTGGTAACTTTCCAAACAAGGGAATGTACTCAATGAGTAATTTTGGTGACTTTGAAAGAGACCGATGGTTGGATTTTTTTCTGAGTTTGGGTATGTGTCAATGTATTGAAAGCGGCGACCACTTCTTGAAATATGCAAGAATGCTTGAGGATGAAGATAATGAGGAAAAAGTCAAGAAAGTCTCCCAGATGTTATGCAAGATTCTGCTGGAGAATTTATTGAGCAAAGACGAAAACGTCAAAAAATGGTCCTTGGATTCCAACTTCTTATGTAAATTGAAGGACATCCGTTTCATTGCACCTCACACTGGAAACAAGAAATTTGAAAATATGTTCCCAAGTAAAAATTCCTCAACAAAGCGTATTGCATTCAATGGATCTGTGACATCGAATTCTTTTGAGCTGTTATGGACATCAAAGCACGTTCTACCAACGTACGCGGTCAACTATGGGAACAAAAGTATGTCATTAGATGTGATGAGTGAACTTGGGATTTCAAATAAAGATACTGTTCAAATGGAATTTGTGAAGCAAAATTTGACGACCATCTTGACTTCACAAGATTATCTCGAGGCTACGGGCTCCAGCAGTTGTTTTTCAGTGAAGGCAGAACACAGGGATTTTTACAACAAGGCTTTGACGGAGGTTTACGAGTTCTGCTTGAAGCATCCAGAGAATATAGAAAGTCTGATAGATGTTTCTTTCATATTGGTCAATCAATCCAAAATGCTAGAACAACCCAGGAGATGCATCCAACAAGTTATAGGGACGATTAATCCCTTTTTGAATGAAGTTCATATAGCTCATGGGAAATACTTTTCTGTGTTTCAATCTCTTGGATGTTCAGAAAACGCAAAGTTCTCGCACTACGTTGATGTTCTGTCACAAATCAAACAAGTTGAGGAGAATCAAGGGAAAGGTTTCTTGGATGAAAAATTAGTTTTCCGTGCAACTCGTGCTGTTACCTATATGTCACGGGTTTTGTTCGATGACGTGTCTACGAAATGGAAACAAGATCTTTATCTTCCAACATTCAAATTTTCTGACTTGAAAATACGGATGGTTATTTCCAATGAATGTTTGATCTTGGATGACGCATCTTTAGAAGAGAGGTTGAAGTTGTTCGATCAACCTATTCTTCGTTCGAGTTCTTTGGAAGGAATCAGTGTTGAAAAAGACGTAAATGACAAGCTTTTAAAGTATCTTCCCAGTTCCACAAAGCCAAAGACTTTCAGAGCAAGTGTCGAAGAAGTACTTTGTGAAACATGTATTCCTGCTCAAATCGACAAAAAGCATGGGGCGAGGATTTGGAAACAACGAATGAAAAATCCAGCTTTTATCAACGGCTTTAAACGATTGCTCAGTCATGAAGAGATCAAAGAAGAACAAAATTACGAGAAGATTCTCAAATCTGTCCAAATTGCTGTAATGGAAAACCTTCAAACCGAATTAAGATTCGAAGGAGTCAAAATAGAAGGTAGCAAAATTGCGAAAAATGTGTTCACACATCTGACAGATGAACAGTTAGTCATATATTTCGATAAAGAGTATAGTAGTGAACAAGTCGTATCGGCGTCAATTTCAAATGCTATTTCGGAGCTATTCGGAGATATCCTGAAAACCCGGCAGACAATCACTTGCTTTACAAAGCTTCTGGAGATGAAACCTGACCAAATCCCAGGCTTTCTGGACAGCCAGAAAATTGTAAATCTTGGAGATCATTCTACGTTCAGAAGAGCTGGAAAACCACCTCCACTTGGCAAACCGATTCCCCAAGAGCATCATGGTATTCTGAATTTTGATGTTTCCTTCATTATTGAGGTGGGCGACTATGTAACTTACGATGAAAACGATGAAGGAGAAGATTATGTTTATGCCAAGATTGTTTCTATGAATAAAGATGGTTCTGTCAAGATTCAACTGGTGAATGACGAAGATGTCGATGAAGAAGACGGCGAAGGTTCCAGGGATGTTCCGAGGTCCACTCTTTACAAGTTCGAGAATAAGTATACGAAAGGAACAGAGGCTGAAGTGGAGAATACACAAGAGGATTCATCACAATCTCAAGAAATCGCTCAGTTTGGTGACGATGGAGAAAATGGAAATGCAAGGAAGAGACAGAGAACTGAGAAACCGAAAACCAGAGAAGAGACAAGATCTTTTGAAGAAATACGTGACGATATTAAGAAGATTATACATGATTTAAAATCAAAAGATGAAGACGAACAAAAACGTGTTTTGAGGCGTTTATATCTTCAATGGCACCCTGATAAACATCCCAACAAAGATTTGGCAACTGAAGTTTTCAAGTTCTTGATGAATGAGAAGAAAAGATTGGATTCAGATTTTAGTGAACATTTTGAAAGATGGAATGAACAAGCCTCACACAACAGATCTTCAAGACAGTCCTATGAAAGAGATTTCGATGATTTCTTCAGACACTTTGGACAACAACGTAGCGGATCTTCACGTTCAAGAAATAGCGGATCTTCACGTTCAAGAAATGACTACACTGGAAATGGATTTCATTATGATAATGTGCCACCAAGATTTACCAGAGAGAATCCACAACCAGCAGAGGCAAGAAGATGGTTCAAACAAGCACAACATGATTTCAATCAAGCGTCCGAAATGAGAGCATGTCCGGAATGGATTTGTTATGTATCACATCAGGTGAGATGATTTTTATTACTTTTTCTTTAAAATGTCATTTGATTGGTTGCTTTCGAAATTCACACTTTCAACCGTTCCATATTTGATTTAGCACGAGTTTATGTATTTGACACTTTTGAGGATGATGGAGTGAATGAAGTAGTTTGAAGTAACCCGCAGTTATGCTCTGAAAAATCGAGGACAGTAAAAGTTCTGAACAAACTTTTGAATTTGTAGAGACGACCGCTGTATAAAACTCAGTGGAGGCGACTCCTTATGCAAACCACACATTAGCTTTCATAATAACGAAAGTTACGTAACTTAGTCAGTTTGAAAAATCTGAACCGATATCCATAGCCTTATTTCGAAGACCTGAACACATTGAATAAATCTACCTGAAACCCTTCGCAGTGAGAAGATTACTCTGACGACAGAATGAAACCAATAATTTGAAAGTCACCTCTAGATTTTGATCTGTTTAAACAACAGATCTTTAGATTTTAACTTAACAAAAACAAGGTATTTTCCATCCTGATTTGTACTAGCTCTTTTCACTGGCTGAAAAACTTTCATATCGTCATTTCACTGAGAAAGGGATGTCTTTAAGAACACATAAATTTTTCCAAATTTGATCTCATGTCCCAAGTTGATTTTAAATGAAATTTGTCAGAAAGGCAATCTTGTTCATTAGTAAATCTAGGTAAATAAACCAACCCCGAAATGAGATTTTAATATTTTATATTACAGGTCGCAGAGAAGGCTTTAAAAGCTGCCATTTTCTCCAAAGACTACCAAGGAGCACTTTACAATGAACACAATCTTTGTAATCTCATCAGAGAGTTCCAACATGCAGACCAAGAGCTGAGGAACGACCTCCAAGAATTACAAACACTGGTTGTGGATGAGGACGAGCCGAGGTACCCACGTTGGAGCATGAAAATCCCACATGAGAAGTTCAATCAACAAAAAGCGGACAGGGCATTGGTACTGGCTCAACGTATTGTGGATAACATTCGGACGAATTTTGAAGTTGAATAATGTGAGCACAAAGACAATTTGTTGATTTTGAAGGTAAGGGTTTGTAATGAAATATTCTATGAGCTATCTTGGGGTACTACTCATGCCAATCTGGCATTTTTGAGAATGACCCTGGATCGTGGATGGGATTAAATTCTTTGAATGTTTTTATTTTTACCAAAAAAGGATCCTACTCCTTTTCTTTTTGAGACTTTCTTTTAGAAAAAAAAGGTTGTTGTCAAACTTTCCCGACTAATATGAGGTATAAAATATTCGTTTTGATAAAAAATAAAGTTGAAATATCTTTCAAGGTTAAGGTCAATGACTCCTTTATTTTTTCATTGGTCAATTTGTTGACGTCATCATAAAAGTTGTCAATTTTTTTAGGCAATGAAGACCGAATGTTTTGATAATGTGTAATCATCGATAACGTCGTATGGGAATTAAAGAAATTTTTTAATGTCATTCATTCATCTCATTTATAGTTTAATTCTTTGTAGTTCTGTTTTATATATTTACTAGGACTAGGATTCCTGAGTACTCTAAATTTGAATGTTTTTATTTCTTTGATAGCAAGAAACTTTCAAGACCTTGGCTTTAAAGTGAATTTTAAACAAAAATAGGAAACAAAAAAGGTTAATTTAATAAGTCATAAAAAGTATCTCTAGATTCAAGTCCTCTTCCGTTTTTTTTTCAGGCACATATTTGATTATAAAAGCTTCTTTCTAAACTGAGAGCTGAAATATGACAAGTAATTATTTGGATGACCCTCGATCCCAGGGCTAACATCATCGACGGTTTTATTTGAATGTTATTTTCAGTTCCTTCCCTGGTCTCGTCTCTTGAAAAAGTTTGATTAATCTCGAAATGAAAAAAATCGAAATAAAAATTTTCCAATGTTAATCTCGTTATCAATCAAAAGAGGAGTCTAGGTATTAACGAGGTTGTTAAGGGATTTATGATTTTATTTTGTAGTTATTATATAGTTTTTTTCTTTATCTTTAGCACTATAAACTTTAAGGTATTATTTTTTGATAATCACGCAGCAATGAAAACTTAATTCTTAATTAAAAGTGCATCGTCATTCATTCGATATCCGATTTAAATATCAAAAGGTTTTGATAATGGAAAAGATTATAGAGGTGAAATTCTAACTAAAGCACAGTTATCTTAAGTATAATAAGCTATTCTTATTACGGAACGCATGCAATTAAACTTCAGATCTAAAGCAAGTTAGATAGGTAGAATGAGAGCAGAATGCGAGGCTTGAGCAATAAATCGCATCCAGTGGAGCTTTTGGTGAAAGGAGCGTTAACATAAGTTAATGTGGCTGTTTCATATATTCACGACTAGGATTCCTGAGTACTCTAAATTTGAATATTTTTATTTTTTTTGTTACGAAATTAATGTTGTCACGAGTACAGGGTGACAGAGAAAATACGAGAAACAATGAACAACGGAAACGGAAACCAGCAAAACTTCAGGATTACACGAAACTTGATAAGAGATTATGAACCTCTCATTGAGGACATACAGAATCTACCTCAGGTAAGACAACAAGCTGGCGATGGTGGAATTCATTATCATTACCATGAAAACAATATCAACGTTTATGTGAACACGCCGATGTATGGTGCCATTCAAGGAGAGGAAGAACGAGAACGAGAACGAGAACGAGAACGAGAACGAGAACGAGAACGAGAACGAGAACGAGAACGAGAACGAGAACTAGAGGAACGAAGGCAAAAACTGGAAGAAAGAGCTCTATTACTTCAACAAGAAGATCTATTACTTCAACGAGAAAGAGATCTTTTACTTCAACGAGAAAGAGATTGCTGTGAGGGATATTTGACCTGTTTCTCATATGGTACGTACATCTACCTATTCTTAAGTTTATATTATAGAAAGGAATATCAGGGTTCAATTAGCACCTTTGTGTGTTCAGTCTCATCGAGTTTATTAAGAAAATTTCCTATACATATACATTCGGCTTAAACTTTCATTGGAAAGAAGAAAGATAAACTTAAACTTTGATGGGTCATTTATTGAATTTGATTCATTAAATCAAAAGTTATGCTCAATAGACGATATCGGATTTAGATAAATGCAATGCATTCTGGTTTCTAGGGAATCTCAAAGGAATTATAATCTATTATAATTGATCTATTATAATTCCTTTGAGAATCCCTAGAAACCAGAATGCATTGCATTTATCTAAATCCGATATCGTCTATTGAATAAAAAAGTTACTTTCGGAAAATGCTCAAAAACGTTAAAAATCGACCTATCAAATTAAACAGAAGCATAATTACATCAGTATTTTCGTTTCAGTCATTAAAAAATGATAATTAGTATCTGTAATCACATGAAAACGAGTGCAATTCGAATATAATTGCACGAGCGATTTTTTTGTTATTAATTAATTCGAAACAAAAAAATCACGTTATTACGAGCTAATCGCACAATGACTTTCACTACTTTTTCCCAGTTAGGAAAGTAAATTATAGAAATTACACTGAGAGTTTTATATTTTTCTCTTCTCTTTATGTCTTTCTTTTATTGTTGTTTATTGATTTTCTTTCTCACAAAATAAATTTCGAATGCAATTAAAACGTTCGATGCAAAAAAAAATGCAAGAAAACACATTAAAATCAATTTTGTAAACATTGGCTGCGTTTAGACCAGCCTGGCATTTATAATTGCTTGCAGTATTCTTTTGAATTCTATTGTTCCGCGCAATTGTTCGGTTTGTCAAATTCCTAATGATGCCAGCGTGTTGGCATTTTGTTGGCATTTGAAATGCCATTTTAAGTAAAGGAATCCCCTTTTCTGGCATTTCAAATCAAACAAAGGAACCAAAACAAAGAGAAAAAATGACATTTTTGATTTTTTAAAGTATTTGCACGTTTTTTATTCCGTTCTTTTTATAGATTGTAAAATTTGCAAGATTTGCCATAGCCTAGCCCTACGGCAAAAGGTTTCAGTCTTAATGACTACAGTTTTTGAGAAATTCCATGCTTTTCATTGTTTGATCTGTCAAAGTTGAAATTGAGGGAATCACCTTTTCAGTAATGACTCTAAAAAGACGATTCCTTAAATACCATGACAGAAAATACAATGGAAAAGCTATTAAAATCGAATCCCTCATGAGCAAATGCCAAATTACAAATGCCAGTTGGTCTAAACGCAGCCATTGTCGCGGCATTGGAGAGTGTGATTAACGATTAATTGCTCTCTACAGGATGCAATTAACGATTAATTGCTCTCTTTGAGGGCGTGCCAAATAAGAAAAAATAACCCATCGTGCGATTAGCTGTCTAAATGACCTTTTGTTATTTAAAGGAAGGTTGAATTTCAATGAAAGGGAGAAAATTCGTCGAAAAAGGCCAAATAATCTGGTAAAATTCATAAAAATACATCAAATATGGGTTTTGAGGTAGATCCAGCCAACGATGTAAAAATAATAGATAACCAACTACCTCTAGAAGGCACTTTTCCCAAGAGAACAACCATTGTTTTCCTATTGAAATGAGCACTCTATTAAAAAGCTCTATGTGCAGTGCGTGTTATGCTTTTAGCTAGATTTTGACACACTTTTTGACATCCACTGAAATGATAGAAAATTTGAATTGTTATTTACTGCAAATTTCGGAATTTTTTTCAAAAGATAAAGGTACCAATCTTTAGACAAATTGACTACGGATCGGCCTGATACCACTTAATCTTCATCTGGATAAATAAACGCTCATAAAATGCTGTTATCTGAAAAATATATGTGTGATTTGAACTGCGATATCTCACGAATGAAAAGTGCATGAAGGTTGCCTGATACAAAATAAACAGATGAATGTTTATAGAACAACTATATCTAATTAAAAAATTCCTTCTTTGAGGCTGCCTATAGGAAAATACACTTTTTCTAACCCAAATTTTGGAAAAGTATACATCACGTGATCGATTCTGTCCAATAGAAGGTTGCGCAAATGAAGCAAGTTTTTATTTAATTGCACTTTTTACGATGCAAAATGTCATTAATATTTTTACAACCATAACACGGATGTTTTTTGAGAATCAAGGCAAGTTGGTTATCTATTATTTTTACATCGTTGATCCAGCCTTACATAGACTTTATCCAGACTAGAACCAAAAATCTGAGGAAAATTTCGGTAAAACTAAAGTAAATTGAATTTGATGAAAATTTTAAATCCTTTCGACCCTTCAGTTTGACGCTTGAAGTTCAAAAACATACCGACGTCAGTACGATCAAGACAAGATCTGGCGTCAATCACAGTAGAGCTGACAGTTAGTTGATCTCAAAGCGGCTGTATTTCTTGGTGTGTTTTAGTCAGAGAGTTGTTGTAATAATCATTTTCGTTTGTTTTGACTTTTGAAAATCAGCTATTTTCCTACCCCTTGCAGTTTTGCCTATGGCGTCACTATTTTAATCATAAAAAGTTTTCCCGGGCCTAATCCGCGTCCTCCCTCTCAAAAATATCTTGTGATATAATGTTCTTTGGAATAGACTAAAAATGGTTAGGTCGTAGAAAAAATGTCACGGAACCCCAGGCACCCCAGGGGGCAAACCCTACTAAAAGTAACTATTTTATTCAATTGAGCATAACTTTTGATCTAATGAATCGAATTTAATAAATGATCCATCAAAATTTAAGTCTATCTTTCTTCCTTCCAATGAAATAGGTGTGGTTCTTTTAAAATTTTTACATTTCGAGAAAATTAGTTTGAAAGAGAGAAACTTTTTTGTGGCGCACCCGGTATTTCTTGCAAAATATATTTTTTACTTAAAATTCGAAAATTGAATGGCCTGAATGAGCCCTTAGAATGAAATTTGTTGTTCAGGTCATAATTTCTTATTAATTTTATTTTAAATTTGATTTCAGTTATCATGTATCTGATCCTTATTGCCATTCCATTAGCAATGATCATTTATGGTAAGTTTACTTCATTTTGTTTTTCGCTTGTCCAATCATAGTCCAGGAGCCAAACCTGAAAATGACATTTTGCCCCGCATTTTGCTTAGCCCAAGATTCTACAGGATAAACTTTTTTGGAATCCTCAACTATCCTAGTTTAAGAAATTCCTGTTCAATTTTTCATACTGGGTCTGAGTTTTTAGGGGGTACTTTTTACCCTTTGTAACGATTTGTTAAGAAAAAATCTTTCCATGTATGATATAATTTGCTTTATAATAAAAATAAATCGACCAATTGCCTTGAAACTTTGCCAAAAGTTTCAAGATAGATTGGTGATCATCATTGACAAAAATTTTTTGCGAAAAACTATTTTTGGGGGTTTATCTGGGGGAAAATAGAATGAGGCACAAACTTTGTGTTATGATAAATCTTAAATGCGATACACCCGAAAAATTTCTTGTCAACTGTATTTAGTATCATTTCGACGCTTCAGGGGGTAAAAATGCCCATTTTATTGAATTATTATTATTATTATTTTGTTGAAAGAATTGGATATTATTTGACTTTTCGAGGAAGACGCGCATGACGAAGTCGATGAAGAGGTTGAACAGAAATGGACTTTCAGGACCACCCTGACGTACGCCTGATGTAGTCGGAAATGTCTCTTTTTCAAATGTTAGACTTGTGTCTGAGTACAACTTTTCGAGGATGTTGAGGATTTGGGGACAACGATTATCAGAGAAACGTAGTTTGATAGAGTCAAATAACCATTTTCTGGGGATGTGGTCAAAAGCCGCGGTGAGATCCACAAAGAGGAGAAAAAGAGGTTGTTTCTTGCGGTGAGTGATCTGTTGAACTCGTTTTATGGTATAGATACCATTGGTGGTACCCCTATCTTGGCGAAAACCATTTTGCTCCTCTGAAAGCTGGGCTTCGTACCAAGGACGAAGGCTACCCAGAATGAGATTGATGACCAACTTACAAACAGTTGATCCGATGCTAAGTCCACGGTACTTTGTAGGGTCGTTTTTGAATCCTTTACCTTTCCAAAGAGTACGGACTCGAGAGTTACCCCAAGCGTGGGGTACGTCCAGGTTTTGCCAAAGGTTTGAGGTCATGCGATGCAATACTTCTAATATAATTGGGTGGTTCAGCTTTTTGAGAAACTCAGTATCAATGTCATTAGATGCTTTATTGGATTTAAGCATATCAAAAATTGTTGGACAACTGGTCACATCAAAGGGCACCGGTTTGAGGGCTGAGGTATATTTGAGTAAATTGACAAAGCCCACCATGTTTGGGTCACGGAGAAAATTTTTGAATTTTGAAGGGTTCAAAGTGCTATTTTAGGGCCCATTTCAATTCAATTTGAAAAAATAATTCATGTAAAAATAATGGAAATCTTTTAAAAGTACAAATAACATGAGGGGCCATGCCCCCTGGTCCCCCGTTAACGGGACCCATGGAGGCGCAACCATGATTTGCGCCAACGTGAGAAATTTTCAATTTAGTATGGCTAAAATCGCCCTCATTTACTCACTTTTTTCCAAAATATGGTTTAAACATCATAGGATTCCTTTGGCCAATCTGCTTAAAATTACACCTCATACACTTTTTTTTTATAAGAACCAGTAAATTTTTGCTGAGGCTCGAATGTTCTTATTTTGTTCTTATTTTTTCTATGGTAAAAAACAAGTTTTGGATATTTACTTTACTATTTAGAGAATTTTAGAAACCAGTGATTCTTTTTGCTATAACTCTCTAACTTCAGCCTCTCCACTGTTCTTAAATTGTTCTTATTTTTTGGCATTTTTGAGCCTCGCTGTTCTGATAAAATTGTTCTTATAAAAAAAAGTGTAATAAACCTGTTGCTTCTTTCTGTTTAAGGCTTTGCTACAAATGTATGTTTTCCTGAAATAAAGGACCTGATGTCTTTGATGCATCTATAAGAATATAAGCATTTAAGAAAAAGAGGAAAATGTTAGTTACGGAGGAAGCGCAAGTAGCTTGCCTCAAAATAACAAGTTCTACTTAAAAACCGGCAGTAGTGACCGTTTCGGGAAGTAAAAGCTGATAAAATTACGCTAAATCACTGTAACTATGTAGCCATAACTTCAGTTAAAAGCATCGAAATGTTGTGTAGTTGTCTTTAAAAGGACTAAGAAATGATTGAATGATAATTTAAAGTTTGTTAGAGCTGGTTTCCATCCTAAAAATTTACATAGCTTTTTGAGGAAACTTCTCAAAAAGAAAAACATCCAAACTCAGGCAACTGCGAACTAGAAATTGGGCATATTTACCCCCTGATTTGCCACCTGTATCCCTGATGCCAGATAATGAAAACCAATTGCTTTCATCTATTGAAAGAAAGTATCAATGTTTCCAGTAGTTAAAAATCAAATTTCGTACACCTTAATACTGTTTTATGGGTCCAATGGGCCCAAAAATCAATAAAAATATACTAAAATGGGCAATTTTACCCCCTGGTTTCTCCAACTGCACCCTGTATGTGAAAGTTTCAAGTCAGCATTGTAATTTTCTAGTGTATATTACACAAAGATCAAGTTAAAACTGTTTTCGAAGATATTTTAAGCGAGATAAGCAGTGAAAATTGCTCAAATTATGTAAAAATTCAATAAATTGGGCATTTTTACCCCCTGAAGTGTCGAAAATGATACTAAATACAGTTGACAAGAAATTTTTCTCAAAAATAATTTTTCGCAAAAGTTTTTTGCCAATGATGATCACCAATCTATCTTGAAACTTTTGACAAAGTTTCAAAGCAGTTGGTCAAGTTGTTCATGAAATATAGCAAATTATATCATACATGGAAAGATATTTTCCTTAACAAA
Organism: Clytia hemisphaerica; assembly: GCF_902728285.1. NCBI lineage: Eukaryota > Metazoa > Cnidaria > Hydrozoa > Leptothecata > Clytiidae > Clytia > Clytia hemisphaerica. The sequence goes on along the minus strand of NW_027104390.1, from coordinate 365,961 downwards.
TCCTTACATACAAATGGTAAAAAGTACCCCCTAAGTTTGAGCCCAGTATGAAAAATTGACTAGGATAGTTGAGGATTCCAAAAATATATAGTTTATCCTGTAGAATCTTGGGTTAAGCAAAAGTGCTTTTTTAAGGAGATTTGGCTCCTGGACTATGAAGGCTGCTTGCCATTTAAATCCAAGATAATAGACGAAATTGATTTTGTCGCTTTGAAAACGTACTAAACTTCAAATAACAGATAGAAAAAGTGTCTACTTTGAATACTTCCCCCCCCCGGGAGGGGGGGGAGGCACTAATATGATCTGGCCTACGTCATGTGCCGCGCTTAAGGGTGGGATTTTTCAGTGCACTGTAAGGGTGTGTTTCTGTGAGATTGCACTGCAAGGGTCGAATTTTAAAACAAATTCAAAATAATTGATAAAAAGAAAGGTTTATACTTCTCGTTTGTTTGAAACAGAAAATTTCCCAAGCTTCTTTTTTTCACGCAGATTTACAGCTGAAAAATATAGTGCACTATAAGGGTTGGGTAAATCATGAGAAAATGCACTGAAAGGGTACCTTTTCAGCCATATTGAATTGCACTGTAAAGGTACGATTTCGGGGTTGTGGATGGTGAGATTTGTTCGTATTTTTGAAATTTGTCGTTTGTTTTTTATGTTGCGAAGTAGGCACTTTCTCCCCGTCATAAATACATTTCTCTATGCAATGAAGAAAGTAAAAAAAGTCTTGCTAGGACCATCTGCGAAACCTTACATATCTTTTCATACACAAACTCAAATACTGGATCAGAGATGCTTAGATCGAGAGATATGGCTAAAAAATGCATAAAGGATGTTTATAATAAGCAAAATATTTTGGGAAATACGTCAAAAAGCAAAAAACAGCCAAAATCGAAAAGTGTAGGACCCGAGGGGGGGGGGCTACTACCTTTGCCATCGGACGGGGGTGCTCTGCTGAGGTTCAAAAAATGGGCCCTACGAGGAACTCGTTTTTTAAAAAGTTTTATCGAAATTTGCGAAAAAAGTGACCCTGAATGGGAATGAAATTCCAAAATGTTCTAAATTTTTTCTACTTTTTCTCAAAAGCGTATGCTTGCGTACAGCGTACATTGAGTTTCATGTATGAAATAAAGGTCCGAACCAAACGATTTGAATTTGAAATTTTCTTCAACCGAAGGGGGCGGGGGGGGGGGTGCTGGTGAATGAAAAAGTACGTACCAGAGGGGGGTATAGCCATTTGCGTACATGGGGGGGGAGGGGGTACTCGATTTTCGACATTTTAGTGCGTACGTACTATGTGGACGGCCCCTTGGGACTCGTGGTTGAAAAAGGTACCCCTCCTTTTTTTCAGGTTTTGTTGGTTTGGGACATTGCAGTGTTCAACCATTTATCCCGAAATTTATGATAACCAGTGGCTTCATATCAGCCATATTTTTCTTTTTATTTCTTGTGGCATGGGCAACTGGTTCCAAAGATGGGTCTTCATGTGAGTATGCTGCAGTATTTGGCTTCGTAGTTCTTTTGGGAATCCAAATAGCAGGAGCTCTTTATATATTTGATATTGATTCTTCGAAAGTTATTGATGGAGTAAATTGCGACAAAGATTTGTACTGGTTCGCTTTTGCATTACTTATAATATTTTTGGCATCATTTTTTGTGCTCGGCGTTATTTTTATTGCGTACATCAATAAAAACTAACACGAGTCAAATGCAAACATAAAATTCTCAAGTCGATCGCCAATTTCATTCTTGTACAGTCGATTCAACACTTTGCTCTTGAAAAAGTAATCAAGCTTGTAAATGAATGTTTTATATATTGTTCTTTATTTGGAATTAAAAGATAAACCCCTCAAAATAATCTCCAGGGTATTACGTATTTCTTCGAATAAACGCCCGAGGCCCGAGGCGTTCGTTTATTAGATAATTTTTAACTAAGGTAGTTTCAATAAAGTGAATGGGAACATTGTTTTGCCTTTTTATTAGTCAATAAAAAATATATTAAAATCTTTTCAAAAGTATATGGACGCTTAAGTCTTTTGACCTTTTCTACGCCCGTTTCACAGACCCGCTGAAACCCCAGCCCCACTAGAAAATTTAGCGAAAATATCGTCCCCGGTTGGAAAATACCCTGGAATTTCAGCCCCACTCGAAATTCAATGTTTAAAAATTGCACTCCAAAACCATTTCCACTGGATTTACTGGATTTCTATTCCCATTGGGATTTCAATAGGAATTTTTATCCCTATTGAGGAAAAGAGTTCGGTCGGGGCTGTGAGACAGGGGTGTTTTTCTCAGCACCCATTCATCCTATGTTAAAAACTTATACACCGTTGGAAATATATTTCAAAGGAGAATAATCTAGAGGATAAAAGATTTTTTAAAAGTTGAAAAATGTAGAAGAAAAATGAAGATGAAAAAGTCTGAAATTTTTTTTTACTGTTTTGAAAATCATGACAAATCATGAAATTATTTGGACTATTTGAACCTTAACAGGAAAAAATTTTCGATTTCCAAGGTTGGAAATTCAATATTTTTGGGTTGGAAATTTTGGTTTTATAATTGAAGGTTGGAAATTTGAGCGATTACCTTAAGCTGATTTTGAAAACGTAAATTACCCATAGGTTTTGTAGAATAAACCAATGCCCTTGAAAAATCAAGTGAAAAAAACCCATGTAGAAATGACAATTTTCCAAGGCTGGTTGGAAAACATGACTTTTTGGGTGGGAAATTTTTATTGTCCAAACAGTTTGGAAATTGAAAAAAAGGTCAATAATCGATGTGAAAATACATATTTATTTTTGTAAATTTGATACCTCGGGTTGAAAAACTAGACTTTTTGGGTCGGAAATTTGTGTTTCTCCAACCAGTTTGGAAAACGTTGAAAATCCATGTGGAAATTACATTTTTGTGAAATTGAGACTCTTTTTTGGAAAACTAGACTTTTTGGGTTGGAAATTTGTGTTTCTCCAAACAGTTTGGAAAATGTTGAAAATCCATGTGGAAATTACGTTTTTGTAACCATTTTCTGCGCATGTCCTTTGAGAAAACCACATGCGATTTTTCGCTCAAAACTGTTTTGATGTATTCATGATATGCACCACTGCAATGTCTTCTGACATTACGTCATGGAACCAATAGCTCATTGGTTGGAAGTGACGTAAAAGCAGTCAATACGTCACTTTCAACCAATCAGCTATTGGGTGGAACGGAAGACATTGCAATGGTGCATATCATGAATAGCTAACCTAGATATTAATACAATAATGACCGGTTAGTGAGGGCTGTACTGAGAAATATTGCCCGAGGTCAAGTAACGACCGAGCTTGCGAGGTTGTTGCGTTGACCGAGGGCAATATTTTCAGTACAGCCCGAAAAAACCGGTCATTATTGTATTTGTTAACCGTTTCCTTCAGCTTCGATTGATTTTTAGCGCTTTATCCGGGGAAAAATAGCGAAATAAAGCGAAAAAAACAAGCAAAATTAGATAAAAATTGTTTTATTTTCTGACGTCAGAAATAAAAAAGGAGAGAAATGATGTCAACGCATTGTTCATTTTCCTTTGAAAAAGTAACGTCACAATAAATTTTCCTAACGACGGGCAACTCTGGCCAGTGTAGACCCGTCGTCATGCGAAAAGAACCAATTGCATTGCGCGAAAAGCCGTGTAGCCCGCTTCGAAAAAGTAACCGGTTAACAATAGACTATAATGGTGAGCAGTCAAGCTGTAAGTTTCCGTCAGGTGAGGCGTCCCTTCGGAGCGGCCTCGGTCAATCGCAGTGAGTTCGCACAGTGAAGCACATAGGGTACTTGTATCATAGTTTCAAATGGTGCCCTGCTGAGCTGTGTGAGTGATCTAAGATCAACCACGTATCTGTGCGAACAATAACGAGGGATTGACCGGGAGCCATCGAGCCTAGGCTAGCGAGTGACTGCTCGCAAAAATGGGACCAAAACAAAAACCTTGTGTAAGATTTCTTTTTCCACATCTCTGCCATCACTTTTTGGCTTTTTTCAACCTGAATTTTTGAAAATTCCAACCTTTTTTAGCTTGGATTTTGGCTTTTTTCCAACTGAATTTTAAAAATTTCCAACCTTGGTAAATTTGGATTTTGGCTTTTTTCAACCTGGATTTTTGAAAATTCCAAGCCATGGAAAATGCAAAATTTCCAACCTGCGTTATATATGTTGGCCACCTGTTTGGTCAGTATTTTACCGGAAAGAATGATCAAAATGGTTAACGTTCACGAGATTTCCTTGGCCTTAAAGCATAGTGTTAATTTCCGTTTTCGAAAATTTTGATTTTTGAGGTCTAGAAACGAGTTTTCGGTGCAAAAACGAAGCTAAACTTCGGACCTGCCTGGAGAATTCGAAAATGATCCAATTTCGGTTCATCATGAGGGTTCAGTGCGATTTTCCAATTGGAATGAAATTTCAGAGTTTTCTTCTAACCACTGGGGACAATTTTTTAGCCAATAATTTTTCCAGTGAGGAACAGGTCTCAGGATAACTGATTGTGTTATTTCTTATTTGTTTAAGATAAAAAAGTATGAGAAAGAAATAAATATTCGTTATATGTTTGTTGTCGAACGATATCATCATCACGAGTTTTGCAATTGGTACGTTTGTTACACCTTGGAGCTCAAAGAATGTTGCATGCAAAGTTTTCTCGACAGCAAGATGTCACAGGTATCTATTGTACCTTAAACCTATTAGCCCCAGGGGATAGAATCTACCACGCTGGAGTTCTTTAGTGTATATCTCGGAGAAAAATTTTTTGAACGACCTGAATCTCTCTGACTTTTAGTAAAATCTTATTAATAGTATTTGTGCAAAATTTTAGGGTCAAGGGTCGTCCTGGTCAGGTTTTAAGACTTTAGTGTGAAGACATAAAACCCAGGAGGTAAAATTGCTTAAAACTCAAAATTTCAAAGTGCGGATAACTTCTGAACTGTTTATTTAATTATTTTCAAATTTCGAACCCTGGTAGGCATTGACAATGTGAATTTAAAAAAAAAAATTAAAAAAAAATTAAAATGATGACGTCATCATTTATGAAAAAATCTTTATTAGAAAAAAGTTATAGCAATTTTTCTTTTTTTGGTCATTTTAGGCCAACTTCAAAGTGCTGTAACTTTTTATCCAAGAAAGATACGAAAAATCTGTACAGATTTGAGATCAGCAAGCACAGGAAAAAATTTTCGATTTCCAAGGTTGGAAATTTCAAGTTTTCTTAGTTGGAAAAGAGATAAAATCCATCCTTTTTCCATTTTCCATTGGATTTTATCTCTTTTCCAACTAAGAAAACTTGAAATGTAGGACATTCTCCAAGGTTGGAAATTTAATGCGTTATATATTGAGTTTAAAGCCCGAAGGGCTAGAGTAGAATCTCTAACCTTTCCCAGGCAAGGAAAAGAAAAGCCACTTATTTCCCATCCAGAACGCGCCTAGAACGCGCCGCAATCATGACGACGGATTGTATCTAGCGGCTCCTTTGTTTATATGAGGACTTTTTTGAAATCTAGCGATAGATTTTACTTTCAATCAGGCGTTTGTGTAAAAACCACGCGCGGACGTCCTGGATGGGGAAATGTGGCTTCATTTTCTATCCATCAAGTCTCGAGTCTAGCCCTTTAGGCTTGGAAGTCAATGGTGGCCGACTACAAAGTCTGAATATCAAGACTGTAAACCTTTTTCATATTTTTGACTTGTCAATTGAAATCTCTCGCCAAGCTAAAAATTTGTCGACTTTGGGTTTACAAGCATCTAGGCAGGGGGTTGGTACTAAAATTTAGAACATTGAGTACTAAAATACCAAAAGGTGGTATCCAGACCAACATTTGAGGGATTTTCTAATAAATTGGTAAAATTGGATTTTCATCATCATTTTTTGAATCTTTTTGAGAATTTTTCGTTATTTTGAAATTTTGCATTTTTTTATTCTTTCTAAAATTCAACTATTTTGCATTCAGTTTTTTTGCAATCAATTTATTCTTTGCCACGGAAAGTCATGTGACATCTTTTTCAACCATAAGATTTAATAATTTCGAGGGTAAAGCAAACACTATAGTTTAACTCACTAAAAGATTATGTTTACTGAAAACCCATAATTAATCTTTAATAAGTGTTCTGTTGTACCCCAGTTCTGATGTCATGCCGTGGCGAAGAATAAAGCAGCATTGTATACACGTTTTTTTTAAGAAACGCACTTTTAAGAAACATGCTGAGACTGAGAATGAGAAAATAGCATTTTTTAAATCGGTTTTTTAAGAACCGTCCCATCAAAACAAATGTTTTTTTCTTTGCATGGCTGATTATGTCAAAAAGTTTAGAAACATGTAAGAAACATTTAAGATTCAAAAGGCCGATTTTTTAAGAAACATTCAGGCTGCTTGGTAAAACTAGTTTATTAAAAAAAAAACGTGTAACAGTATCAATTTTTGTAAAGAAATCAGCACTCTTGAGAAAGATGGTCCCGAGAAGACCAAAATAGGGTCCCTAAAAATTTTAACACATGGTACTTTAGTACCACTTCTTTTAAAAGGGGTGGTGGCATGCAAAAAATTCTGGAAAACCCTTTTAGTATTCATGTATTCATATTATGTCCGAGATTTTAATACCGACACCCTCCCTGATCTATCTGAGTAGAGCAAGCTGTAAATACTGGATGTGCCACAAAAAAGCTTCTCTCTTTGAAACTGAATAGCCTTTACATGATTTAAGAGCATTTTTCAGTAACAAAACACATAAATTTTGAAACTAAAGGGCCGAAAGGGTTTAAAATCTTCATCAAAACCACACTTTTAATTTACTTTTACCGAAAATTTCCAAAGATTTTTGGTTTTGGATTGGATAAAGGGTGTGGATGTGTGTGCAAGGCTGGATGTATCTCGAAACCCATATTTGATGTATTTTTATGAATTTTACCACATTTTTGCCTTTTTCGACGAATTTTCTGCCTTTCATTGAAATTCAACCTTCCTTTACATGTTTTTTCTTTTATAAGCATAACGTTTATAAGCATATGCAGGCTCAGTTTTTGGTACCTAAACAATAGCTCTATTGTTTGAGAACAATAGAATGCTAAGCATAATGCGAGTCTGGTGTAGGGGCAGACACTTAATAATAATAATAATAATAATGTATACAAGTTCAAGGCACACGAGGGCCTCTGAGAACCGGATCTTGATTACAATTGTCTTGTCTCGAATCTTTTCGGATGTTTTTTCCAAGCTTCGTTGAGTCTTTCTTTAAAGATTTTGACAGTCTTTGCCTCTACAACGTATCTTGGTAATCTATTCCAGTTTGGTATACTCCTGTAAAAGAACGAGTTGGTTTGTGCGCCTCGGAATCCATCTTTACCAAAATTTGGTATCAGCTCATCATTGTGTCTCCTGTTCGGACGTGTTCGAGTCGATAATTTACTTGGAAGAGTATTTTTATCGTAGTAGTGGAGATGTTTGTATACTTGGACCATATCACAAAAGAGTCTCCTGAATTCAAGCGTGGGGAGGTCAAGTATGCGCAAGCGTTCTTCATAGGACATATCTTTGCAGATAGGCACGAGTCTTGTGGCGCGTCTTTGTACACCCTCGATCAAATTAACATATTTTCGAAGTTTAGGTGACCATACCGACTGAGCATACTCCAAGTGCGGACGGACAAACGAAGTATATAGTACTAGGAAGATGGATGGATTCAGATGTTCAAAGCTCCTGTTAATCACTCCTAGTATTGAATTTGCCTTCTTTACCTGCTTTGCAATATGCTCCTCGAATGTAAGTTCTGAGTCGATCACAATCCCAAGATCTTTCTCTTCAAAAACATGTTCAAGCTGATTTCCATCCAAACAATATGGATAGGCATGTTTGATGTCAGAGAATTTGCCAATAGTTAGTACGTGACATTTGTCGGGATGGAAATTTAATAACCATTCTTTCGACCACTTGACTAGCGCGTCTATATCCTGTTGGATGGAAATAGAGTCTTCGATAGTGTTGACCTCTTGGAAGATTTTGGTGTCATCAGCAAAAAGGAGTATAAATGATGATATCACTCTTTCAGGAAGATCGTTGATGTAAAGAACGAACAATAACGGTCCAAGGACACTACCCTGTGGGATACCACTAACCACGTGATCCGTTGTCGAAAATGATTTATTTACTTTCACTGATTGGGTTCGTCCATTTAAAAATGATTTTACCCAAGACATTATCGGACCATCTATGCCGTATGCTAATAGTTTCTTGCATAAACGACGATGAGGTACAGTGTCAAAGGCCTTTGCGAAATCAAAATAGATACTATCAATCACTTTTCCTCCGATGTACTTTCACAGCACGTATCCAAGTAATACAACAGTTGCGTAACGGTGGATCGATTTTTGATAAAACCATATTGCTTGTTCGATAAAAGATGTTGATCAAGAAGATGCTCCATAATATGCTTTCTCACTATTGACTCCATCAGTTTGCATACTATTGATGTCAAGCTTACAGGTCGATAATTTACTGCAAGATTTTGAGCACCTTTGTTCTTATATATGGGTATTACGTGAGCTTCTTTCCAATCCTTTGGTAGAGACCCTTCCTTTAATGATGTGTTCATTATTACTGCAAGAGGTTCAGAGACGTAGTCAGATAACGACAGTAGCATCTTAGGATGTATTCCATCAGGACCAAATGATTTATTTTGATTTAGATGTTTTATTTCGATCTGGATCATTTCTTTTGTTATATGGATTTCATCGATTACGGACTCAGTTCTTTTCTCGAAGTCCGGTAGCTCCCCAGGAGGCTCTCTTGTGAAAACACTGCAGAATTGACGTTGAAGTATATTCGCCTTTTCATGGTCTTCATGTTTCAAAGAATTTTTGTCATTTGGTGCCTCAAGTAATGATGATACCGTACTGGAAGATTTCATTTTGCTCCTGACATGTGACCAGAAAACTTTTGGTTTTGTTTTTGAATTGTTGCAGATTTTCCGTTCGTAATTTCTATGGGCTTGTGTCATCATTTTCGTCACTCGGTTGCGTACACGGGTGTATTTCACGCGATTCTCGTCTTTCTCTCGCGGCGATGATTTCATCCATTTTCTATGTAGACGCTTTTTTCTTTGCTATTTCAGTCCTGAGATCTTTTGGAATAGGAATTCTTCCTCTCTTTCTCCAACCCTCGCCTCCAATCGTTTTGAGCGGGATGAAACGGTTTTGCAATTCGCTTACTTTATTCTTGAAAACTTGCCAAAGTTCCTCGACTGATTTGTCATTAGCCGCATCTAGAAAAATCGTTTGCCAGTTACCTGTTTCAAGATCTTGCTTCATTGCTTCAAAATCAGCATTATCATAATTGTACCTTTCCGATGTGGGCTTTACATATGCATTGCACTTTATGCTAAAGGTCAGGGAACTGTGATCGCTTTTACCCAATGGACTGAGATATTCCAGATTTTGTGTTTGGTTGGCTTCTCCTGTTAGAATGAGATCAACCAAAGATGGTTCATCGGTTCCACGGCATCGTGTTGGTTCGTCTACGTTCTGATGGAGGAAAGAGTCGCGGAGAGTATCTAAAAACTTCTCTTCTTTGCTTTCTTCCTGATGTTTTGTCGTCCAACTTTCCCAGTTAATTGTAGGAAAGTTGAAATCCCCTACAAAGCATTTATGGGAATATTTTTTGATGGATGAAATATCGTAAATGAGCTTATTAAGTCTGATGTTGTTTTCATTCGACATGTTACTGCTGGTAGGGCTGCGGTACATGCATGCAAAAACCAGTAAGTCATTACCACTTAGGCGAACTTCTATGATACAAGCTTCAATAAAGTTGACTTGATTTATTGATTTGGTCACATTAACAATCAAATGCTGAACTGATGCGTGGGCAAGAATGATAACTCCACGGCCAATGTTGGTATCCATATTCGTATGACAAACAACTTTATAATCTTTGAATTCGTACTCGTGTAGTTCTCTTAGTGTTCCATGTTTTGGTTTTACTTCACATATGGCAACAATGTGTGGTTGTTGTTTCTCTACGTTTTGTATAAGTTCTTTCTTTTTGCCTGATGTTAGAATATCAGCGTTGCAGTAATAAACTTGATACCATTTATTGTTAGATCATGGAGGGACTTGATTCAGACTTTTTTGATTTATTGTTCTTTTGTTTTTTGTGTTTGAGTGAGATTTTTGAACACAACTTTCTTGGTTGCATTCTCTATTTGGGGTTTCGTCTTGATCTTGATGAGGAAGAATCCGTTTTTTGAATTTCCCCGCACTCTCCATTTTTCATTTTCAGAGTTATTATTTGCGTTACGTTCTTTAGCTTGGTTCGAAAGTTTTTTTAATTGGTTTCTTTCATCGGGTGTTAGATCTTCAGTGATACTGACTGCCCTATATTTTTCAATACCCTTAAGAAGACAAAGATTGCCAAAGAGTGTGGACTTTTCTCTCTCGTTTGAGAGACAAACCAAAAGAGGTCGCTTCTTCTCTTGTGATGGACTTCCAAGACGAGTGACACGCTTGATTTCAACCCGGGAGTGTGTATCTCTAACAAGATCTTTTGCCCACTTGAGGTCGTCATTAGTTTCTTGCTCAGTTAATCCGTGAACAATGATGTTGGGAGACCTTTTGAATTTATCGTTCTCTTCCGCGTCCTCCTCTCGCCATGCTTCACGAATTGCTTCCTTCATTGTTGTTTGTTTTGATTCGGATGTTCCCGAGATCTTAGTAGCGTCAGCGTACGACTTATTTAAAATGGATTTTAGCTCAGTTTTGATCAGTGTTTCTACATCCTCTTTGAACTTCTCCATGTTCGCGTCCATTTTTTGTTCGACGTACTCCAAAGTATGGAGTGCAGGGTTCTTGTCCATTTTTTTCTTCAGTTCTGCAAGTTCTTTTTTCTTTGAATCAGCTTCAGTCTTGCTAGCTTCACATTTTTGAGAATTTCTTTCTCCTTTTCTGCTTTCACCTTTATGATATTTTCACAGTTCGTAACGTCTCTTTTTAATGATTTGACTTGTTGACTTGTAGAAGGATACTTGTTGGCAATATTCTTTGACATTTCGACACAGTTTATGCAAATAAACTTGATGCCCTTCTTTTTATCTTTGATAAGCTGTATATAATAAGCTGGAAGTTCAGTGCAAGAGTAATGTACACTTCTCATGCATTCGGTACAGTTAAAACGGTCCTTTTTACGATCTGTGATGCAATGCGATGGTCGGCATGTTTGAATTTCTTCTATGCTTGTATTGAGCTCGCCAGATGCAGAGGGTGATGGTGATGGTGGACTGACTCGGCTGCTGCGAAGAATCTTCTTCATCTTGGTTGATGGTGAAAGAATTTTCGAAAGATTGGTCAAAAATTATAAATTTTTGAGAAAAATTTCAAAAATTCTGTTGAAAAAACTCCAAAAAGAACGTCTGAACTCGAGAAAAATATTTGACGTCTCAACACAACGACACTTGCTTATAAAAAAAAAACATGTATATAACAAAGGGTCATTTAGACAGCTAACTATAATTTTTAATGACTGAAAGGAAGATAATGGTGTATCATGTAATTATGCTTCTGTTAAATTTGATAGTTCAATTTTCAACGTTTTCAAGCACTTTCTGAAAGTAATTTTTTTATTCTATTGAGGATAACTTTTGATCCAATGAATCAAATTTAATGAATGGCCCATTAAAATTTAAGTTTATCTATGTTCTTTCCAGTGAAATAGGAATGGCTTATTTAAAATTTTTAGATTTCTAGAAAACTAGCAATTAGCTGTCGCTATGAATGCCCCGCTGATAGCAGATATTAGCCCAGAGGAATTTAAGCCATGAAGAGAGCAAGGGAATCATAATCAGACTGTAAATTGGTGAAATGAGTCTTCATAGAAAGTGCTCAATGTTACTAGAGCTGTTTAAAGTTAAGAAACACGAGCCGATGCGGTTAAAATTTCCTCAATAAGATCCATACATAACGAAAGTGTTAATCTACACTTTCTGATGCAAAGTGACCTGAATAAAACCATTACTGTACAGGTTTCGCAACATGTTAAGAACTAGAATGATATCAAAGTTGATTTTCTTCAATCGCCAGATAAAAATATTTGGAAAACCCAAACATAAGAATGTGTACTGTGAAACTGAAAGTGCTTCCCTCCCATAAAGAAAACATAATGCAGATTAAAGGTGAATTCCAAAATGAAATTGAATGCATTCATTTGATTTGAAATTTAACAAGTGATACTTTGATGGACCTACCTGGATTATGCATTTAACACGTTTATAATTGATATCTACGTGACGTGACCATTAAACAATCATTCAGAACACAAATAGTGACGATCTATTAAAATTAATCGTTTGTTTCTTATAAAAAAACGTTTAGAAACCAAAATTTCATGCTCTTGAAATGTTCTTTCATATTCAAGACTTCGTGAGCAAAAAAACATCTCCAAAAAATTGAGTAATTTGGCTAAGAACATTGATGTATGTTTATTAATAGTGATTCTTATTGATAAAGATGCTTTTTTTGAGCTGAAAAATTCATTTTTCACAAAAGTCTGCTTTAGCCATCTTTAATCTACTTTCATACAAAAAATCAGAAAAAAACAATGGTCCAAAAAACCCTTTTATGGCCGTTTTTTTAGCTGAAATATACCTCAAAATTTTGTTCTCCAAAAATCGGGCTCCGTCACATTCGAGGGTTTATAGTTATGCATGTTTGTGCAATAAATCATAAAGAATGAAAGAGCCAATCTCGAGAAAAGCTAACACCTAAGTAATTGATAATGTGCTTATAAATAGATATCGAATTTGGCCAGTTTTTCTATAAAAACACGCCAAACAACCCAAATTTCCTGTCCAAACACACATATTCTTCAAAAGTAAGCCCTCATGATCAGCAAAAACATCTATCTCATAAAAAAATTGAGTAATTTGACTAAGAACATTGATGTATGCTTATTAATAGTGATTCTTATAGATAAACATACATTTTTTGAGCCAACAAAATTTTTTTTGCAAAAATCAGCTTGAACCATCTTATACCTATGATGGTACCCTACTTTCGTGCAAAAAATCAGAAAAAATTAATGATCCAATTTTTCACAAAGTCCAAAAAACCCGTTTTTTAGCCGTTTTTTGACCCAAATTTGCCCCCCAAATTTTTTTTTCGAAAATCGGGCTCCGTCACATTTTGGGCATTGCCATTTTGCATCATTGTGCATAAAATCAGAAAAAACTAATGAACCAATCTTGAGAAAAGCTGGTAACTAACGGACGGACGGACGGACGGACAAAGGTTAATTTATAGGACCTCCACCGGGGTAGGTCCAAAAAGTAAGTAACTTTGGACTGGTGGCATACTGTAGATATAATCTATTTGTATCAAAGGTTACTGAAAATTATCTGAAAAACTTTAACAATGTTTATACGTGTTTCTGCAAAAAGTTTTCAGTTAGCTTGAATAAAATTTCTTCATGGTTACTAAAGATATAAATTTGATACACGTTTTTTTTTTTTTATAAGGAACACGTTTATAAGGAACTCGAGGCTGAAAATGGTTCAAAAAATAAGGAATTGTTAAGGAACTGCTCAGGCTGAGAATAAGTGAATTTGAAAATAATGTACCTTATTGGGACTAATTTGACCAAATTTTGATCTTTCAAGGGGCAAAAAGTTCAAAATTTCCTATGTAGTAAGGAACTTTGAGTGAGACTGAAATTCTCTGTAAAAATAAGGAACTCCAGGCTCAGAGCGAAGTTAAGGTTCCTTATAAAAAAAAAAACGTGTAGTTGCTCTCAAAATTGGCAGTTGAATCAGATAATTTTAATAAAGGTATTAATTTTCAGGGATTAAATTTGTCGGATTTCACAGCCTTTGTTCTTATTTACAAAAGACCATAAAATAAAATCCTAAGAAAATCTGAAAAGGGGCCTTCAGCAAAATTTGGTCACCATGAAAATATTAAAATAACATCTAATCCGCCACTGTACACAATTTTTTTCTATTGCTGTAATCCACTTCCACTTCCCTGGCAAGCAAGAAAGCGGAGATTCTTCAACGAAATGACTGTTATTTCAGACACCGTGTCCTGTTGTAACCACCGTCAACATGGTTAAAAACTTTTCACTTCACAGGTGGGTACAACATTGTGTTTGTATTTTATTGGACGTCTGGTTCTAAAAAGTCAAAAAGTTTGTTCAGTTTTGATTTGAGCAAAGTACGCTCCTACGTTTAACATCAACACGGTACAGTGTGCAGTGGTGGTATTAGTAGAGAGAGTGTTCAGTGTTCGAGTCTGTTCATAATATGTGACAAAACAATTCAAATTGAAATTACTCCAATAGTGTGTGTAAATAAGCTTTTCTTAGAAGCTTGAAATGTTTTGTCCCAGTCTGGAATTCAGGTAACTAAGCTGAAAATCTTTGGCGTACATAGACATCAAAGTACCGTTCTGGCACAGTGGCATAAACATCGTGCTTTATAAATCGTAGATACTTTTTCATACGCTTATGTATTTTGTACTGTACTGACGATGACGATAGTCGAAAAGCTTTTACAATAAATTGAACAAATTTTTGTTTTCTTGATTTTTATCGAACATTACTTTACATGGCATTAATCATTCATCATGGCATAAACATCATTTTCAAAGTTTAATTCACAAAATAGCATCAAATATATACTCCATAATCCATCGTTTTTTCGGCTTTTGTTCCGCTGCCTTCTGTTTACATTTTTCTGCTCGCTGCTTCGCTGCTCCCCATGCTCAACCATTTTTTTGCTGTAACACTGTGCTTCAAATGTCCACGAGAATTAATCAGTTCCATGTTAGTCATAGTATATTCTCATTGGCATGTCTCACTCACTAAATCTTCTGTAAGAAACTCAATGTTGGTATCATCAGTTTTTAGCACACACGTTTCAGCCTAGACAAATGTTAAATTTTCTTTCAGAAAAAAGACTATAATTTGTTTACCTTTATCCTTGCAGCTTCCCAACATCCAAGGTCTCAAACATCACAAGACAAATGAAATTACTTTCGATTTCCCGTAGAAATTATGCGATGAAAAATCCGGGGGTCAATAAATGAAGACTTTCTTTTCCGCACAAGTTATCTTTCCTTATAACGAATTATTACTTTTCAATATAATTGTTAAATATAATTTTTGATTACAAAAATATTTTACATTGTATTTTAAGTTTGAAAAAGTCGATTCTACTTAGTTCTTTGTTTTCAAATCTAACCCCCGTCTCAAAAGAAGTCCCAGAATCCCGAGATTTTGGCAGTCGGGCGTTCAAACAAAGGCGTTTTTATTTTCCGCCCACTTACGAAATTTTCTTTAAAATAGGCATTTAAAATATCAAATTTAAAAATAATATAAAACCTTATTTTCTACCGTGTAGTCCTTCTGAAATTACGAGTGTTATCAAGCCACCCAAAATGAACTTTCATTCGTCGCGCGTCATTGGATTGTTATACGTCACGATCTATTGTCAACCATTGTCCAATCCCGTAAGCGATTGAAATGCCGTCAGTAATAATCTGAGAAAGAGAACAATAACATTATGACATCACACAAATAAATTACGCTGGGGATGTCCGCGAGGACAACACGCGGTCTTAACTTTTTTCCCTCGTAAGTTTGGGGGGAAAACGAAAGTACTCTATATTTTACGTATGGGGAAGTGTAAGAAAGATTTACAAAATAGAAAAGTTTCGTTTTGGGGTAAAGAATCAGTATTGTGAATTTAAGCGAGTTTCTATTTTGCAATTTTTCTACAGAGCCAAATAAAAATTTTTTCTTTTGTTCTTGCTCGATTGCCTCTAAGGATAAGTTCCGTAGGTATGAGGCTATCGAGACAAAATGTGACAAATTTGCGCAGAAACAAAATTTAACATTTGTCTAGGCTGCGTTTTGGCGCAAGGATTACTCTTTGAAAAATTACTTTCGGCGCATGCAATATCCATATATAGGGTACTGGGTTCAGTAGGGTTTCGGTAGAGCACCGTATAAAACTGTCCAGACACTGTCAGACTGTGTGTGTAAAACACACTGTCATTCATTGTACATTGTATTGATTGAAATGAAGATGTCATCCATTTCTGACGACAATCGTATAAGGTTTGATCCAATATCAGTAGTTTGATAGTTATTCATTCAGTAGCAAACAATGTCCCTCAACTAAATCCAGTTTTAGTTTTGAGCAACTACGTTAAAAAGATATTAACCAAGCAAAAATCTTGTGAGCTGTTTGTTGTTTGTGAAACCTTTAAACTGTGTAGACTGGCAGTGCAAACGGGACTTTCGATTTCTCGCTTTCACAAGTGCTCTGTGTAAAATGCACGAAAAGTTAAAAAAAATATCACGAAAAAAATCTGAAGAAACAACATGAACATGAATCATGAATATTTTTCTGGCGAGCAAGTCCGCTACGTGAAGCAACAAAAGCCCCTGCGGGGCAATTAGTTTTAAAGAGAGAAACCTTTTTGTGGCGCACACCGGTGGTATATCAAAAAAAGAAAATGATTTACAGCTTGAATATCCGGCTGGCCGGCCTGAAATTTAGCAAGTCAGGATTTAAGACATCTGAAAATACACATATAGGACCCTTCAAGATAGCGGCTAGGTGAAAATCAAAGTCTGTGGACGACAATAAAATGTTTATAAATTAACTTAAAAACTGTATAGAGTGCAACAAAATTTATTAACAAAAAAATTGAAAAATATCATACTATTTACAATTAATCACAAAATTAAATTAAAAATAGAACCTAGATGAAATACCTATTTACTTATTAACAGTATTTATATAAAATACACACATATTGATGGGCAGTACGATCGTTGATGTATGCAAAACTAGAAAAATCAAGTCAACCTGAAACGAAATGATGAGAAATAATAATTAACTAACTACCCCGTCACCCCTAACTTAGCACCGACTCTTATTATGGAAAAGCTTACTTTTTCCATTCTTATATCGGCCCTTATTTTATTCAGATCCCTTATGTCAGTCTTTATTACGCCAGTGACTAAAAAATAACATCAAGAAGGACCGGCGTAAATCAAAAAGTTTGACCCCAGTGGCCCCTCCGGATAGTACATAATATGAAACATAATCCCGCCCTCCATCCGCCCAACTAGTAGAATCTGGAGATGGTAAGAACTCTGAAAACTTCTCATGGTGTCCTCCAGGTTTTCAGGTCCCCCAATCTGGGGCCTAAAACCCCCATTTGGTCTTCTCCTCCCTCCTGCCCTTTTCCCAGGGTTCCCCCTATTGAAAGAATATTTTTGTGACCAACCAATTCGCTATATTTTGCATAATATCTTAATAAAAATAACAATTTCCTGCAATGAACACACAAATGCTGGAAATATAGACACATTTAATTATCTATTTGAAATATTATACCTAATCTTTGCACTTTCTACCCACACTTCCCATACAATTTCCTGAAATCCCCCATTTGCATTAGTCCCCCCATCAGGGTGAAAATATTCACTTCCCCCTCCAGAGCAACAGTTGATTCCCCCTATCTTCCTGAGGGGAAGGGGGGGTGATCCCATTCTTCTTTAACACATACAACTTACATTAAACATATTTCCACCAAAACTTTTCTGCTCAAGCACAAGTAGTGGAAATTGAAGAAATGAAACCAATCCACAACAAACCATTGCAAATCCATACAAAGTACAGTAATGTTGAGGTGGAAATCTAAAGTGTCAAGAAATTAAACTCAACGGTTTTCTGAGAGTTATTATTATTATTACTATTAATATTCTGCCATATACTTTAATTAAAACATTTACAAAAAGGTCCTGTTTATTCGAATCTTAATTTTGAGGAATATTTTCTACAGGTTTGTCTTTTCCATTCAAACTGTAGTTAAGGTATGCAAAAAGGCGTTAGAGAACATTTTCGAAGAAGGGTTAGACAGACAGACAGACAGACAGAGAGGACGTAATAGGCCATTTCAAAGTCGCAAAGCATAATGGGTACTCAAGACCACTGCGCGCTAATGAGGACTTACTATTGGTCAAAAGTTTTGAAAAATTTTGTAGATTTTTGCGTCTAACCAACGGGAAGCCGTTATGGAGGCGCAAGCAGTCATGATTACCCATGATCCATTTCCACTGTGAAATGGCCAACAATCACAACTCTAGTTGAGTTGAGGCTAATTTCCACATTCGGGAAATCCGGTCACTAAATACTGGCTACCCAGGAAAAAAAGTAGGCTTCTGGCTGCGTCTTTTAGTGAAAACAAAAATGATATCGATGACTTACACATAAGCATAGAAAGTGGACAAATAACACCACAAGAGCCCATTACATAAGAAGAACAATGAGAAAACAACAATCTAAATAGAAAAATAATGAAACGTATGGTCAAAGTCTCCAATCATTTTGGCATTAAGGTAAGTCAAAATGGTGAGCTCATTTGAATTTAAAGGTTTTATTTTTACATGAGTGTTCCCGTTTCATATCAGACACATATTCCATATCAGGACAGTGTCTGCCTATTGTTATATCATGCTGATATAAACAAATTTTTTTTTCCTTTTCCTCTTTCTGACCACTCTTGCTCCACATACCCGTTAATCCAATGTTAAAAAGCTTGTGAATTAAAATTGATGAGTAAGCAAACGATATCACTCTTATTTAAAAACAAAACCTTTAAAATTTAATAACAAGATCCAGGTTGCATAAAAAATACTGCAGTTATTTTAAAACATAAGTGGTCGTAATGGGAAGAATTAAACCCCGCCTAAGTTAAATAAAAACAATATAAGCAGGTATCAGTTAACACGAGAATGCTTAGACAAAGGCCACGGTGCAGGAAGGAATATCATCAGCAATAGAAAGTGTGTTGAACTTACAGAATAAGAGAGTTTCTGCAGCAGAAGAATAAGAAGAAAAGCTGTGGTTAAGATAAAGAGAAGAAGTGATGTAATGTTTAAACTCTTGATCTTGGTGAGAAACTGATTCTCGTTGCCCGCTGAACGATTGAATGCTATGAAGATAGCCCCTGTTAAAGGTCCAACAGCTAGTCCACAAAATTGAATCAACCCAAATGTCTTGATATATTCTGATGCTGAAAAATAGACATAATTTTAGTTTTTATGACTATGCGATTTTGAGAGAAATGGAACATTTCAAACAAAAGTCGATTCGGCAATCATAGTTAGGACTTTGTTTGAAAATCGAAAAAAGACCTCTAACAGGCTAAGATTCAAAGGTAATTAAAAAGTGACATTGATTCTACCAGACTCCGTCAATCCCGCCGTAGCCCATAAAAGGCGTAACAGTATCTTTTTCTATGCAATTACGGAATAAAAAATCCCGGTTTGTGGTGAGGCGCTCGATAGTTCCACAGCTTCTTGAAAAGAAAATATTACCTGTAGATTGGTCTGTGATGTAACCCAAATATTTATCAATGTTAGCGATGAAATACCACAAAATTAACATGGTGATGGAAACTTGGTATATCAAGAAGATGTTAAACCATGAAAACAAACATTCTCTCAGTGAAGCCCCTAAAAAAAGCAAAATATGAAGATAATATTTGTTTATCCTTTTTTACCTCTTCTTACCTCGTTTTCTACCTCAGATTACAAAAAATGCCACGGAAAAGTACAGTTGCTGAATCAACATTCTTATATTACCATTGGTACTATCGTAAAAAAAGACCTTTTCCTAATCACGATGCAACATGTTGAATAATGAAAAACTCCAGCATCAAAACAATGAAAAGAAAAAAAATTTAGTACAGACTTTTACTAATTATGCATTAGTGTCCTTGGTATGATGGGATTTCATATTATTGAACACGACATCGTGATTAGGAAAAGGTTCAGTACTTATAGTTTCCAAATAAACACTTGTTAATTTTTCGAAAATTTTTTCAACCCCCCGGACCTTATTAGGATATCCCCCCGTTTATCAATTTTTCAGAATATTTTCAGCTGTCAGAGAGAAGGTCTCTTATTTTGCTTTAAATAGCCTGATTTTAGTCTCTATTGACTACTTTGGGGTTTTCAAAAGTACAATTTCGAACCCCCGGTAGGTCCTCCCCGTTTATTAAAATCTTGAAAATTTTCCAACCTCCCTGTTTATTTGGAACCTAAGAGTATGTCTCCTCTCATTGAAAATCGGCAACGGTTAAATCTTTAAAAACTATTACAACACAAATTCATGTGCGATTGTCAAAAAAACTATGAAAGAAAATCCAACCAACTTGCTAAAGGGCTTTCATTCCATTTGTTATTGTCATGCTTATTACAGCTATCATCAGGTATACCAGCTTCAAAATGTTCTAAAGGGAAATCAGCCCTTCCTTTTCTCTCGTAATCGATTAATTTCTTATTTAGCCCGGTTGGCTTTAGTTTACAATACTGCGTCGCGTCTAGTTCAGCTTGTAGGATTTCTCGTGACGGGTACAGGATGATAGTGCTGAGCAGGACCATGGAACCACATAAAAAGATGAATCCAAGTGAGATGTCTGCCAGAGGAATACCACGCTCGAATAATTTCTTAAATAAAAAGTAATGATTATTACGTCACGATTCCAAGGATTGTAATTTCAGAAAAATAAAATTTGATCGTTGTTGTTGTTGAAGACTTAAGACTTTAAGAATTGAAACAAACTGAAACAAATTGAAGAGGAACTAGTTTAATACTCTAAGGTCCCAAATAAACGTCTCCCTCCGCTTATTTATTTTCGAAATTTTTTGGACCCCCCCCCCTGTTTATTTATTTTTTGAAAACATTTTCAGCTATCGCAAGCTGAATCGCTCTAACCAACCTGACTTTAGCCCTAATTATTTTATTTGGGAAAAAAATTGGAAGTACAATTACGGACCTCCTCCCGACTATTCGGGACATAAGAGTACATGGTTTAAAAAAGTAAATTTTTTCAGATTTCCAAACTTACTAGAAACAAATAGAAAACGACGGTTGAAGAATCAACAGAACCACTCAAGATACAAATATAGAAAGCTTTGTTCCGTTTCACCATGATATTTACAATCTGAAAGAACGATAAAAATCAATAAATTAAAATGTAGACTGACGACAAAATCCATTTGTCAAAATGAAAAGAAATGTGTGAGAAAAAACAATTTGCCGCCAAAAATGAAAAGGGAAAAGAAAATCTTAACTAACCCCTAATTGGGCTCTTCCAGAAATAGTTCGTGCCCCCTGTTGAGGATATCCAGGGGGTACAGGGCAAAATATCCTCAACCGTTCTATCCACTTTTTTAAGGTCGGATATACAGGGGGTCTTTATTTTTAAGTCAGGCATCAAGGGGTCTGTGGAACTTGAAAATGAATATCTGGAAATTGAGTTCGTTTTTATTGGTAGGGTCAAGTGACGTCAAATTCATTTACGGTATCAGTGTATTCATGATATGCACCATTGCAATGTCTTTTGGCATTACATCACGGATCCAATGGCTGATTGGTTGTAAGTGACGTAAAATCAGTCAATTCATGATATGCAACACTGGAGAGTCTTTTGAGAATTTTCAAAAAGTTCAACCCAATACGTCACTTAAACAATAGAAAAAGTGACGTATTGGGTTGAACTTTTTGAAAATTCTTGGAAGACTCTCCAGTGTTGCATATCATGAATACGTCAGTTTCAACCCATCAGCTGCTGGTTCCGTAGAAGACATTGCAATGGTGCATATCATGAATATCGTAAAAGTTGGACGGTAAAAAAAAACTATTCATGATATGCATCATTGCAATGTCTTCCATTCCACCCAATAGCTGATTGGCTGTAAGTGATGTATTGACTGATTTTACGTCACTTACAACCAATGAGCGATTGGTTCCGTGATGTAATGTCAAAAGACATTGCAGTGGTGCATATCATGAATTAGTGAATTTACCTGGTACGGACAAAGCATAAGAAATGAAGAGGAAACAGCCAGTACAAAGAATGCTGGGTAAAGTAAATATTCTGCTCCTGAAAGTGGAAGAAAAGTGGAAAATTCTGAAAGTTTTTGGAGATGTTCATTGATGCAGCAACACAACCTTCTGGCCTTAAGTGAAGCTCGAGTCATTGGTCTGCTAGACTAGGAGCAAAGAAATAAGTTATACAAACTTTGAATAAGTACTAGTTATCGCATGACTTCGAGTGCAATACGAGAAATATTTTACGAGTTCCGAGATTTTTCCGTAATATTTTTCCGAGCCTTTAGGCGAGGAAAAATATCGGTAAAATCTCGGAACGAGTAAAATATCGAGTATTGCACGAGAAGTCATGTGATAACTAATTTATTGTCGACTCAAAAAAATTGTCCTGATATAAATTTATTTTTGATTTTGTTTTAAAACTTACTTCCGCCTTACTTCTTTCTTCTGTGTAGTTTCGAATGTTTTTATTCGAAAATCTAATTCGAACGTTAGATTCGAACAATAAAACATTCGATATATTCCCGCCGAAAATATTCACACAAAAACAAAACAGAGAAGCATTTTCGATCATTTTCGATCCAGAAGTTTTTCAGAGATGTATTTGAAAGTTTCTAGATTGATAATTCAAAATGCAGATGGTGTACAGTATTGTTTCGATAGAGAAGAAACCCTTCATCGTTGGATTAATCAGATTGATAACATTCAGTCGTTTCTGTTTTTGTTTCGATGCATGGAAAAGAATAGCAACAGAGGATGAAAGGAGTTCCATGATGGAAATGTATGTAATGGTTAAAGAACAACATTTTTTCAAGAGCAAAACAATTTGGATACTTTCTTGATTATCGTCAAGCTTTAAATGTTTCGAATTTTAGAAGGAAGATGTAACGATTGTTGAGTTGAAAATTCAAGGACGTACGTTGTTGTCGAGAACGAGAATTAGGAGAGAACCTTTATAAAAATCACTCGTCACTTGGTTTAATACAAGACATTTCAGTTCCCTTGCTATGTTATGAGAAATCTTATTGGCAAACATTCAAGAATCTCAAGTTTTTTTGTATGCATTGATAAAAAACTGTTTGGTTATCACACACGGACGAATTTTATACCAAAAGCTGAAAATATTTGGGTGGTCTCAAGTAGTTTTATAATTTCTTAGTTCATCAGATTTGATTTTAGTGTCTTTTATGGAAGAACTTCAAAGTAAAAGTTAATCTGAAAATATTTTTGTTGTGTTTTCCCTTTGACTCCCAAATCAGTTTCTCCGAAAGTCAGTTCTTTTCGGTTGTTTTCTTTTGATTTTTCTCCCGCCGCTTACCCAGTCCCCCAAAAGTCAACGCGGTCATATTTCCAGACTAGAGAAATATGAAATATCGCAAATATCTCGATGCTCTCGACCAATCAAAACGCTCATATTTTTTTGGGTCGGCAATAAAGACATTGAGATGTATTTTGATTAGGAGTGTTTGCTACAGAGAAATTAAAGTACCTTGATGGACTTCTGCCAGCAAAAATCCAAACATGATCAAAAATAAGCTGAAAATGAAGGTTAGAAAATAAAATATTGTAGCTAACAAAATACCAGTAATGAAATACTAGTCTAGGAAGCCAAAGATAATTGGCGAAAAATATATCTGGAAAATCACCTTTTCAGCAAAAAAAGTTTGTAAACAAAACCTGGTTGAAATTTTTTTTTTTAAAGTTCATGGAAATTAAACTTTCATTTATTTTTCACTGAAATAAAGATTGTTCAAGATTTGCAGTACATAAGCTACTTTCTTATTTTCTTGTTGATTGCAAATGTTTTCTTGTGATCATAAGGTGATGAAAATAAAGCTCCACAAAATTAGTGATTTGTTCAAGCCTTCTCGTGACGAAGATTACTTAATACTTTAATTAGAAAAAGCCTTATACTTGGTTTCTTTTCCATTTTTTAAAAAACATTGGACGATAAAGGCATTCCTCCCAATATAAGAAAGATTAAGAACAGAGTCAATATTCTTACCATCCTGTTAGATTACATAGCCTACTTCCATAACGATCAATACAATGTCCGATAACAACTTTCACCGCATTGTGTAGAAATGCACCAAAAGCGAAGGGTAAGTCTAAAGCAGCCTCTTGTGTTTCACAGATATCGTAATCTGTGGAAGTGTACATTGTACTGTTCGCCGAAGTCGAATTCGAGTTCGGACACAGCTGATGATATAAGTCCATGCGTTTGAAAATAACCAATAACGAAGAATATCCAAATAAAGGTGCTGATGTCAGCAGAATTTGTATGAAAGAGAAGAATATGATAGCGAAAAGATACCAGTTTTGAGAGTAAGTGTTCGTGGTGAGATGACTTCCCCGGAGGAAGGCGGAGAACTGACCCATGCTTCTTGTGGATAGTGTCTTCGTGTCCAAGAGGTATTCCTCATAGACACTGGCAACTATCGGTGGTAACGAGCTGCTAGAATTGACTTCTGTAATCTATGGATTATTTTTTTTCGGCAATCCAACATAAATTGTCGGTTTTTCACCAAAAATAATTTAAACCATGTTTCAAACGAGAACAAATAATTGAGTATTTATTTCAATTTGTCGGTCAACACAAACTAAACAATGCTGAATATGAGCAAGTAGAATTCAAACCGCGACTAAAAGCGACTTTCCAATGCAAAGCGACAAGTTCAAGTAAAAAACAGCTGAAATTCACAACAATAAATCTCTGCTTATCTTTTTTGAAAGTTTCTTCATAATATCGTCGAAGAAAGCTATGAAAATCAGATTATAGAAATTTTGCTAGGATTCGTACAAATTTGAACCCTATCGGGCTGAAAGACAGGTTTTAGGTAAACTCATAAAATAAACAGAAGAGAGGGAGATTAATAAATTTTAATAAATTATTTTGCATGTAGAAAAATATACGAAGAGGTGGGATATCGATGTCATTCTGTCATACAAAGAGCATAGTCAGTATCCATAAAAAGACCTCAATGTACCAAATATAAAATTCAAAAGACAGAACTACAACAGTGGGTCATCTTTTTGTGTAAAAAAAAACCAACTAAAAATAAGGCTGGGCTTAAAAAATTGTTGGTTTGCCGTCACCCGACCCTAGATTGTGGAGGTGGGTCGGTTGGTCGGAATTTTCTTTTATTTTGGCGATTTATGAAATTTTCGTCCATGGAAGGGTTAAGAGTTTGTTTACATTTAGGTAATTTTGAATAAAAAACAGAAGTGCTAGCAGGGAATTTACGATTCTTATGCTTGAGACAAACAAGATACGAGTTTAGATCTTTTATTGTTTGAAGTTTTTGAAGGAAAAAAATCTTCTTTAAAATGGCAATAACATTTTTTGGGTCGGCAGGTTTCGAGGTAGGGTCGGTCGGGTAACGGCAAACCAACATTTCTTTAAGTCCAGCCTAATACTCATTGTTGGAAAGTTGTCATTGTTTTGAAAATATCTCTACCTAAAACTTTGGATTCCCGAAACGCTTAACTTTAAAAAATCTGATTTCTACCCTGAAATAGAACATTTGAACTATTTGATCATACTTTATGATGTATTTTCTACTCAACACTTTCAGCCAAGACAAAAATGAAAACCTTCATC
The DNA here is from genome assembly GCF_902728285.1 of Clytia hemisphaerica. NCBI lineage: Eukaryota > Metazoa > Cnidaria > Hydrozoa > Leptothecata > Clytiidae > Clytia > Clytia hemisphaerica. The sequence continues at coordinate 340,448 of NW_027104390.1, read as the reverse complement.
TAAAAGTGTATTTGTGGGCAAAAAATGTTAGATCTACGAATACTTTGGCAAAGTATTAATTTTTTCCTTTCAAGGTAGAAAATAAAATCTGAATTCACGAAATACCCCTCATCTTGTAAGTACATCCTTTGGAAATAAATAAAAATAGAACGTTAAAACTTTACAGAAGATATATAAGAACAAAGCAAGCGAAAACATACATGTCCAAGGCTGAATATCAATTTGGTTCATGGCTTGAATTTCTTTCATATAAGGAAGAACGTATAAAAATGTTCTGACAGGATTTCAATCAGAGGAGGTCCTGACCATTCAATTTGGTACAAACAGGAAATTCAGTGATGGAACAAAAGCTCTACTTCAATAGACGCATAAATCTAGACAAGTTTTATGAATTATGAACTCGGTTGAGCTTGTTGTCCCATCTCCACAAGCCAATCAAAAAGTGTAAAATTGTATTTCAAAATTCTTTCGAGAATATTAATATTCAAAACACCAAAAGCAGTTGTAAATGTTCAATTCATTGCCCTGAAATTTATCACCATCGAAATTTTGAACTCCTTTTCTCGAACGAAACCAGCTTCACGACTTCATTAAATTTCTATGATCCCAAAAAAATATTTCCAATAGGATCAGTCACGATTATCGACATCAAAAAACGTATTTAAATAAAAAATGAATAAAAATACCATCATCCAATTATCAAGAAGTAGGATCAGTAGCATTTGATAATGCCAAAGCACCACTTTCACGTTTCAGTTCTTTAATAACAGCTGCCAGAGCCTCTGGATTCACCCCAGCTTCACATAGTTTGATACAGATTGCCAACGATTCAGAATCTAGACCAGTGTTCATGAGGTTAGAGATTTCCATCAGTGTGTCGATGGTTTCCCGGCTGCAGGTACTTTACTACGATCCAGTCTGTCAGACATCTTTGATTGCTTTTTTATTGTTTCTATATTTTGATATTTTTATTTTTCCCTGAAAATAAATGGAAACAGTCTTATACAGTTTATCAAATTGAACTGAAACTTATCTTTAGAATTGGCTAGAACAAGTGAGGAGATGGGTAAGTCCATCAATAACGCAAGCAGTTTTTGTATTTACGTGGTTAGAGAAGATCTTATGCTTATGATCTATAAACTTAACAAACAATGTCTGATTTGGGATTCAGATTCTTAAAAATCTTAAATGAGTATACAAAATATATAATTCTATAAAGAATACAAAAAGGCCTACAAAACCATTGAAACAAGGGATTGCATATTTCAACAAGGAATATTCTCAACGACTGGTCCATCATCATCATCCGTGGAAGAATCACCACCAAATGTTTCTTCTGATGTAAATTGAACTTTCGATAGACCTTGTAATAAATTAACGTGTAAACCAATGGGAGCAGAGGGTAGATAATTTATGCGTTCGTTTGATTCCTCTCCTTCACCATAAAAATCTTCATCTTCATGGCAAATCACTTTCTTCTTCTTTTTAATTTCTTTCCTGAGAATGAGCTCATCTTCTTCTTCATCGTCGTCAATGTTTGCTTCCTCTTCGCTCACTTTAGCTAACGGAAAAGAGAGCAGTCCTTCAGGTGTTTCTTTGACAGCAAAAATAGTTTTTAATTCTTTGAGTAACCGTTTACTCTCACGTTTCTCTTTCAATTGCTGTCGAAGATCGTCTACATCAATATCGTCAGTTTCATAATGGCGAGGTACCTCGACACTTTCACCTTCGAATAGAAGATCTCCAAGTTCTCTCTCAGGAGATGTGAGAATCACAATATCATCTTCTTCGGGTATATCATTTGTATCAGCCTTGGTTTCATTTGGATCGACTGATGAAGTCTTTTTTGGTTTATAGAGCTCTAAAACATCTTCCATACATGCTCTTGAGTTATCGAGATTCATATAGAATTCTAATAAAACCTTTTCAAGAACACCAACATCGATTTGCCCTCGATCGTTGGTAAAGTTCTCAGCTTCTTCCATTCGTTGCAATGCTGAGTACAAATTCAATTTACAATTCCCAAAATACAAATCTAAAGGGTCTTCCTGAGTTTTTCCATCTCGTTTTGGATCTACTTTCCTTTTGTGGAATGTCAAATTGATTGATTTCTGGAGCACTTGTTTCAAGAGATCTGGATATTTCCTTCCAGAGGACATCATATGGTCTAGAGCATGAGATATCTCGGAAGAATTATCAGTGTCAATGAGACTACTATGAAAACAAGTCACTAGAGAGAGTACAAACTCACTCAATAATGATCGATATAAATAAACCAAATTTTTAAGCTTATCCAATGACACAGTTGGTAATGTTAAACTATCTTTTTGTTGATCTTCGGCTATAATGTCGTTAAATTTGGATAAAGGAATGGATGCTATATATTCTTCTTTGATCATGAATAATTCGTCAGAATGTGTCTGCAAAAGCATTCTTAAGGTCACTCGAAGTTCCAAAAACAAATCAATAAGCATATCCATCAAAACATTGCGTAGTTTCAAACACTTTTGTGATTTACCAGCAGTTGTGTTTTCACCAGTTATCGGGTTATGGTGACAATACAATCCTGTATTGATCACTTCTACTTCTTTGATATGCTTTAAAGACTTATCAATTGATTTATCAAGATCAACAAAAAGTTTGATAAATTCGGGCACTGTATTGGTGCTAGTTAACAGCTTTGTTGGCTTAGCATAAAAGCCATACCATATGATGGAGACAATTACTAATGTTACAAACAGGGTAATATTCGTGTAATAACTACTATTTGAAGTAAACCATTGCGCCAAAATGCTGACCAAAAGAACTACAAAACCAAACAATATCGGCGGAGAAGGTGTGTTATATGATGATTCAAGATTTACTACATCACTGTCAGAAACATCAAAACTTTTCAAGTCATCTTGAATGTCAATCAATGAACTCAAATCACCAGTATTCAGTAAATTCGATTCTAGTAAATTCAAAGCGTTTGTTACCAAATGTTTACTATGTCCATTCCTCTTTGGTGACAGCTGGTGAATTTCCGAATGACTGCCAATATTATTTGATTGGTTTAACAGTTCATCAAAAGTGATGGTTTCTCCCTGATAGCGTGAGAACTCTTGAGTGGTTACTTCATTTAAATAAGCATCAAGAGGCGAATTTTGCAGAACGACTTCTTCATCTTCCTCCATCTTCTCCTGTTATTTATTTCTGTTAATAAAGTAAGTTTAGCAAAAGTGAATAGTATTATTACCCTATTCCCTAATTGTGTTTGGATGGAGGACAATATCAAAACTGGGAAAAAAGCTTAAAGTAATCTATAATAGATACTGTAAGTTGTTCTAACTAATGTTGACATCTCTCCTTTAATTCCGACATCTTCCTTTAGAAATAGGAATAAGGTCCTCTCTGACAGAAAATCAAAAGATTTGATCTCAATCAGCAATTCCTCCTGGGTACGAGGACGTGCTACTGGTCAGGGTCCCTTTTTTAGGCTTCGAAAATATCTGACAGGGTCCCAAATCTACTAATTTACAAGATGTGTAGCTGACAGGATTAACTTTTGATTATTTTTGACAATTTTTAGGGTAGAAATTCGGTCATTTTGCCATTTTACAGGGTGAAAATGGGAAATTTCTTTCGATTTTTTGTTCTGACAGTGTCCAAAATTTAGCAAACATTCAGATCTGACAGGGTCCACTTTTCAAACACCAGCTACACGTCCCTGTTGGCCGTCAAGCTCAGTGCCCCCCCCAGGCACTTTGATCTAAAGGAGGAAATCGGAATTAGATGAGGGATGTCAACATTAGACCAACTTGCGGTACAGCACCGCTCTGAAAAAATAGCATTAAAGAGGAAAAACTAAAATTTTATCACCAAGTCTTTTCATATGCTTCACATACACATCGACAAAAACTAAAAAAAAATATTTACAACTTCACTATAAAGACCCTAAAAGATAAAGGTATTAAATGAGTAATTTTGGTATAAAAATATTTTAGCATTTTGATATTAAAATATTCAAGATATGTATTGTAAGTGTAAATACGATTTGCTATTTTCATGATTTAGATTTTGCATTTTTCAAAAGACCCATACTCCTTAATTTCTTGACAATGATAGGAGTACATGAGACAGTCATGAAAGCTCTAAGAGGCATGAATACTTTATGGCATGCATAGGCAACAACAAATGTCCCTGCACCGCTGGCAAGCTTGGATTCTGCAGTTGATTCACTGATCAAATTCACATTTTGTAAAAGTGCCACAACATCTATCCCACTGAAAAATAATTGAAAAGGTAAGATTTTAGCTTAGAGAAAAACGATAATTGACTATGGTAATCAGAAATACAAGAAGTACAATAATTTAACAATAATCTTGAAGCTTTCTTATAAATCTAATAGAGACTTCTTTGTTTTATTCAACTTTTGGAAAATATTTTTTTAAGATTTGATTTAAATAATATATAAGAGGTGAACAATTTTCTCATAGAACTTACCTACTAACTGCTGTGTAGCATATTCCAAGGGAAGTTAAGGAAATGGTGGTATGAAAAACAACAGCAGTTGTACCATATTCAGCAAAAACTTTGGCCAATTGTCCTGCTTTCTTTTTTGGTGGTGCTTGTTCAGTTTCATTTGCATCATTCTCACTTGTAGATTCTTTTAAAGTATTTGAAGATGTTTGAAAATGTCGTATGGTTGAACTTGCAGGAAGATTAGGAAAAGCTGCTCTTGTTGTTGATAGCTTGCTCATTGACATATTTAAGAAAGGAACACATGTTGATGGGAGGAGTTTATTACCACGAATAATACATTTACATGCAGGGTACAATGCTTGGAAATTCCTAATACTTTTGTTCATATTCTTATCTTCATAAATGAACAGAATAGATTAAACCAAAACAGATTTTTCAAAAAGAATTTTCAAAAAATCAAAACAGAATCAATAACAATACATATTTTTGATGTCATACATCTGGGAAAAACCCTTTGAAATTTTATACTAGGGAAAAAAGTGAAAAAGCAATCTCACCACGGCAATTCGGCCACCATAATCTTTGCATACAATTCAATATGGCAGATGGAAAGGCAAAAAGGTCTATTCTATTTACACTCTACGTCATTATATGGTGGTCAAGGGAGAGCGAGGTGGATGCGTTTAAACCTGACATGATGAAATCAGGCATTATAATGGCGGTGCTCCTCTCGTCCTTGAACACCCCTGTCTCACAGCCCTGACGGTCTAAACTCAGACTCCTATCCTATATCAGGATTTAGAAGATGCTGGTCAAAAATAGTGTGACATTTTTATTTCTCAAAAAAACCACCAAATTTAGAATTTTGTCAATATCTTGGTATCCTGAAATAAGATTTCAGGAGGTGATAGAGCTAATGAAGACAAAGCCATATACTGTATATAGGTATTTCCCTTATTCGAGCCAGTTTGAGGTTGACAGGCCAAAAATGACCATTTCAAGGAAATGTCATCCTCAGAACAGAAAAAAGAACTAAAAAGGAAATTTAAAAATTGGTGAGAATAGCTCCCTGGATAGTTATACAACACAAGACAAAAAGTGTTAAAAGAGCCAAGATTTCCTGTTATATTACCTAATTTGAGGTTGACAAAATTGATGTTATTAAAATGCACTGTAAACCTCAAAATTTGGACTTAGGACATTACAATATGTTTTAAGTAAGGCAAAAATGCTAAGCAAAGATAGATTTTGTAACAAAACCCATTAAATGAGCTGTTTTTGAGGTTGACAAGCCGGAAAAGTCTGTATTGAGTCAAAAAGCGGAAAAAAGTTTGCGGTGAAATATTTTCCGCGCAAAGCATTGTGGGGAATTCTCGGGGATCAAATCTGAGTTTTCATGTTAAGCCGATATCGTCTATTCCATAGTCTTTCTGTATTAAAAACAAATAGAATTGAAGTTTACAAAATGATTTTAAAAAAGCTTCTGGCTGTTTCCATCATAAGGCACTTTACCTTGCATTGAAATAAATGTTGTTGTCAACCTCAAAACTTGCTCAAATAACAGACATTTCCTTGGAAAAAGATTTTTAGATGGTCAATAGTGATATTTTGTAAGCTAAAGTCTTCATATTGATCTACCTTTATCAAAATTATGCACAAAACTAATGTCAACCTCATTTTTGGATCCATATAAATGTCAACCTCAAATAACACCCTTCATAGCAATTTTCAATCCTTTGAGATAATTTCAGAGCTATAACATATCCAAAATCTAATTCAAAAGTCAACTTACAGAGAGTCAAAGAACCCTAACAGTGTCAACCTCAGGCCATGTTAACCTCAACTTTGGCTCCTACTTCAAAAAAGCATATCTTGAGTTAGGGTAAATCTCTTTATATATTTAAAGATACTTATATGTCCAGAAAGCAAAATTATTCAGCCTAACCATACTAAAGTTTCAGTTGTCAACCTCAAACTTAGCACATTTTATGGGGCTAAATGTAAACATCGACAAAAATGTCACAAATACCCCCTCCATTTTTGACCAACATTGCAGAAACTAATTTTATCTTTCCCTTTACAGCAATACAATGCTGACAAGTTGACACAACACATTGACAAGCAATCCCTGAGAGAATTTAGTTTATATCAAAATCTGCAACAAAAACGAAAGTAGTCTCTTCTACTAATTGAATCCTTTGCAGCTGTTTATCATTATCAAATTTCCACCAATGAGGTTGCCCCTAATTCAATCGGCCCTTCTTTTTGGCACCCCTGGCCTCTCAGTGCCTTGCCACGACAGGTGGCTGTAAAATCCAACCCTTATAGACAGGCAGCTGACGACATCTAAAATCTGGATGACTTTGGGACAAACGTTGAGTTGATTTTTCTTGTTCCCATATATCTACTGATCCTAAAAATTTTACTTGGCGTCCGAAAATTTATTTACCGGACATGTCTGGTAGTAATTTGTCAAATGGTGACGTCACCACCAAAAGTGAAAATTTGATTTCAGCATTTAATAATGATATATAGTTTCTTCGGCTGGTTCCGTGGAGTTTAAGTTTTAGTTTATTTTATATTTGCGCGCGTTTCATACTTTCACTAAACACATCTTTTTACATCTTTTTATCTGTGGTGGTGTCTAGCTAACACTGCTTGGCCTACCTACACAGCCCTATTTCCATCATATAGGAGGATATTTTCACAAATGGCCGAAATCCTGTGTAGGTCGAAAACTGAGGAACAGATAATGTGTTTTCTTGAAAATTTTTTTTGACTCATATTGAGTTACTTCTTTCCATCTCAACTTATATTGAGTCGCTTTCTTCCTTGCAGTCACTTTAGATCACTACACACTAGTTTTGCATTGATGGATGTCTATGTCATCATTTTTTTCCTTTTCAATTCCAACCTGATTGATTTTCTGTGAATGTTCATTCTAGATTTTTGTTGTATTCATAGTCTTTTTGTTTTGTGAGTTTTGTCTTTATTGTTTCCATTGTAAGTAGTTGAAAGTTGTATACTTCTTGACTTATTGGACATCTTAACAGAATCAATGCTAAGAAAAAAGCAAAACGAATTTCGACATTCGATTTTGCAACACTGTACACAACCCTTCCACACGATCTTCTCATTGAAATTTTAACCAAAATTATTAACTTTGTGTTTGATTTAGGTTGTAGAAATAAACTTGGTTTTTCAAATACTTCAGCATACTGGACTACAAAAGGGAAGGATGATAGGTTCTTTACTAGTACTTCACTGTCTGAGCGTGTGTCCTTTCTGATAAAAAATTGCTTTTTCAAAGTTGGCAATTCTATTCTTAAACAGTGCATTGGAATTCCCATGGGAATAGATCCTGCTCCTTTTTGGGCAAATTTGTTTTTGTACCATTTTGAATCTGAGTATGTCAAAGGTCTCATTTCTGCTAGTTCGCCTAGTGCCTATAACTTCCACTCTGTAGGTAGATTTATTGATGATTTGTGTGCCTTAAATGACAGAGATGAGTTTCATAATTGCTACAAACAGATTTACCCTAAAGAACTAGATCTCAAAGTTGAGCACCATGGAAACCATGCATCGTTTTTAGATTTAGATATCACCGTTGAAAACAATATTTTTAGATATAAACTTTTTGATAAGAGAGATGCCTTTCCCTTCTTCATTGTAAGGATGCCACATGCCGACAGTAACATCCCATCGTGCATTTTTTATGGATCCGTCTTTTCAGAAATTTTACGGATAGCACGTAGCACACTCATGTTTGAAGATCTGACTCCTAGAGTCATTGAGCTTTTCATTCGAATGCGAAACCAGGGTGCTTCAAACGCTTTCTTGAAGAAGCAAGTTGTCAAATGTTTTTCCAGGTTTCCTGACTGTTTTATGAAGTATGGGAAAACCGTCGAAGAATTTTTACATATTTTCAAATTGTGAAATTGTTTCTTGTGTATTGTATGTGTGAATGTTTTTTTGTTTTTGTTTTTTTTTTTTTTTTTCTGTCTAAAGAATTAGCATTAGCATCGGAAGTATTCATTTCCTACTTTTCTTTGCCCTGTGCAGTTCTCCCGTCGCGGCACGCCGAACCGGGTTCTCGGCCAACTTACAATTCTATTCTTTTCAGTTTTTGTGTGATTTTTTCTATTTTTATGTAAGATTGTGTTTGTTGTAGTGTCTGTTTGTTGTCTGTTATTTATTTGGAAGCTGGTGGTCAGTTCCCTTTTCTACTATGTTTTCCGAAGGCGACTGAGTGTGGGCCCTTAAACACGTGGAAAGTCACTATGCCAGTCACAAGTCTGGGACTTCGGGTTTTGTTTTGTTTATGTATCCTTTTTTTTTTAATTTATTTGATGTGTTTGCTTTTGTATTTGTCCCCATTTTGTATGTATTTTGATGAACTTACGGAAGTGTGTTTATCAAAAAAGTTTTTTGCAATTCATTGTTTCTCCACTATTACTTTTCTTCTATCTTCATTTGGATTAGGTTTTTCTTTCACATACCACTATTTAAATTCCCTTTAACTTTTTGCTAAATTACCCTCTGTTTCGGAATGATTAAAAAATAAAAAATACCAAAAAAATCGTAAATACACACAATTAACAAAAATATTCTTAACTTTTTTCGTTTTTATCAGTTTGAGTTATTTATATATCAATACTTTTCTTTTTCTAAAATGACAGATATTACATATCTTCACTATATATATATAGTATATATGCTGCTCTGCCACCCAAATCTCCTGAAAGAAGATAGTTGGACAGAAATTCTTTGAATTTCTTCACATATATATATACCATTCGACGCATTTTTCAATCTAGATTCTAAATCACATCAGTCTCAATAGGTAAAAAGTTAGATTTCAAAAGACTTAAACCTTTCCGGACGCATGATTTCACGGCTATATGACGCGAACAAAAATTTGATTTTTGACTGGCTTCACTAAAAATATTGCAATAGAAAGTGATTGATAAAAGATATCATGATAAGTAACACCTCGTTTTTTTCACATGTACAGTAATAGGGGTTTTGAAATACCAAAAAAAAATTTTTAAATATGGCTGACACTTTGTCACGTGACCGAAAAATCAGCAGATTTTTTTTCGGAAAGGCAAAATTTTTGACTTTGAATAAAGAAATAGAGTAATAAAAGGCATTTGCTTTACGCCTTGAACTTTGAATATGATTTAGAGAATTGAATTACTAACCGGGTAAAAAAAATTTCATGTCATAAGCTTTCCAAGAATCTGAGTAAAGTGATTTTTTGTCCAAAATTTTGAGCAATTTTTCCCTTACAGATTTAGCCTGAGTAAATTTACAACAAACATTGAAAATTTATAATTCTAGTTGTAAACAAGATATCGAAAAGCGGTTTTTTGCAGGTTACGGGAAACTTATCTCAAAATCATTATTCAAAACCGTGTTATTGTATTTTGGCGCGAAAACTGTTAAAATCTTTTACAAAGCTATGGGCCACCCGGTGGCCCGTGCGTCATATAGGAACACGATTCATGGGCCACCCGGTGGCCCGTGCGTCCGGAAAGGGTTAAATTTGACATGTGATTTTGGTGATTTTGACTCAAAATGTCAAATTTCAACGTCATCAAAACGAAAAACAATTTACACCATTCGAAAGCTCGTCAAAAACTATACAGTTTAAGACAATTAAACGGGTATATTCGATTTCTCAGCCTTGCTTGAGAAAATTGAGATCGTAATTCCTTATAAAATGAGGCATTTTTTCAAAAATGACGTCATAGAAGAGGCCCCCCTGCGGCACCCCTAATCACGCCATCACGCAAAAAATTTTCTCCATCACGCATCATGAAAATCGCTAAAATTTGTCATCACGCAAAAAATAGCAAAAAATAGCCCAAATCACACATCACGCCTCAAATTTTTGCCCTATCACGCATCACGCCAAAATCTTGATCACGCCATCACTCAAGAAGAAAGTCCCAATCACGCCATCACGCAAACCGCTGGGGGGGGCCTCATAGAAGAGCTACGGACCTCAATAACTTTTCATATTCAACTTTTACTTATTGAGATTGATGTGATTTGAAATACATCAAAAAACCCTTCGAATGGTATATAAAACTTTAAAATTTTGCAACATCAATTTTTCACTTTTGCTTGTGACGTCATCAATTAATAAATTATTCTCGGACACGTCCAGTAAAGATTTTTAAACACGCCGAGTAAATTTTTCTGACTCTCTAAACTATAAAGATTTCAAAATAAGTACTCAATATTTGTCCCTTGAGTTTTCAACTATTCACTTTTTTTGATGTCATCAGCTGCCTGTCTATTATTTTTTTCAGTCCGTGATTCTAAGGCTTAGTAGGTTTTTTCAATTTATCTTCAATTTACTGAAGAAAGCGGGAATTTGATGCATGAGTTAGATTGTGTTCTTGTGAGTGTTCTTGAAAAGCTTTGACTTATGCCAATATCTTACCGTGAGATCAGGTAACTTGCATCATTAAAATACAACTACGCAGCTCCGCTTGCCGCTCTACTCTACCATTTTTGTTTTGATTTAACTTTGTATTTTAATGACCAGCCAGGTCTTTCATTTGAGGGCTAGGCGGCAATCACAAATATCTTCATTTCGCGTCCTCGTTGGATCTAAAAAGTGAGTCGGTCGGTCAGTCGGTTGGTCGTAAAAATTTTAGGGTTTCCATTTTTCCATCCATTTTTGGAGTGCATTTTTGGAGGAAACTGCCAGCCAGCCAGCCAGCACGCAGCAGCCAAAACAACCGCGTGTAATGGGTGGTTTAAAATTATGACCTTTGAACACTGTGACCTCCGACCCCAAAAAGGCGCATGTAATGATAAACAAAGTCAAAATGCTACGAATGCGCTAGAAATTGCTCGCAAAAAATTGGCAGAATAAAGTTTTTGAACAAAGGAAAGGTCATTGACATAAAAAGTCCGACAAATTTACCGACTCACCAACAGTCAGGATTAACCGCCTAAATAGGAACAAATTTTTTGATTTCACAAATATTCTTATCTAGGATATAGGTACTTATCTAGGAATAATTTTTATTCTAAGCTAGGAACATTTTCTTTCTTCTCCAAATTTTTCCTTTCAAAACAAAGTCGCATGTTCAAGTTATGACTAACAGATGTAATAATACAAAGTGGTTTCTTCTTCCAAAAATCAGCACTTTTGGTGGGTGGAAGGGTGGAAAATCTTAGCTTTTGTAAAAAATATCTTAAATAGGAACATTTTAAGGCTCTCTTTCGACACTGTCAAAAAGAAGGTACAAAAAATGGCTGTTTTTGCACCATCTTTACACCCCTGACTAGTTTTGAAAATTACAGACTCATAAATGTCTACTAGGACCTTCAGTGATACCCATGGTTAAGTTAAAAGGTCCGTCTTCGGACCCATGCTGGTCCCGTAACTGTAAAAGGTTTACTTAAAGAGATAAAGCTTTTGAACTGCGGTCCTAAAAAGGACAATGAATTGTCCTAACTGAAAGGATAATGAGTTATCCAAGATCAATAAGTCTTGATAGGGTGCTCCGATCGAGTCAAAATTTGGTACACATCTAGAACATTATCCTACAACAAGATTCCAATTCTAAAATCTTGTAAAAAGGTCCAAAAATGGACAATAAATTGTCCTAAATGTTGTAAGGTATGGGCAATTAATTGTCATGAAAATCAACTTTAAAACAAAAATTCATTCAAGATCCTTACAGATCAGGCTCAAAATACCTCAAACATAAGATAATTAAAATTAAAATCGTTGAACGGCCCCTCTCGTGGACAATCTGTTGTCCTAAAGGCAAATGTATTTTAATTAACCACTTTTTGTGCTTTAATTAACCACTTTTTGTGCTTTAACACTAGGGATTCAACCATTTTTATCTTTTCCAAAATAGTGCCAAAACTATCAGCTTATTTAAGCTAAAATTTTGCACAAAACTGTATGAATGGTTCACAATTAATTTTCAGGTAGCAAATTTTGGTTATTCGGTCCCAAAGAGGACAATAAATTGTCCTTTTTGTAAAATATCACAGTTAAAATTAAGGACAACTTTATTGTCCTTTTTTGGAACCCAAGAGCGTAAAAAGTGGGCCATTTTACTATTAGGAGTTAAAACAACCATTCAGCTTTAGTTTAAACTAGGTTTGGTATAGACTAAGCTTAAATGGCCCTTTTTAGGACAATCTTTTTGTCTGGACAACAAATTAGCCATATTTGGGCCATTTAACCCCCTGGGGTGATTTTAACCATCTTTTACCCTTTCTAATGTTAATATAGAGGTTTTCTGAGATTTTCCCTAATTTTTTTTATGTAATTTGGGCAAGTTATTACAAAAACCTTATTTTAAGCCATTTTTGGCATGGTGCATGATTTGTACCTTCTTGATGACAGTGTCCCTTTACCAAAAAACGGGATTTGATGTGTAAATAGACCATTAATAAGCAGTGGAATCTGCCTGGAAACTTTAAAATGCAATAACTCAATACTGCATTGATGAATCTTTCTGAAATTTGGAACACAGTTAGAAAATACCTAAATGAAAACATAGATAATAATTGATACATGCGACGTTTTTTAGTTTTAGTATAAAATAAAAATTTCTAAAATATTCTAACCTTAGAATAAAAATTATTCCTAGATAAGTACGTCTACCGTGAGATTGGGTAACTTGCATCAGTGGAGGCTAATATCAGTCTGGGAAATCCTCTCAATTGCACGCTTATGTTCTGAGGCCGTAAGCGCGCAATTGCAGGGTTATAAAAATGGCAGAATTTTTAAGCCTGTAATTACACGCTTATCGAAATTGTTCTGAAACGGGCAGTAAGCGTTAAGCAAGATTGACGGGTGACGGCCGGGTGACGGCTTTTGCGGTAAGCGTGCAATTGCACGCTTTAAAATTTCCTATATTTTTGACACGCAATTCCTTCTGAAAGCTCTGTTGAATTTCAAAAGCCTAGGACAGTTTTAGTCAAAATTTATCGTAGAAGAAGATTCCGTAAAAATGGATTGCCCGTTAAACCATGCCTTCGCCCGAATTAGAGAATTCTGAACCCCTTGAAATCCCTAAGCAATTTCAACCAGGGCGGGAGCGGGCGTAAATTGTAACCATGCAATTGCACGCTTACGCCCTCGGAACATAAGCGTGCACAATTGAGAGGATTTTTTTTTTTTTTCTTTTTTTTTTAATATAATGAAAATATATCTTTAAAAGATTAATCCTAGAATAAGATACAAAAAGTATTCTTTTAGGCGAAAAAACAAAAGTGGACAAAAGTACTTCAAAAAGTATTGAAAAAATTGACTTCAAAATACTGTTGGAATAATAAGAAAAAAAAACAAAAAAAAACAAAAACAACAACTCAAATGTAGCTTATAGCTTCAGTTATTTTAATGTCCTGATTTTCAACCATTGTGATGCTGTTCTTTGGAATTCTGCTGCCACGGATGCATAGGACAGTTGACCTTGCCAATGCAAAAGAAATCTTTGTTCTCTGAAAATTTAAAGGAGGAGAAAATTGAGAGGATTTCCCAGACTGAATATGCATAGCCCTCAATCAAATGAATGACCTGGCTGGTCATATTAAAATAAACTACATTCAGCTCCGCTCGCAGCTCTACTCTACCATTTTTGTTTTGATTTAACTTTGTATTTTAATGACCAGACGGGTCATCGCTATGCATGTTAGCCTCCACTGTGCACTGATCTGATGCAAGTTACCCACTCTCACGGTTATATAATGAATTCCATATGTGACTAACGGACATTTCCACTGCTTTAGCAGGCTAGAAGTTAAGCTTGAAATTAGGAATAAAACTTCTTTTGGTGTGGTAACTATCAGTGGGGGTCAAAGTTTCAAGAACCATATAAAACTTTTTCTCTTGACTTTCACTTGGTCAGAAATTGCAATTAATAGGCCCGTGACTAACCTTCACAAAAATTAACATCTAAAATGGGACACTTTTACAAACAGCTGTAAAGTGCTGTTCCTAAAGCTACAGTTTGGGTTTTTTGCCTAAATTCACTAGAGCAAAGGTTGAATTTTATGTTTCAAAATTAATTTTGAAAAAAAAATGTCAAAGTAAGAAAATTTGACAAAAATTGGGCAAAAAATGCTGTGACTAACGGACATTTAAAAACGTGACTAACGGACAAAACGGTTTTTTAATGATTCTGACGAGGCAATCCAACCATTCCTATATTTGGTGCTTTAGGGGTGAAATGTTATATCAGTAGAATGACAAAAGCCTAAAAGAATGGAAGAATTCTCATTTTGCTCTGTGTGGTACCATTCCTGTCAAGTTCATAGATCCCGAAAATTTGAAAATTTTGAAATATAAAGATCTGTTGAGTTTTTATGGGTGTTTTTTGCACTGCATTGTTTCTTTGTTGAATCAGGACAAAGACAGACAAATTGGGTAAGGGTATTTTATTTATTTACTTTGGAAAAGGATTATTCTTCCTATTATGACAACTAGTCCGTTAGTCACGAAAATGTAAAATGCACACACAAAGAAAGGATTGACTATTTAACATATATCTATGGGTAAAATGGGTAAATATAGTCAAAATAGCTTTAATAAGAACAAAATACATGGTTTTTTAAGCGAGTGCCGTCTATTATATTCTCCGAACTCTGAATTTTAAATCTATTTCGTGACTAACGGACAATTGCCATGTTTACTAACAGAAAACAACTTTTAGTGAAAAAATACTTCATTTTTGGTAAGTTTAGCCTCAATTTGTTTGCAATAAGGTGTTGATCGTGTTCAAAAAAGAATGACATAATTCAACTTTTTTAGTGATGATTTTAAAAAGCCTATAAAATGTGATATTTTGTGGCTACAGTTAAAAAAATTAATTCCCACGTCCCAAAATGACAAAAATTTCTTTTGCATTTGAAATGAAATTTCTAGTGATCTTCAGTTGCTAGTAATTAGCCTTTAAAGTGTGTGAAAGATTGTGGCTAATTCTACCAACTAATTTCAAAAAGGTGTAGCAACTTCAATTTAAAAGATCAGTCACCCAAATTTTGCACAGGTTATATTGATTAATAAAGTTTTGAGATAATGTGAAAAAATGAGGGCTATTGATCCTTGAAAGTGAAATAATGTGGTTAATAGACTTAAAATGCACCCAGAGACAAAAGTATTGAATAAAAAAGTATAATCGTGGAATTTGAAATTTTTTTGCTTGAGATGAAACTTATTGAATGGTTTTGTTTTCATTTTCTAAGGATACAGCATCAGAAATGTGAATTTAAGTGGCTAAATACTCCTTGCAATTGTGATGTTTGACTTGAGAAAAAACGTTTCAACAGGCATTTTACGTACTGACTTTATTCACCATGTAAAAAAGCTGTAGTTATGAAATTTTGGGATATTGTGCTAAATATGTGGCTAATTCCATAGAAACACTTTTTGTAATACTTCCTGTATGATTTTGTGTTAAAATGTGTGGTTATTTGCATACTTAGTAACTAGTAGTTTTTCTTCATTTTAAGCCTAATTTATAGATTTTCCCTGTCGTTTATTGCCACAATTAATCACATATCAATTTTAAAGAAAGGCATGCAAGGTATCAAAAGAAAGCCAATGAAATTTTCAAAAGTTTCAACAAGGTTATTTTTTTCACTCACGATGTGAAAAAATGTGGGTAGCCTTTTTAACAATCCGAAAATTTTAGTAAGTCTTTTTAGCCACGTAGAATCACAGGGCAACTATTAGTTGATACTTTTGAATTCAGAAAGTGAAAATTTGATCATCAAGCTATAGTCTCATACAATTCAGGTCTTTGGAATTCTTTTGTGAATGGG
Organism: Clytia hemisphaerica; assembly: GCF_902728285.1. Classification (NCBI taxonomy): domain Eukaryota; kingdom Metazoa; phylum Cnidaria; class Hydrozoa; order Leptothecata; family Clytiidae; genus Clytia; species Clytia hemisphaerica. The sequence continues at coordinate 324,173 of NW_027104390.1, read as the reverse complement.
TGTGGCTACCATTTAAAATAAGGACCTTTTTTCAAAAAAGTGTGAATATTAGCCGCATGATTTCACAAATTAGTAAGTAAATACTTCAAATATGTTCTATTTTTTACTAATTTTTCAAGAACACCAGATTCATTATTTTCATCACTAGTATTTATTTTCTATATTGTATTTTTAATTATTGAAAAAATATCAATACAGCGAGTTCGAGCCACAATTTTTCACATTTATCACTTGAAATTCTTTCACATAAGTATATCTTAGAAAAATTCAATCTGTGATCTTCAACTTTGAACCAGTTCCAAATGTGGATATTCAATATGTGCTTAATTGAGGCTATCTCAAAAAATGATAGAAAAAGGGTAATATTAGCCTCAAAACTACACATTTTGATAAAAAAGAAATTCCAGTGAATTCCTAGAGTCCTAATCCACAATCCTGTATTTTCCTCTCTCTCATGAAACATTTGCTAAGAAGTTACAAGACATTATCCAAAATCAACAAAAATTGCATTTTTCCAATGTGTCATTCTTTTTTGAACAGAATCTGTTAGAAACCAACCATTTTGAAAAAGTGATCTTATGAAAATTTCATCTCAGGTAAAATGAGTTTCGTGACTAACGGACACTTTTTGATGAGCCTCTTGTGAGCTACCCACTCAACCTTTAGGGCTAAAATTTTGCACTTATTTTATGGTCATAGTACTTCTGTTTTTAAGACAAAAATAAAAGAAACATGCAGCTTCCCTTGGCTTTCATTGGAACTTTTCTTCTTATAAGTGTGACTAACGGACAGTCGAGTAGGCATGCATAACAGCCAGAAAAAAAACAAATAGGAGTTAAGCAAAGCAGATTTTGAATATTGATATGTTTTCTATAATGGTTGTCAGTACTCTATCACAGATTTATGTACTGATACAATCATATTTGGATAAAAAAAGTTTCTGGCAAAGTTCTTGGTTTTTTGAAGCAATTTTGTATTTTTTGGTATTAAAGGCTTCACCCCAGCACAGAAGCGTGAAAAATGGACTTTAAAGAAAAATTTTCTGGATTCTCACACTTCAACATATTTATATTCAAGAGAAAATGAAAACTTATGTTATTTCTGAATTTGAAATTTTGACCTAGATGTTAATTTTCTCATGGAATTCATGATATATATCCTAGATAAGAATATTTGTGAAATCAAAAAATTTGTTCCTATTTAGGCGGTTAGTCCTGACTGACCAACTCAATTCTACTCAATTTTCGAGAGTCGGTTGGGCAACGCGAAACGAAGGTATTTGTGATTGCCGCCTTAGGGGTCGTCGACATTCGACTTTCGAATTTTTTAACGGCATTTGGCCGTTATGGTTCTGACCCCCTCCCCCCCTCTACGTTAACGGCCATCAAATTCTCTAAAGTTAAAAAATTGTCCAAAATCGATGAAACTCTAAATTTTCTCCTTCACTTTCCTTCTCGTTGTTTCGTATCGTCAGCCATCTTTAATATTGCTACGGCTTCGCTCAGTTTACATTTTAAAAATAACGGAGATAATTTCTAAACTTTTTTCCGAAAGTTGCGCGAATTAATTATCTCCGTAATCATAATCAAAAGAATAGCGCATTTCAAAGAAAAAAGACCAACCGTCTGCGAAATTCAAGGGCCGCGCGGACCGTCTAAACAAATGGAGCACGAGACATAAAATTATTCTAAAAAATAGCGAAGTGAATACTTTAGGTATGTGACTTTAGCAGATCTTAGTTGATAAAGGGAGGAAAAGAAATATGGAAAGTAACATTTGTATGGAATAAACGTCTCAAAAATCAATATTTTCAGGTGAAAAGAATTGATATGTGGTGAGTTGACCCCTAAAGAGATTTTCGGCCTTCCCTTAACGGCACATGGTCGACCCCCTCCCCCCCTTAACGGCCAAATGCCGTTAAAAAATTCGAAAGTCGAATGTCGACGGCCCCTTATGCATATGTTATAGCCTCCACTGATGCAAGCAAGTTACCCATAATCGCACGGTACTTTATATATGCTCCTCACATCAAATATACTAATCTATACTAATTCCCAGGCGGGCTGAAAGCTCCTATCCTCTACTCAGCACACTGTATATAGTCAGACAGTTACATCAATATGCCTTCTTACCTGTCTTTAAAAATATAAATAAAAGTAATCACGGAAAAGGACGTGAAAAAAAAAGACATAAGTGTGAGAACAGAGTAATCAAACTCGTTAGAAAAAGTACCATTAGAAGTCATAAAAAATCAACCTGAATAAATGCAATCAAAATCCCAGAGAACTTCATAATTCCCCAAACAACATTATATTACTATGTCAAACTCCCATTACATAAATTTTACAATTACGTCAGAGTAGACTACGCTCGCCACCGAAGAGGTTTATTTGGAAAGGGTAATTACATTTTATTATTCGCTTCTTTTTTAAAGATTGGCCGGGTTGGAAAAGTATGAATTTCTTTGTGCATATTTTACCTATTCCAAATATTTAGGAGGCTGAGTTTTAAACAAATGGTCAAGTTGAAACAAACGATAAATGTATCAAGGTCTGTTTTATTTACCCCCTGGTGACTTAACAAAAGAGACTTAACTCGATGTTACAATCCAATTACTGAAAGTTTGTCTCGGCCTTTTTATAATGAGCGAGACATACGTTCTCTGATTACGCAATTTTCATATTGACATTTTCGAGGCATTTTGATGTAACTGTCAGAAAATCTGCCGTACGTCCGTATACTATCTTTGCTTTCTGATTTGAATGATGGCGCTACTTTTTCTCCCATCAGAATTAGTAAAGGCAAAAAGTAGTTGAGCTCAAGGTCCTCCTGGACTACACACTGTACTGGCCTAAAAAAAGGTAAATAAAATAGCAAAAATAAAAAAATAAAACCTGAAATTTCCACCACTTCCATTTGCTCCTGTTTTCTTTTCATAACCCTACTACCCTATCTTCCATTTGGATTTCTGGTTAACTTAAAAGTAATTAGACTGAGCTAACATTTTATATTAATTTACTTTTGATGGTTTTGATTAATAACCTGTCATCAAAAGTAGATTATAGACTTTTTCTTATCCTGAGACCCTAAGTAGGCGCGTGGCTCACACGAAAAGATTTGTCTTTACAGACAAACATCTGCAAAGTCCGACAGCCCTTCACAGTTTAAGAAACTAGACTAGGACGTAGGTGACTTAAATCCATGATGGGAGAACTTGTTGCACATTTTCAGTGGGGTCGAGCTGTTGTATAAATCACATTACAAGGTATATAATTAGATTATTGAAGTATTCATGATATGCATCACTGCAATGTCTTCTCACATTACATCACGGACCCAATAGCTGATTGGTTGTAAGTGACGTAAAATCAGTCAATACGTCACTTTCAACCAATCAGCTGTTGGGTTCTTGGAAGACATTGCAATGGTGCATATCATGGATAGCAGAAAAGTATCGCCGGTCCTGTGCACAGATATCTAAGCCCGAAGGGCTAGATTTGCAACTTTAAGCTTTCTCCAGCAAAAAAAAGTGAAGCAAAAATTTGACTTTTTAAATTTCGTGCCGATGGATAGGATCTAGCATTTTAATTGTTTTCGGAGCGCGAGATCAAAAAACGTAGACGGCAAACGCTATTTCACATCTCTCAAACTGGTGAAATTGCATATTTTAGTCACGTGACTCTGGTAGGAAATCCTTCCAAAGATGAGCTTCACTTTTTGATAAAAGCCGCAAATCTAGCCCTTCGGGCTTTACAGATATCTGTGGTCCTGTGGTACCTACCAATGAAGTATAAGCCCGAAGGGCTAGAAGTCAATCTCTTTGGTAGGATTTGAAGCCAACAAATCCTACCAAGGCTGCGCGGCCTTGAGCGACCCGCCTGGTTTTTACACAAATGACAGATTGAAACTAAAATTTACCGCTTAATTTTGAAAAATATATCACTCGAAAACAAAGGAATTGCTAGATTCAATCCGTCATCAAAAATACGGCGCATATTTTAAGGCTTCAATTTTTCTTGCCTGAGAAAGGTTAGAGATTGACCTCTACCCCTTCGGGCTTGAAGCTCAATGGTACCTACATAGTTGGCTCCCATATGTTGAAACATCTCCCTCCAACTGGATTTCCCTCGAACAGGAAAAGACTTTTTAAAAGTAAAAGTCAACCATCAGGACATCAGGCTGTGTCAGGTCATCACCACAAACACTCGCACTGTGAGCATTAAACTTTTACTGCCGATGACCTACACTACCTGCTGCTGCAAAAGAAATCTGTCTGACAGTCTGAGGATATTATAGGTAAATTTCTTATTCACTCTACTCTATCAATTTTACAGTTTTTATTTTTTGACCTAGCTACGGGGTACCGTGCGTGTTGTGAGATATTGGGTAACTTGCATCATCACACATCAGTGACAGTGGAGGGAAACTTGCATAGCCATCAAATGCCTGACCAATCGAAACAGCAAAACTTCCAAAACAAATGAACTATATGCAGCTCCGCTGCTCGCAGTTCTTCTTTTATCAGTATAGACTTAAGAGCCATTTTTTTTTAAATCTTCAGAATAAAGAAAGTCTGATACCTCACCCTCTTAGATTTTGATGAAATTTTGACCAAATTATCTATCACACACGAGACGTAATTAATCGAACAGTTCGATTACCGAACTAATCGAACTTTGTCCAACTTAATCAAACGACAAAAGTTCGATTAAATTCTTTAATCAAACTTTTTAAAAGTCGCTAAAATTGTGAGTATTCGATAAGTTCGACAAAACTTATAAAGTTCGACAAAGTTCGACAACGAGAAATGTTTGACAAATTTGACAAAAAACTCCGTTCCATAATAAAGTTCGACAACAAGAAAGGTTCGACAAATTCGACAAAAAGCTCTGTTCGAAAAAGTTTGGCAACAAAAAATGACCTCCTTTGGGTTTGGTGCCCACTGGTCAGGGGGATGTGAGGGTACACGTCTGCACTGTTGGGTGTTCTTCAAAATTCCTCAATGTGTTGTCAAAAGCCGGCAAAAATTGCGAAAAATGACCTCCTTTAGGTACTGGTGAAACCAATCGAGGCCTCTACAGCCCTCCACAGCCCTTCATACCGCTTCGGATACCCTCTGCCTTGCTTTTCCTCAAAGCCAGCACCCTCCATCAGTCATCCGAAGCCTTTAAAAGGCTTGAAAAGGCGGAAAGGCTTGAAAATTGGTCAAAATTGGAAAAAAAATGATCTCCTTTGGGTACAACCGCGGATGGCCCCTGGGGGTCCCAGCCGGTGTGCCAGGGGGTCCGATCGGTGCTCACTGGTCAGAACGGATGTGAAAGTACACGTCTGCACCGTTGGGAAAGTTCCTAAGAGTGACGTCAAAAGCTTGGCAAAAATTTCCAAAAATGACCTCCTCAATTGAGGCTGCTACACCCCTTTCTCACCAGGAAAAATCGTCGGTGAGAGGGAGAAGACATAACTTGGACCCCCCAATATGGACCCCCTCAAAAATTTCAAATTGCCACGACACCACGCGGTCGAATTGTATCATGGTTACCACATGTTTAATTTCATAGACTGGCTATTTATTTGTATTTCTTGAAATAAAATCATTTCATTATCAAAAATAACTTTGAAATTATGTTTTAGAACATTTAAAGGTCACACGTGTCTTAGACACAGGGCACAGGTCATACAAATTACAGACCAGAAAAATTGTAACGCGCTTGTATCATATAATTTATAACATGAAAATAATATATGCAATGTAAATTATGTATACAAAATATGCTATTCAGAAGATTTCAATGACAAATCATCAATCCCAAATATTGACAAAAATGACACTTAAGAGCCATTTTTTTTAAGAGTCTTCAGGGTGTGATACCTCATCCTCTTGGATTTTGATGAAATTTTGACCAAATGATCCATCACACAAGAAAATAAGACCCTGAAAATTTCACCTTGATATCTCAAGTAGTTTTGAAGATACAGCGTCTCAAAGATAGGCTACTAAGCGGAAATTGACCCCTAAAAATCATGAACTCTGGTGGGGAGCAGATTTTGAAAGCCAATGAATTTTTATTCAAGTACATTAGAAAGCTGATTTACAGTGGATTCCAAGAACTTTTTGTAGGGAATCAGAAAAAATCAAATTGAGTCTCCAAAATTTTCCCCAAAAATCTCTAGCACCTCCTGTAGAGGGCTTCAAACTTTGTGTAATCTGGGTTTGGAAGCACTTTTAGCTGTCTGCTGATGGTCCTTGGAGACTTTTTTGAAGCAAACTTTTGACCTGGAGTGGTTTACTGGTGGGTTTTGGCCACAAAAATAACATTTTCAGGATTTCTATTTTTGCGTAACCGTCAAAAATGGCCGAAAAAATTGCTATTTTGGCTGATCTGGAGCAAAATTCAAGATGGCGTATCTTTTTGAACCCCCTACAAATTTTTTTGAAACTTTCAGTAATGCTTCCTTAGTAGGTCTAGTTTATAACCTCAAAAAATCTCAGTGGGGCCTGGAAGTCTCTTAAAGATATGATCAATTGAAAATTAGCTTAACTTCGTTGTTTTTTCCCTCCTAAAATGCTAAATCAGGCCCACTTAAGGGCTCTAAAGGTAAATTTTTGTCAAAATATTGGTTGATCTTCTCTAGCCAACTAATCATTGGCATTAAGGGAACAACTGTAAAAAAATTCAGGTCATTTACATTAACAGATGACATTTTATGACTGTTTCTTTATTTTTAAGTATAGAATATGTAAAAAAATGGGACTGATATCTGGCCTTTCCTACCATTCCAGGGCCTTTATTTTCAGGAAAAGCCTCAACCTTTCACAGTTTGGTGAATATTATTCTTAAATATAAGCAGGTTACTTCAACTAAATGGGTTTAACAGTACTTAATTCCTATTCAAAAACTTTTTAGACTCATTCAGAAATCCTACTTTGACAATAATTTGCGCTTTACCGCAAAATTTCTAAGTCCAAGTGTCGTGATTAACTTTAGACTGTCCAATATTTCTTGTCCAGAAGATTTAAACATCATTGTTTGCAGTATCTCATAAAATATCACCCTAGTAATGTTGCTTAGTTATTTAAGAATCAACAAGTAAGGCTGTCAGTGTACACAAATATAGAGATATTGGACAGTCTAAAGTTAATCACGACACTTGGACTTAGAAATTTTGCGGTAAAGCGCAAATTATTGTCAAAGTAGGATTTCTGAATGAGTCTAAAAAGTTTTTGAATAGGAATTAAGTACTGTTAAACCCATTTAGTTGAAGTAACCTGCTTATATTTAAGAATAATATTCACCAAACTGTGAAAGGTTGAGGCTTTTCCTGAAAATAAAGGCCCTGGAATGGTAGGAAAGGCCAGATGTCAGTCTCATTTTTTTACATATTCTATACTTAAAAATAAAGAAACAGTCATAAAATGTCATCTGTTAATGGAAATGACCTGAATTTTTTTACAGTTGTTCCCTTAATGCCAATGATTAGTTGGCTAGAGAAGATCAACCAATATTTTGACAAAAATTTACCTTTAGAGCCCTTAAGTGGGCCTGATTTAGCATTTTAGGAGGGAAAAAACAACGAAGTTAAGCAAATTTTCAATTGATCATATCTTTAAGAGACTTCCAGGCCCCACTGAGATTTTTTGAGGTTATAAACTAGACCTACTAAGGAAGCATTACTGAAAGTTTCAAAAAAATTTGTAGGGGGTTCAAAAAGATACGCCATCTTGAATTTTGCTCCAGATCAGCCAAAATAGCAATTTTTTCGGCCATTTTTGACGGTTACGCAAAAATAGAAATCCTGAAAATGTTATTTTTGTGGCCAAAACCCACCAGTAAACCACTCCAGGTCAAAAGTTTGCTTCAAAAAAGTCTCCAAGGACCATCAGCAGACAGCTAAAAGTGCTTCCAAACCAAGATTACACAAAGTTTGAAGCCCTCTACAGGAGGTGCTAGAGATTTTCGGGGAAAATTTTGGAGACTCAATTTGATTTTTTCTGATTCCCTACAAAAAGTTCTTGAAATCCACTGTAAATCAGCTTTCTAATGTACTTGAATAAAAATTCATTGGCTTTCAAAATCTGCTCCCCACCAGAGTTCATGATTTTTAGGGGTCAATTTCCGCTTAGTAGCCTATCTTTGAGACTCTGTATCTTCAAAACTACTTGAGATATCAAGGTGAAATTTTCATGGTCTTATTTTCTTGTGTGATGGATCATTTGGTCAAAATTTCATTAAAATCTAAGAGGGTGAGGTATCACACTTTCTTTATTCTGAAGATTTTTAAAAAAAATGGCTCTTAAGTTATGTAAATAAGGACATTATCAAAAAATATGAGGTGTATACACCAATTTACGACAAGTGTTTTTTTTTCATGCTCAATAGGATGCTGGCGGTGCAAATGGATATAGATTGTGATGCAATGAAAACATTAAATGCTCCAAGAGAGCTGTTTTAGAGATATGAAAATAGTACTTTTATTACTATTTTTATTTTTATTTTCGTATGAACAGAGCATTACATAACTTCAAGTTTTGAAAGGACGTGTTTCTTCCACGAGAAAGACGTTAACTGTCATTTTCCTGACAAAGTGACACTTTTCAACAAAAATATTGACAGGGCACTTAAGTGGGATACCTGCAAGCTTTATTTACACCAAATATTTTAATTGTACCGAATGAGATGCCTTTGATATAAATAGATAAATATTGTCAAGAGGCAAACACTGGGAAGCGCAGTTTTAGAGATACCATTTTCATCAATTATTCTATTGTCCTTATGTTGACAAAATGACCTATTTTTACAAAATAAGGATCAGATGGTCAAATATAAAGCTTCTTTAATCAACCAAAATGCTTTCCCGCCATTTTTGAGGGGGTCCATAATGTGGTCCATATTGGGGTCCATAATGTGGTCCATATTGGGGTCCATAATGGGGTCCATATTGGGGTCCATATAGGGGGGTCCAAGCTATGTCTTCTCCCTCGGTGAGAGCATGCAATTGAGGCCTCTATAACCCTCCACAGCCCCCATAGCCCTTTGGACCCCTTCGGATACCCTCTGCCTTGCTCTCCCTCAAAAAGCCAGCACCCTCCACCAGTGCTCCGAAGCCTTTAAAAGGCTTGGAAAGGCTTGAAAACTTTTGGAAAAAAAATTGGAAAAAATGACCTCCTTTGGGTACCACCGTGGACGGCCCCTGGAGGTCCCAGCCGTGGCTCCAGGAAGTTCAATTGGTGCCCACTGGTCAGGGGAATGCAAGGGTACAGTCATGCCTGCACCAGCGGGGGCACTTCAAAGTTCCTCAAAGTGTCCTCAAAGGCCGGCAAAAAGTGCGATTGGGTTTTCTCAAATTTTTGTTCGATTAAACTTGACAAAGTTTGATTAAGCTCGATTAGTTGGGTTAAGTTCGATTAATGTAATCGAATCGTTGAGGTCTCTGTAAAAAAAGTTCAATTAAGTTCGAACTTAATCGAACTTTGTATTTTGAGAAATTTGTGAGTATTCGACTAAAGTTCGACAACCGAACTTAGTCGAACATTAATCGGCCAACAAAGTTTGATTAAGTTCGACAAAGTTCGATTAAAAATACCGTTCGATTGGTTCGATTAGTTACGTCTGGATCACACAAGAAAATAAGCATAGTTTGCAGAGGGGTATGAACCCCCCTAGGTTTATTTCATCCCCCCTATATACCCATCCCCCCCCCCTTTTGTAATGAAATCTTATCCCCCCTTTTTTTTTACAGAAAATCCGTTTCGAAGGAAACTCGCTTTCCCACCTACCAGCAAAATTATCAACAAGAAAGAGTATGAAGTATTATAGTCACGAGCCAACAATGACAGAATATAACTAGCGTTTTTCATTAATCTTTTACTTTAAAACACAAACTGTGACAATTTGTATTTGATTAGAAAATTGACCAAAATTTCCAACCCCCCCCCTTATTTATTTGATCCCCCCCCTACATTCCCATCCCCCCTAGTTTTTTCGGCAGATCTCGGTACCCCCCCTACAAAGGCCCTCCAGAAAGTTGGCATCCCCCCCTATTAAAAAGGGGGGGGGTGCAAACTATGATAAGACTCTGAAAATTTCACCTTGATATCTCAGGTAGTTTTGCAGATATAGTGTCTCAAAGATAGGCTACTAAGCGAAAATTGACCCCTAAAAATCATGAACTCTTGTGGGGAGCAGATTTTGAAAGCCAATGAATTTTTATTCAAGTACATTAGAAAGCTGATTTACAGTGGATTTCAAGAACTTTTTGTAGGGAATCAGAAAAAATCAAATTGAGTCTCCAAAATTTTCCCCGAAAATCTCTAGCACCTCCTGTAGAGGGCTTCAAACTTTGCGTAATCTGGGTTTGGAAGCAATTTTAGCTGGCTGCTGATGGTCCTTGGGACTTTTTTGAAGTAAACTTTTGACCTGGAGTGGTTTACTGGTGGGTTTTGGCCACAAAAATAACATTTTCAGGATTTCCATCTTTGCGTAACCGTCAAAAATGGCCGAAAAAATTGCTATTTTGGCAGACCTGGAGCAAAAATCAAGATGGCATATCTTTTTTAAATATAAGCAGGTTACTTCAACTTAATGGGTTTAACAGTACTCAATTCCTATTCAAAAACTTTTTAGACTCATTCAGAAATCCTTCTTTGACAATAATTTGCGCTTTACCGCAAAATTTCTAAGTCCAAGTGTCGTGATTAGCTTTTAGACTGTCCAATATCTCTATAATAGCGTACACTAACAGTCTTACTTTTTGATTCTTAAATAACTAAGCAACATTACTAGGGTGATAATTTATGGGATACTACAAACAATGCTGTTTAAATCTTCTGGACAAGAAATATTGGACAGTCTAAAGCTAATCACAACACTCGGACTTAGAAATTTAGCGGTAAAGTGCAAATTATTGTTAAAGTAGGATTTCTGAATGAGTCTAAAAAGTTTTCGAATAGGAATTAAGTACTGTTAAACCCATTCAGTTGAAGTAACCTGTTTATATTTAAGATTATTATTCACCAAACTGTGAATGGTTGAGGCGTTTCCTGGAAATATGGGCTCTGGAATGGTAGGAAAGGCCAGATGCCAGTCTCATTTTTTTACATATTTTGTACTTAAAAATAAAGAAACAGTAATAAAATGTCATCTGTTGATGGAAATGACCTGAAATCTTTTTCAGTTGTTCCCCTAATGCCAATGATTAGTTGGCTAGAGAAGATCAACCAATATTTTGACAGACATTATCCTGTTAGAGAGCCCTTAAGTGGGCCTGGTTTAGCATTTTAAGAGGGAGAAAACAACGAAATTAAGCAAATTTTCAATCGATCATATCTTTAAGAGACTTCAAAAGCCCACTGAGATTTTTTGAGGCTATAAACTAGACCTACTAAGGAAGCCTTGCTGAAAGTTTCAAAAAAGTTTGGTGTTGCCTTAGAAAGATACGCCATCTTGAATTTTGCTCTAGGTCTGCCAAAATAGCAATTTTTTCGGCCATTTTTGACTGTTACGCAAAGATGGAAATCCTGAAAATGTTATTTTTGTGGCCAAAACCCACCAGTAAACCACTCCAGGTCAAAAGTTTACTTCAAAAAAGTCCCAAGGACCATCAGCAGCCAGCTAAAATTGCTTCCAAACCCAGATTACGCAAAGTTTGAAGCCCTCTTCAGGAGGTGCTAGAGATTTTCGGGGAAAACTTTGGAGACTCGATTTGATTTTTTCTGATTCCCTACAAAAAGTTCTTGAAATCCACTATAAATCAGCTTTCTAATGTACTTGAATAAAAACTCATTGGCTTTCAAAATCTGCTCCCCATAAGTTTTCATGATTTTTAGGGGTCGATTTTCGCTTAGTAGCCTATCTTTGAGACACTATATCTTCAAAACTACTTGAGATATCAAGGTGAAATTTTCAGAGTCTTATTTTCTTGTGTGATAGATCATTTGGTCAAAATTTCATAAAAATCTAAGAGGGTGAGGTATCACACCCTGATAACTCTTTAAAAAAATGGCTCTTAAAACTCGTATATCAAGATTACTTACAGGATTTCGAGTACGGGCCGATTTTACTTTTGTTGGACCTACCCCGGTGGAGGTCCTATAAATTAACCTATGTTTGTTCGTCCGTTCGTCCGTTCGTCCGTCCGTTTGTCTGTTACCAACTTTTCTCAGGATTGAATCATAGGAATCTTTTGATTTTTGGTATAAAGGTGCAAAATGGTGGTGGCCAAAATGTGACGGAGCCCGATTTTCGAAAAAAAAATTTGGGGGGCAAATTTGGGCCAAAAAGCGGCTAAAAAACGGGTTTTTTGTACTTTGTGAAAAATTGGATCATTAATTTTTTCTGAATTTTTGCATGGAAGAAGGGTACCATCATAGGTAAAAGATGGCTCAAGCAGATTTTTGCAAAAAAATTTTGTTGGCTCAAAAAACGCATGTTTATCTATAAGAATCACTATTAATAAGCATACATCAATGTTCTTATTCAAATTACTCAATTTTTTTATGAGATAGATGTTTTTTTTTTTGCTCACGAGGGGCTTACTTTTGAAAATATGTGTGTTAAACATGCAATTTTGGTTGCTTGGCGTGTTTTTATAGAAAAACTGGCCAAATTCGATATTTTTTATAAGCACATTATCAATTACTTAGGTATTAGCTTTTCTCGAGATTAGCTCTTTCATTCTTTATGATTTTTTGCACAAAGATGCATAACTATAAACCCTTGAATGCGTCGAAGCCCGATTTTCGGAAAAAAAAATTTTGGTCCAATTTGAGCCAAAAAACGGCTAAAAAACGGGTTTTTTGGACTTTGTGAAAAATTCGATCATTAATTTTTTCCAATTTTTTGCATGAAAGTAGGGTACCATCATAGGTAAAAGATGGTTCAAGCAGATTTTTGCAAAAACATTTTGTTGGCTCAAAAAAACTCATGTTTATCTATAAGAATCACTATTAATAAGCATACATCAATGTTCTTAGTCAAATTACTCAATTTTTTTATGAGATATATGTTTTTTTTTGCTCATGAGGGCTGAATATGTGTGTTTAGAGACGAAATTTTGGTTGCTTGGCGTGTTTTTATAAAAAAACTGGCTAAATTCGATATTTTTTTATAAGCACATTATCAATTACTTAGGTATTAGCTTTTCTCGAGATTGGCTCTTTCATTCTTTATGATTTTTGCACAAAGATGCATAATTATAAACCCTCGAATGTAACGGACCCTGATATTTGAAAAAAAATGTTTTTGGGCAAATTTGGGCCAAAAAACAGCTAAAAAGGGTTTTTGGACTTTGTGAAATATTGGTTCGTTGTTTTTTTTCTGAATTTTTGCATGAAAGTAGGTAAAAGATGGCTCGAGCAGATTTTTGTAAAAAAATAATTTTTTAGCTCAAAAAACGCATGTTTATCTATAAGAATCGCTATTAATAAGGATACATCAATGTTCTTAGCCAAAGCAAATTACTCAATTTTTTGATTAGATAGATGTATTTCTTGCTCACGAAGTCTTGAATATGAAAGAATATTTCAAGGGCATGAAATTTTGGTTTCTAAACGTTTTTTTTATTAGAAACAAATGATTAATTTTAATAGATCGTCACTATTTGTTTTGAATGATTGTTTAACGGTCATACTCACGTAGATATCAATTATATGTGTTAAATGCATAACCAGGTAGGTCCATAAAAGTATCACTTGTTTTGAGTGGTTTCATTTTCGATTTCAAGCCAACATCTTAGCAACAGGGTGCTGGCCCATAGTTACAGGGGTTTGTGCAAAAAACTAAACATAAAAAAATTTTCCAAATCCCCCATTTCGATTACAGTAAAGCAATTAAAAATGAGACTTTTCTATGTTTCACTTTTTTGCACGTATTCTTCAAAATGACAATATTTAAGATTTTAAATTCTTCTTTTATTCAAATGATTTTTTACAGCGCTTTGTTAACAATCTAACTCTCGCGTCAAATTCCCACCTTCTTCAGTAAATTGAAGATGGGAAAAAAAACCTAAGCAACGGATCACGGATTGAAACAAATATATGAAGGGTGGAATTTTACAGCCGCCCGTCGTGCAAGGCACTGAGCACGTGCGTTTGGTTTGGGAATGCGAAACACGAACGCGAACTACCCATGTCTAAACTTTTCAATATATCTCCAGAACTAACAGATTTTTTGAAATTCTGTAAAAAGGTCTAAGTTCCTGAATAGTTTTACTATGTTCTGTGAACGAATCATAACCATCAATCAAATACTCATTCATCTATTTAAGATTGAAGACAAAAATTTGCGAAGAAAAATAATGCTTTTTTAAACACTTTTTCCACCGAAAAACAAATAACTTTTACAGACTTACCTTCCCCAAACATTGAAGAAGCCTCTACTAATTAAAGTAAATGAGATAATATAAGATAAAACCTTAAAATCAATCAGGATTTACAACCTTTCGTCCAAAGCAAAAGACGTGCTTTTGTCGCCGCCATCTTGTTTTAGAATGAGAATTCTAGAGAATTCCATTCGTTTCCAGCCCCCGCGGTCTTTTTTTCATCCAATCAGATCGCGCGATTTCACTTTCGCTTTCTCTAGTCCAATAAGACTGCGGGATTTGAGTCATATGTGACATCTCTATTAAAAAACCCGCGTGAATTAAAACAGAAATACAGGGGGTCACACTACTGGCTACAGAAACTGAAAGCAAGCAAGGCCAATATTTTTGGTTTTTCTGAAGGACAAAAGGTGTAGGAAGCTTTGCTGAAAGAGGGATAAGGCTGGAACAATCTATTTAAAAGATATGGACAAAAAAAGGCACTTTTTTGGGTGATAATTAAAATTCTAATTGGAAACTTTAATTCTCTTACCCCCGTCTCGGTCCCCCCTGATATGAGCAAGGGAACCATGTTGGCCACCCCTACTGAAAATTTCAGATCAAAACAAACAAGGAATTAATTCCTGTAACTCGATGTAAATTGGAAAAAGCTGGTTTTTGACTGTTTCTGATCCTAAAGTGCTATTTTTTGGTAAAAGCTATGCAATTTATGTTTGGATTTCTAGAAAGCTTACCCATTCATTGTCAATATATTTTTTATTTGAAAGTAATCTCTTCATGGAATAAAAAGATATAGTCAAATCTTGTAGGGTCATTTTTCAAAATTTTTTTGCCAAATTCGATTTTCGCATTTCGCCATTTTACCCTACGCAAACGCACGTGTGAGAGGCCACGGGTGTCAAAAAGAAGGGCCTTTTGAAATGTGGCAACCTCATTGGTTAAAATTTGATAAACAGCTGCGAAGGAGCGCTGGGAAGCAATCAGTAGAAGAGACCACTTTCGTTTTTGTTGCAGATTTCGATATAAACTTCATGTGTTGTGTCAACTTGTCAGCATTGTATTGTTTTAAAGGAAAAGATAAAAGAGGTAAGACTAGCCAAGTTTCTAATCCTGATGTGATATAGGAGTTTAAGTTTAGACTGTTAGGAGAATGGCGCTGTGGTGGTCATTGACCTTGGCTGCTGCACAGGCGTCTGAGGTTCAATTCCCACTCGCAGTGGTTCACTCGGCAAGTAAATGAACCTTAGACCCCAGGGTCAACCCATGCCATGTGAGGACCCTCCTGACGCCTCGGAAACTTCTGGAGTTTTCGGAGCAGCTAAAAAAACACTATTTCTGTCTCTGGAAAGTTCCTGAGCTCTTCCGGTGCTTTCGGAGCAAATGATTTTTAACACATTCTAAAGTCTAAAAAACCGTTTTTAAAAACATGGTTACAAAAAAATATTTGTCACTTCCCTTCCGTGTCATTTCCTACGTAAAAGGCAATGGACTTTGGTCAAAAACAAGAAATTAGCGCATGTTAAAAACGTTGTTGATTACATTATATTGATCACATTAATTATATTCGAAAGAAATATATAAAATATACCAAAAAATGTGAGGTTTCCCTACCATGAGTTACTATCGTAATTATATCGCAGATATCTTGCTCTGGAACACCGGAAAGGCTCTGGAATCTTCTGGTGTTCCGGAGCGCGAAAAAAACCAGTACTTTTTGCTCCAGACCTTTTTGGAGCGCCGGGAGGGTCCTGCCATGTGAGGGGAATTGGGCAGGGTAGTTAGTTCAAGGTGCTGATGGGGGTGTTAATTGAAAGCACCTACTACAGTACAGTTGCGAAAATAGGCCTCAAAGCCTCCCGCGACTCAACCAAATAGAAATAAAAATAGAGAGAATTTGTTTGATTTTTTAAAACTTTGTATTTTAATGACATTCAATTGAGGGCTATGCATGGTAGCTTCGACTGATGCAAGTTACCTGACTTCACGGTATGCAGGCATAATGTATTCATGAAATAAAAATGGGGGGTTTAGACCCCTCTGCACACTATGGTAGAACGGTTGATGTCAATCTCAACTTCATCAAGAGTCAGGTTCTTGTCAGGTGATGCCAGTTTTTGTTGAAATTTGTTTTTGTTTTTTCATTTTTTGAAATTTCATTGATCATTACGCATACAGTAAATAATTTCTTTCTTTAAATTTCTAAGCCAATGAAAATATGAGCAAAGAAAACTGTGCTAGTGCGCTTTTCTTGCATCTTGGCTACCAAGTCTGTTGCTGAAGCTGTTCACTTTAGGGTATATATTTTTTTGAAGTCTTAAGTCCAAAGAAATTCAGCCCAATGGGTATTTTAAAGATTTTGAGTTGCAGAGCTTGAATCTCTGGGAAGGGTCTTTTAAATATATTAATCCATAATGTGACGTTTTTGAGAATATCTCCCTTTCACTTTGATACACCCATTACCTTTTTCCTTTTTGTAACCAAACTAGCAATCGCAACAGTACCCTGTGGTCAAAAATTAAAACACTGTTCACCTTTTTGAAACAGATTTTTTTTTGCAATCACTTTTCCATTATTTTTCAGACATATTTTGAGGTCTGAAAAAAGATCAAAATGGATAGATTTCTGGACTTATTAAACACTGTTAAGAAGAAAAGCAATTCACGTTTTCACTCTTGTGAACCAGAATTGATTGAGTTGATGCGTCAGATTGATGAAATGATTGAACTCAAAAAAGAGGAGTGGAAGAGCGACATAGAATCTCTTGAAACCAGACTTCATGAGGCACACAATGAAAATCGAATACTCATCAAAGAAATTCAATTGTTAAAAACTGACTTGAAAGATGAAAAGAAATCACATGCATGTACGCTAACCCAATATGAAAAAGATGTGAAATTATTGAAGGATGACATGGCTAGATTGAAAAAGAAATATGTGGAACTTCAAAAGAAAATTGAGTACACAAAGAAAAAGAATGCAAAGGTTATAAACCAAAATGAAAAATTGGAAAATGTCAAAAATGGGGAAGGTGGTAATCCATTGAATTGTGAGATTTATCAGAATGAAATCTTGATTTTGAGATTGAAGCTGGAGTCTTTGTCTTTAGAGAATAATAACATGAGAGTGTTAATGCAAGAACAATCCAAACAAATCACCGAAAGAAATCATTATTCTGAATTAAGTGTTCCAGAAGTAGCAATGTACCGAGAATCTGTTGAACAAGTTTCCAGGGAGAGTGCTTTTGAAGCACCAACTCATGATATTGCATCCTCTTATGTTTTTGAAGCTAACTCATCAGAAAGTTCTGAAGAAGGTGTTGACGTTCTTTCTAACGAGATAGAAAGTATTGTTTTTCAACCAAACTCAGCAGAAAGCTCAAAGACAAATAATATCAATAATGCTCGATCACGTAATAAGGGAAGTTATGTTTTTCAACCAAATTCAGTTGCAAACTCAATGGAAAGCAATGTCAATAATGCTCAATCAAGGAAAAAGAAAAGCTACGTTTTTGAACCGAACTCAGTTGAAAGTTCCAAAGAAAATATTATCAATAATGCCAGATCACATGTTAAGAACAGCTATGTTTTTGAACCAAATTCAGTTGCAAGCTCGAAAGAAAACAATATCAACAAAGCCCGACCTTATGATAAGAAAAGCTATGTTTTTGAACCGAACTCAGCAGCAAGCTCAAAGGCAAATAATATCAATAATATTCGATCACGTGAAGAGAAAAGCTATGTTTTTCAACCAAATTCAGTTCCAAGTTTGAAAGAAAACAATATCAATGATATTCGATCACGTGATAAGAAGAGTTATGTTTTTGAACCAGCTTTACCAGCTATGCCAAAGATTTCTGAAGAAGACTTTGTTGAAACTTCCAAAAGTTATTTGTTTGAAGCAACCAAAGCAGAATCTTCAGAAATCGTTCTAGTGACCAAAGAGGTCAGTTCCCATGCACAACCTGGGCCCTCTGGAATGAAGAAAGACCGCATTGATAGAGATCGTCGTTCAACCATCCTTGAATCACCACAATTGTTGAACATCCAAACACTCGATGATGAGCAAACACGACAAAGAAACAACTCTATGATTAAATACAAATTTGGAGGTCATTCTCATGAGACTGGGTTGGAATACTTAGACCCTGATAACACTTTAGAGGATAAACTCCATAAAATCTTCTCTCAATTTGAATCGGTTACAAGTAGCATGTTACTATGATTTTTATGGGTCGGGGGTATATCAACTTTAATTTTGCTTATCAGGGGGGGGGGCACGCAGTTACTGCAAGACATGATGTGTAGTAAGTGCTTTTTCAACACTTTTTTTCAGGACCACCACCCTTTGCAGTTACTACACCTTGGTAGTAACTGTTTTCTGAAAAGATTTCCAGGTACCACCCCTGTTTTTGAGTGATATCATCAAAAACGTGCTCGAAATTACCCTAAATTGCGATTATTTTTCAACCTAAAGCCATTTTGTGCTAGATTTTCTATTAATTTACTTGGATAACAGCTGTTGAGAACATTTTAATGATAATTACGGAAAGCATAATTTCAAAGTTGGGTCTGAGAAAAATTTCAATTTTTTTTTTGAAAAATTTTGAAAGTTCTTTAAAAAGAATTAAAATATAAGCACTTACTACACCAAAAGACCTAGTTTTAGTGTTTGGCACCACCCCAAACAGCAGTTACTACACTGTGTAGTAACTGTTTTCATAACTTCTGAATACAGTACCACCACGGTATTAAGTGTCATACTGTTTTGTAGTAACTGCGTGCCCCCCCCTGTGTTTATAGCATTTTCTTGGTTCGGCCAACATACATGTTTTTGAAATCTTGAATATTCGTAATTTTCAAATACTTCAAATACATCCTTTGACCAATGGTCTTTGCTGGAGAAATTGTCCCAGAGAAATATTCAATATCTTATTTTGTTTAATTTTGTTGTTGCATCTGGTTGCATAATATATTTTAGTTTATGTAGTTTGTTGATAATGTCTAACATTTAAGTAGGATGGTTTTTAATGAGAAATTAATGTATTGAAAAGTTCTAATATTTTTAGTAATTTTGGAGGCAAAATGAATTTAAAGATCCTTTTTATTTATTTCTTATAATTTCATTTTTGAGTGTTTTGAAGTGTATTTGGAATCTAAGATTTTGTGTGTTCAAATTTTATGAATTTGGATTGAAGTCGCATTATTGGAGTATCATTGCATCCTAAATCAGGCCGCACTTAAGAGATTGTTGGTGTGCTATCACCCGACCCTAGATTTTTGAGCTTGAAAAGTTTTTGAAAAATTTGAAGATCTATGAAATTTCGAAAAACAACAGTTTGTTTACATTTAGGTAATTTTAAAAGGGAATTGGACAAGCTAGAAGGGCATTTATGATTCTTAAACTAAAGATAGAATGGGACGGACAAGATACGGCTTTTGACTTCGCGAAAAAAATAGCAATATTTTATTTTGGTTCGACATTTGAAGGGAGGGTCGGTCGGGTGACGGCAAACCAACAAGTCCAGCCTTAGGAAACCGAAAAAAAAAATCTGGCAAATTCTCTGGTACGTAGTGCATTTTCACTCCGGAAAAAAGTCATTTGAAATTTTAGGAAAATAATTTTGTTATTCTTATTTATTATTTTCTTTCAGCTAGAAATAAATAGCAAAAAAATACCTTAAAATGGCTCTACCAATGGCTGGACAACAACAATTTCAAGTGGACCAGGTATGAAATTCATGTTGATGATCGAAAATTTGTTACAGAAGTTTTCCTTCCATACCACTCTTTAATAAGTAAAGGATTTCTGCGGCGAAAAACCTGTCTTGTTAACTTCAAGAAGATGGTGACAAAGGAATCATGCAGGAATCATAGATAACCTGTCTTGTTAACTTCAAGAAGATGGTGACAAAGGAATCATAGATAAAATTTGAATTAGGAGAAATCTAGAAGCTGACTATTTGCTAAGATTCAAGAGCCTGAACTTTTCTGAGCTCTTTTTTTGCGTTCTTTTTGGACCTACCTCCGGGTGCCCCGGTGGAGGTTCTATAAATTAACCCATGTCCGTTCGTCCGTTCGTCCGTTCGTTCGTCCGTCTGTTACCAGCTTTTCTCAGGATTGGCTCATTAGTTTTTTCTGATTTTTTGCACAATGATGTAAAACGGCAATGCCTAAAATATGACGGAGCCAGATTTTTGAAAAAAAATATATTTGGGCAAATTTGGGCCAAAAACTGCCTAAAATAGGGTTTTTTGGACTTTGTGCAAAATCCTGTCGTTACTTTTTTCTGATTTTTTGTACAAAGATGGAGGGCAAGATTCTCTAAAGAATGGCTGAAGTGGTTTTTCCCGGGAAATTCTTATTCGCCTTAAAAGACGGATTTTCGTATTTTGGGGAAATTCCCTTTAACCAAATAAGAAAATATAGCTTTTCTCAATGTTGACTCATAATTTTTTCTGATTTTTTGCACAATGATGCAAAATGGCAATGCCCAAAATGTGACGGAGCCAGATTATTAAGGAAAATTATTTTGGGCAAATTTGGGCCAAAAACAGCTTAAAAGGTTTTTTGGGCCTGAATGGTTTAAGTGATTTTCGTATTTGGGGAAATTCCTTTTTACCATTTTACATTATTCAACACACAAGCTTTATTTTTCCATTCTGAATTTTTGTACAATTATTGTCACTTTTTTCTTATTTTCATCTGATGTTAATCATTAAGTAGGTCCATTCAGCATGTTGCTTGTTTTGTTTAAAGTCAACTTGGCTTTTTTTAACAATGCACGAAAATTAACAGTTGTCCTTTGCCTATTGTCTTATCCGAAATTTTACCATTAATCTACCGATTTTTTTTCTTCAGTTGAAGACATTTCTGACAACATACAATAAATTATCAGAAACATGTTTCTCAGATTGTATTCAAGATTTCACCACCAGAACAATTTCGTCAAACGAGGTATGATCTTTTAAACAGGTACTTTTTCTTCGACTCTGCTAATTTGGCACTGTTATTGTGAATCAACACTAAACTATTTCACTCGAATATGATTTTCGATTGCTGTCTTTCTTCATCCTCTGTCAAATCCTTTTTTCTAACCCCTTCAATATTTTTCAGAATACTTGCGCAATGAATTGTACTGAGAAGTTTTTAAAGATGGCACAACGGATCGGGATCAGATTCCAAGAGCTACAAGAATTAAACATGGGTGGAGCTGCGGCAAAATGATTTCCTTATACTTGATGGCATTATCTTGGCGTTTATTTTACAAAAAAGAGGTTTTATATTATTATGGAGTGTTTGTAACAAAATAATCTTGGACTGAACAATATAGAGTACAGATGAATGAAAGCTAAGCGCAGTCATGATCTTTGGAAACTTTTCCAACGGACAAAGCCCTGTGGTGCGTGTTTTTTTCAAAGACTATTGATGAAATGACGCAATGGTAATAATTGTGATGTATAACTCTTTATACAGTACTTGAAACTTGAAAAAAAGGTAAATGAAACTATTTTCCTGAGCAATGGAAAGCTACACGGTTAGAATTTTGCTAGTTTCTTTAGATTCTTTATTTAGCGGTGTCTAACGCAACTTGTTGGAATCTATTTGTTAATTGAATGTTTGGATATTACAAACCGACTCAAATTTATCCGTTCTTTTAGTCAACTTTTTATCGCCGTCCAGATTATGACGTCTTCTAAAAGCAGTCTAAAAGCAGTCCATGATTTTCAAGCAGATACTATTTCTAAAAGGGGAATGATTCGCAAATTTTCCAAAGCCTGGCCTCATAAACTGAGATGAAATTTATATGATTTGATTTTGTAGAAATTGAGAATCCCTGGTTTTCAAAGCTGCATTAAACCGAGGCTCCTTATTTTGAATTAGGTCTCATTTCTCATGTGTGTTAAAAATATATTTTTTTCTATACCCTTGTAAAAATGTATACGGACTTTGTTTTTGTGGAATTCCGAAAGCAAGTGTAAATGCATAAGATAAATTTATATTCGAAAATAGTAAATTTTTGAGTAAATAAACAAGGCCTGTGATATTCACAAGTAATATACAATATTTGAAAGTTACTTACTTCCTTTTTATCTCTCAGACTTATTCTCTGTAAAGGTTAGTATAGAATGATTTTTAAGTTTCGTAGATTTTGACAATGGTTGATGGAACATGTACTCCAAAAATTTTTGGATTTTAGATAAGTTCGATACGTTTGATATTTCTCATTTCATGACCTATGGTAAGAACTTTTGAAGGGAAAAATACTTTTAATAAAATGAGAGAATATTGATGAAAATCACATGGATGATAAAGTACTATATCATCAATTGAAATAGGAAAAAAAACTAATCTTCTTCTGAAGATAACACAGGTATGTGAAAAATGAATTTCGAATGTGCTATTCCCATTTATCCTGTACCTATCATTTTCTCTTCCTTCATGATTATTGCTTTGTTCTTTGTGATATTTCTTTGTTGTTTATAAAAACTGGTTTTAATTTTTTACCCAACACTTTTATACATATTCTTCTTTCAATACAAATCAACTTCATCACCTTTTTGTTTTGATATGAGGGTATAGATTTAGAGGAGTTTATTCTGATTTCCTTCATGAAAATTAATATCACTTTTATTGTTGGCTGGACACGTAAAAATTGATTTTCTTTGTTTTTCTTTTTTTCAGCTTATGGAGAACTTACCCAATTATTGAAATTAGCTAATAAAATTATTCATGATTAATTGACATAAAATCTTTTTCAGTGAGGTATTACTTAATCGTATATCGTGTATATCGTATTTTTCAAAGTTTATAAAAACTGCAAATATATTTTTTGAACAGACTTAAATTTTACCCATATATCAGCCTTGACTTAAAATTATAATTCATTTAGTTTTGGTTGCAGTTTTGGTTGTGGATTTTTGAAGAAAGAAAGATATCAAGTATTTAGCCTTTCAAAATCTCACGCGGTCTTTGTTTTTTCTTTTCAAGCTGGTGATTTTTTCTTCTGTTGATTTGATAGTTTGAATTTTGAACACTCTCAAATAATGGTTAGCGTGAATGAAGCGTTTGTAAAGGAGCAAGGGCTTTTAAGTTCCAGATTTATTAATATGTTATACCTTAAACTTGAGTTTTTTCTTATCAAAGACATAATATAGTTTGTAAGAGCTTTGTTGAGATGGGTTCTTCCTTTATTTCTAAAGTTGAAAGAAATAAGTGAGATTTATCAAATGGACGCCATTCAAATTAAGAGTAGGGCTATGTCGAAGAACAAAAAACTTTCCCATACCAATATTACCCCTTGTCACTTCTCTTTTATTGTATTTGATCGTCTTTTTCTATTGTTTAATAAAGATGTTTTTACTTAAGAACTTCAGGACATCCGTCTAAAATAAGAGTCTTTTGAGTTTCATTTTCTCCTTCTAAGTTTATTTTTCATGATTTCAGACTGTGATAAACTGTTTCAATCTTTGGTGAGAAACAGTAAGGCAAAAGATTCTTTAAAATAATGGTATGGTCAACCAGTAGAGAGGTGGGCAAAAAATCGCAAAAAATCCTTGGTGTCATTGAATGTTATTATTCTTATAAAAAGAAAAATATATAGAAATTGGGATATTGTATTTGTCTTCGATTTAATGTAGTTGAAAGTAGGATTTGTTTTTAATGTTCTTCTCAGAGGTTTTCATTCACATTTTTTTCTTCAACTCCTTGTTTTTCTTTTTCAATTGGGTACAACATTTCTTTTTCTTATACCTGTGTTAGTTTGGAAGATATGCAATTTCTTTTTATCCGCCTGTTCTTTTTATCTCTATGTAAGATGAGATTTTTGAACTTGTTAGCTCCTTGATACTTATGAGATGAAACTGATAGCTTCTTATTTTTCCACATTTTCTTCCTTTTTCATCTTTATAAAAATTATCAAAAATGTTTTTAAATTAACCTAGCGATTGCTTTGGTCAATATCTTTGATTGGATGGTCATAGTCGAATTTTTGATATTCTCTAGCTTTGGCTTATATACACTTTGAATTTTGCCATCAATTTACGTAAACTGTTTTCTTCAAAGTTAATTTTTCAACAGGGTATAATTTTCACATAAAATGACCACATCGAAAGGTCGTGAGCGAAAGATTACAATAGTCTCGCTCTCCCAGTCCAAAATCAATTTTGAAGGTAGAACAAGTTTGGATGATGAAGACCAAGAAAGCCTTGATGATTCAGTCTCCACAATCGATGAAGCATTATCGTGTATTGACCTCGAGAAAGAACTTGTTTTCATTAAAAAATGTATCAAAGGACAATGCAAGCAGTTGGTGAAATTATTTCTCATATTCTGTATTTACATTATTTTTGGAATGTTTGTATTCTTTTATATTGAAGAGTGTTCCGGGGCTACAAAGCCAGACGATAACTCTTACATCCTTAAAGACCGGAGTGTAGATCCGGAATTAACTAATTCTACACACAGCTGCATAGAACTTATCGATACTTTCGATAATGATCGAAATGAAACGAATAATTCAACATTTGAATCGACGGAAATTTTATCGTACTGTCAGATGGAGTTTCAAGGCTCTATGCACCCGGTTATTACGAAATTTGCTACAAAAGGCCTTTGTCATATCGATGCTTTCCTTTTACTGAAGTATGCAGAATTCACAATATTTACTTGTTTAACGATAGGTAAGTGAGGGTCTTTGCGTACACCCCTGTCTCAAGGTATTTTCCATTGGAAACGGATTTTTCCAGTGGGTAAAGATAGTCCAATCGGATCTGACGTGGGAGTATTTCCTTCGACTAAGTACGAAAAGGAGTATGCATGAAGTTAGCAATCAACATTTATTAATGAGCTTTTGGAATCATCTTCTTATTTTCTTGAGCTTTGGCAAAGAAAATAAGCAGCATTATGCAGAACTTCCTTTTAGTTTGAGTTCTTTCTCAAACCAAACCTATACGAATGTATGGCGTAGATTTCAGAATATATTGATTACATCATTTTACAACTTTTGAATTTCCAGGATATGGTAACACAACACCGGAGACGATTGTAGGTCGGATCATTTTGATTTTCTACGCTATCGTTGGTATGCCTCTTGCACTTACTATGTACAGTGTGGCGGGCAAATTGGTGGTTCAAATCATTACTTATATCCTTAATATGATCCAATCAAGAGTCCGTAAAAAGCCTACAGAGGAAGTTAAACATCTTCAATTAAAGAATCTAGTCATCAGTGTTGTTTTGTTTATATTGATTATTCTAGCAGGATCTGGTGTGACCAGTGCACCAAATATGGAGAATCTAGCTTACTCTTCAAGCTTTTATTTTTGGTTTATTAGTCTCTCTACGATTGGTTATGGTGATATTACTTTCAAACGTGATCAACATTTAAAATCTCCTCACATGATGATGGTTGCTGTGTTAATCCTTTTGTTTGGTATTGGTATCTTAGCAGCCATTATTGCTGCAATTTCATTGGTTCTTGAGAAACGTGACTTGAAAATGAGCACTATTATCATTGACAATGATGAAGAAAATTTAGTGGAAAATGAAGAAAGTAACCAATCGAGTGATGTCAATGAGAATTTCTTCCCTCATAAGGTTTTAGAAGGGCTTCGAAACCGAGAGGAAAGAGTTTCAAGACAAATTGTCGATGACGACGAACAGACTTGTATTACGCAACTTTCCAGTGAAGAAAGTCTCAATGATGAACCAAATCGGAATCATCGGGAAAAACGGGTTACATCAAGCATTGTTATCACACCAAAGTTTACTGAAGACACATTGATGTTATTGAAAAGACGGAAAACAATAAAAGAATCAAAAACGCATTCGAATGGATATGATCGGGCGTTCGTATTTACGGACAACGATAGATTTGATATGAACGGACATACTAACAATAACAACGACGTTCTTCTTTAGGTTGAATGACTGGTGTTTTCTTTCTTCCTGGTGTTTATTCATGTATTTTGTTTGAAGCGTAACTTGCCCTGGCTCTTTTCTGACAGCCAATAATCTGAAAATTTATTTCCTCAATTTTGTAGAACGTTGTTAATAATATTTGTGTAATTTTTCCAGATAATGTTGTTTTTGATAAAACTTTTCCCTGCGTGTCCTCGTGTGTTCCATAGATGATGACTTTCACACCAACTTTGAGATTCTGGCCGTTGTGCTTTTTTTTTGTTACTTTTCTGTTTTTTTTCATTTCGATTTTGAAGGAAATTCCCAATTTTGCAAAAATTTAGTTTTGTTTCCTTTATTTTTTTTTTAAGAAAAAAAAACGAGAAAAGACGAATTGCGACTCTAACAAACAGCTTCTGGTAATGGGCGTTAAAGATTTCTGGCCTTTTTGGAAAAAGGAGAAAAAAAGTGACCAAACGCCCACGCCAAACACGCCCAAGATGAAGCCGAGTGATCTTTCGCAATCCACAACTTCAGCCTCGTTCCGGAGGAGCCGTCCAGCTACTGCTGCAAGTAGAAGCGTGCGTGGTCGTGATAGAAAAGTAAGCCTGTCGAATTTTTTTTATCTATTAATAATCTTTGAAGTAAATTTGCTTTTATGTGGCCTAAGCTCACTTGTTCAAGAAACGACTTATGGATATAATGATGGCAAATATCTTGTTCTAAACAAAGAAGCCCACAATGCAATTTAAATGCTCCTTAAACTTTACGGTCATAATCGCTCCTTTCCCATTCGCGAATTTAAAAAGGCCAAAACTTCTTTCAACTTTTGGTTCTATTCAGCTACATATTCTGAAAGTTTTTTTCCCCAAATTATCGATCTAACGCTATTTGTGATTTCATATTTGATGACGTAAAGCTATATGAAATAAAATATAAGGGTGTTGTGTAAATTTGTTCTGTTTGAAATTTTGATCTATATAACACCTCTATGTGACTGTGCTAGGTGCTCTGTTTTTCTTGCCTGGAATTTCAATTCGATAAAGTATATGAATATTTTAAAACAGACCCGACTTCTTTAAAATTTAACTCTCACCACAGAATTTCACTAGGCGTATTATTATAATACAATTTTAGGTGACGATTATCTCAGTGCGTGCTCCCGTCAATGCAAACGGCAACGACCCCTCAAAATCGAAGAAAATTTCGGACGTCCGATTACAAAGAGTGATTTCAGAAATCCAAGAATTTCAAACACGTTCCGATGACCATCTCATGAAAGACACTACGAAAAAAGCCAAAGAATTATTATGGTTTTTCTCCATTTTTGTCGTTTATGTTATGTTTGGGCTCTTTCTTTTCTTCTATATCGAAGAATGTTCAGGCGCCAGTAAACCTCCTGACGATAGTGTCTTACATGAGGATGTTGTCGCATATCCAAAATTCAAGAATGCCACTCAGAACTGTATCAATATCTATAAAGGAATTGTAGTGTCCAGGCGGATAAATAACCTGACTGACGTCGCTGATGTTCGAATTGAAGATTTTGTGAACGAAACGTTTAATTTTGAGAAATTTCACGAAGGATGTTTGAAGATTATGGGGCGAGCTTTGAAACCGGTTGTTATTCATAAAGCGAAAGTTCCAAAATGTGAAGTCAATGAGTATGAACTTTTAAAGTATGCTGAATTCGTCATCTTTACAATTCTACTTATCGGTGAGTGTCTAGGCTAGTGCCTAGTCTAGTGCCTAGGGTCTACCTTTTTATGATGGCTAGTATACTGAAATAATTGTACCATC
This sequence comes from Clytia hemisphaerica, assembly GCF_902728285.1. Lineage (NCBI taxonomy): Eukaryota > Metazoa > Cnidaria > Hydrozoa > Leptothecata > Clytiidae > Clytia > Clytia hemisphaerica. The sequence continues at coordinate 296,160 of NW_027104390.1, read as the reverse complement.
CAGTCTATCAAGTGGATCCCGGGCTTATCAGTTTCATACATCACTAACATTACAGTAAAGTCTCCATAACTCGAATGTTTCTTTAATTTGAAGTCCCTTCAGGCAGAAACTCCCTTTAATATGGGGGCCCCTAATATCTTTATCACACTCGAATTTGTTATATAACTCGAGCAATTTTAGCTCCCCGTGCGATATCGAGTTATGGAAACTGTAATTTGATGTTATTTATCGCTAAATTTTTCGAGATACATAATGTGATTCTTTTTGACAAGTTATATTTTGATTGAAAGTTTAGATCTAGGAGGAGTGAAAACTAAAGTTAAACTGATAGGGAGTGTTTTCCACGTGAAAGAAAAAAACAGTGTACTCATTTCTAATCAAATGCTAGACTTGCATGTCAGAATTTGTTTTATGATCTCCCGGTTTCCTTTTTTAGAAACTTCTCGCAAGAATCGATTTTTTCGTTTTTTAAAGCTCTATAATTCCTATAGCTTCTTTTTATTCGTACTTTCAGGGTATGGTAACACGACACCGCAAACAGTGATCGGGCGTTACGCCACAATTTTTTACGCCATAATCGGCATTCCACTTGGTTTGACCATGTATAGCGTTGCCGGAAAATTATTGGTCCAACTCATTACATTCCTCATTCGAAAGTTTGAATCGAATGTTTTGAAGAATAAAGAATGCGTCAAGTATTTGTATGTGAAAACTGTCGTTGTTGGTATATGTTTCTTATTGGTGTTAATGTTTCTTGGTAGTTGTGTCACCACAGCCTCAAATATGGAAGATCTGGATATCTCATCCAGTATTTATTTCTGGTTTGTCACTTGGTCCACAATTGGTTATGGTGATATTACATTTCAACGTGATCAACATTTAAAATCTCCTCACCTCCTATTTATTGCTGTTGTGACACTCTTATTCGGGCTAGGAATGTATGTTGCAATCATCGAAGCATTCTCTTCAGCTATGGTCAAAGAGAATGATTCGACCGCTAATGCAAGCACATTTTTTGTCGATAAGGAAGGAAATGTGAACGCGGAAGAGGGAGATGAGCTATCAGGTAACCAACAGCTCCGTTTGCAAGATGCCTTGAAAAAATATCGAATGATTAAAGAGAATTCAACCTCAACACCGTCATCTCCTGGTGTCTTTAACAAAGATCTGGGAATTTCCAATAAAGCTTTTGATTCACCGCAAACGTCAACAACAAGAAAAATAAACGGAAGGAAAACGAACGATTTCGACACGGCCATTCGACCGTTCTCTCCTTTATCGTATGAACAAGTTAATGAAGCCTTCGAAAGTGAGACCACAGATGTTTGAAACAAGAAGAGTTTTCATGGAAATGTTTACTTCATCCAAGGATATCCGTCAAAGTATGCCAATACTGTAAAATTATATTAATGCAGTTAAAACATGTGATTACTTGAAAAAGTTCACGTGATTTTATTCCCATGTTACTTGCTTTACAAATTACAGCTGATAACTTTATTAGTGTCAATGAATTCGAACCGATCAGAAATAAATGTCATGTAACATGCACATAAAAATTTCGAGTGAAAGCGTAATTTGTCTTCAGACTTCAATCATGGAAAGAACAAGTTGTTGTTTATAAAAAACTTTTAATTATCCTGTTTCGAATATAATATTTTTGTATAACACTAATATCATGTACAGTGGAGTCTATTTAACTCGAACCTCTATAACTCGGATGTCTCCCTTAACTCGAACAAGTGAATACGGTCCCTTCAGTTAACAATGCCTTATAAACATCAAAATATTCTTAACTCGAACAAATTTGTGTTCCCCGTGCTTCCCCGAGTTATGAAGATTGTATTTCATGGATTATAAACTGAAATATACGTGAAATAGTCGTTTCAGCTGATCATATGATTCGATGTTTTATTTTAACCCTTAATCACCCTCCAACCAATCAAAGAACTTAAATATATCAAAACTCGCACCATCCCCTTTTATGTTAAACGACATATTTTATAATTTGGCTAGCGTCTTTCTATTTGTCAGAAACCAAAATGTATAAATAGTTTCTCATTATAAATCCATTTAGTCCGCATATAATTAAACAAAAAAAGCTGCGTTTTTGAGGTCAAAAACATCTTGCAGCCCATTTCATCCAGAAATATCCTTTAAAGTACCTGATTGTCTGATGCTCTGATACATTGGCAAAAAAACATGTCGAGCTACGATTTCATAAAATGGTCGAAAAGCTCACCAGTCAGGTGTAGATTAGCGTTAAGTTAGTAGATGATGCAAAATATCAATTCACAAAATTCTTTTTCTAATTCATCCTTTTCGTCTTAAAAATGGCGTCAGCAGAGGATTTTTATAACCAGTCTGACCTGTGCTACTCCTGCTGTTAATGCGGAAAAAAATTATAGTCTGACAATTGAACCCTTACAGTGTAGAGAAAATGTACGCGAGAAATCGACCCTAACGGTCCAATCTTGAAATTTATTTTATCTAAATTTAATGATCAAGTTTTCCAAAATTTTGTACCTAAAACTTTTTTCTCACTTTTTACACCCCTACAGTGCACAAGAAGCCTGAAAACGTACCGTTTAAGGGCTGCATCTACAGTATATGGCCCCCAAAACGGAGGTTTTCATTATAATGAAGATTCTGACTTGTAGATTTATCAGAATTAAACGGTTTTTGTTTATTTTGAAAGAATGATGGTTATACTTAAAAATGAGCATGTTTTTGCTGGTTTGAGACAGATTCAAAATAACATATTTGCGTCTAAAGGAAATATTTTAACACCAAAATTAGACAAAAATTGCATATAACTCACTCTAGCTCCTTGGATATTGAAAATAAGTTATGAAAACGGGGTATAGGAAACTTTCTACACCTAATGCCGTTCAGAAAATGCAAATACATCTGTGACTTTAGAGGCTGGGTAAAAGATATAGCATCTTGAAGGTCAACCAGTATTTTGGAGCCCTAGAATCAGCATTGACAAAACCGAAAATTCTAAATATGAGATAAAGCAAAAATTCTGGGAATTCTATTCCTATCACCTTGAGTTAATAGTTCATAACAAAAAATTAACATTATATATAAAAATTTTCGCTGAATCAGCAAAAACGGCAAATTCAGTATTTTTTTTTGTAAAATATAGGACAAAAATATCTTTAAAGTCTAATATTTTCAGTTTCAGTTAAGCTTTTTTTCTAAAATTTTCACAGCTTATTCCATACATTAATAGAACTATTTTCAAAAGAGATTTGTTTTCAAAAACTTGATTAAGACGTTGTTAAATCAATTTGTCATTTTGAAAATTTCTAAATTTTCAGTTTGGACTTTGCAATATCGAAAATCTTGAAATATTTCATAAAAATCATAAATTTTACATCCATCGGGTCGTAAATTTAAGGGAAAACACAAATATTTTCATAGTTTTTGCCCCTATTACCAATGGGCTTAATAATTTGATTTTAACTCCACCTCCGTTTTCGGGGCTCCAAACCTGCATTTTGACAACCAAGGGTATACTGTAAAAATTTTATCAAATAAATTTATGCCCAAAACCCTCTAAATCATATTTCAAAACTATGGTCAAAATTTTGTATTCATATCTTAAAGATATCTCGAGAAATCGCTAAGATTTCAAACCTACGTTTTGGGGGCCATTAGAAAAAAGTTACCTATCTTTAAGCGATTGAAAAATATTGTTGAAATTGAAAATTTTGAAAAAGATTTTCCAGGAAATAAAGTAGAGATGTTAAAGGTTTTCATGCAGCAAAAATTTTTGTAAATTCTCTTTTCCTCTAGATTTGAGAGAAATTTCAAATTTGATCGCCGTTTTGGGGGCCACATACTGTACCTACTTACGGTAGATCGCATAACTTTTTTTTCTGATCTCAGCACAGTTTGCTGGCCCATTTCTATGAGTTTTATTTGAAAAAACTAAGTAATATTCTTTGATTAAGAAGAGCTGTACAACCAGCCGAATGTCCTTGGTGGTAGCAATCGTCAAATCAACGTCCATGTGATGCCCCTTCATCATAAGAATAACGTTGCATGGATATGTTAAATCGACGTTGTTAGTCATTTTTCTGCCATATGAACTCTTAGCTAACTCTTAGAGTTCAGCATTTTTAATATCATTTACTTAAACTCTTATTAATCCCATTTAAAATAACACGAGAAGAGGAAATATAGAAATTGATGTTCCCCAATTTCTCAAATGTAGGAAGTTATATTTTCCAACACCGTCGTGTCAAGATTCCGCCCGCCAACCATTAGACTTTTCAACATCTAACGAAATGGTTTCTTTATAGAAAGCATAGAGTTCTGCAAATCAGACTATAGCCAATTATCAGTCAAATAGCAAATCTTAATTTGCAGTATTAATCACTGAGTTTGAGCAACTTGGTCATTCATCGTCGTAAGCATGGATATGTTACAACACAATATAAAGGTACCGAGCTGTCTTTTAATCCGGATCAAAATTATTGGATTAGAAATTCTAGGAAATTAAAATTTAGTATGATTATACCAAATTTTGAATTTGTAATTATGATCTGATTTAATTCTGCATGCGATTTTAAAAATCTTAATTTTTCGCGTAGGATTTCGAAAAAACGTCAAAAAAGTTAGGCTATAAATTCTAGAGATTTATCCCCTTGTCTTTTAGATCGCTTAGGCCATTCAAGGCACAAAGATGAAGCTTTCTATCTTTCTGTTAGTAGGTCTGGTAACCTACATTGCTTGTCTTCAAGATATTCCTGACGAACTAAACTTGAACGACGATGAAAAAGATTTATTCTCGCGGATCTCTAAAGGTAAGACGTTAATGTCAATGTTTCACCCTCGTGCAACACATGTAACAAACCCCCTAGAACCCTCTACCCACCAAGAAAATTACCTAGATGTTTGTTCTTATCAAGAAGTTGCCATGAATTCTTTTTCCCACAAAGCAGAACAATATCGAACTTTTAAAATCCTCAGAGGATAGTTAACCTCTACTAAAATACATAAGAAATCTTTAACCAATGACTTGCAATATTCTCACAAGGTCAGTGGAACAGGGGTGTCCTTTCTCAAAACTAAGAAACTAGTTTTTATGACAATGAAAAAACAATTCATTTCTTGTAAAATGTCCTTTCTTTTAACAAAATGTCGACCAACTAGTTAAAACTCTAAAGTGGTGAGCAATCCTAATGTTGAACGAACCCTACTGCAAAAAGCTCAAAATCAAATGCCTTCAGTGACCGGACATACATCTCTTATTTCCCTTTAACGAACACAGTTCGAAGGTAGAGCATCGGTGTGGTTTCCTTTCAAAATATCTCTGTTTGGCGTTCTTCAAATGAAGAGACGGATCAAGAGTAAGTGGAGAAATCCAGAGAAAAGAATGGCGCCATCGCCTACCTTCGGGTAAACAAAAGAATAAGGGAGCCTTCGACCCTTACTCAAACTTATCTCCCGATTCCGATGGGTTCTTGATATCAGGGATGGTTATTTGAGAATGAGTAAAGCATTCCATCTCTTTCATTTTCTTTTTCAGATGAATTAAGGAAATTAATCAATGAATTCTCCGAAGAAAATGGTAAAGCAGATGAAAAAGATACAGACAACGTACCGGTGTGTTGAAATGAAAATTGAATTTTATCCAGTTTAAAACCCCTTCTCACAGACCCACTGAATTTTCTGACTTGAAAACAAAAGAATTGAAATCCCCAGTCATAAAAGTTATTGGAATATCAATCCCAATCGATTTTCAGACCGATATTTTTATCCCCACTAGTTGAAAAAATCATACCGGGTCTGTGTAGAGGGGGACATTTGAAAAATCACGATTATCAATGCTTAACCTAAATTTGGAGAAATATGAGTCGTCTTTTGGAGATTCAATTTCTCTCCAATATAATTTTGATTTCAAACTTGATACAATACCGGTTTCTTTCATCAATTTTAGACAAGTTTTTGTGTTTTGATGAACAAGAGTCAACATATTTCAGAAATTTTGCATGCAGATTATATTTTGTCACGTTTTTGAATTCACTTATCCGACTCTTATACCAAAATCTTCTTTCAAATTGTCAAGGTCGATGAAGTACCAATGGAAGATTTACCGAGCGGTCAAACAGCTGTCGATGAAGATAATGATAACGACGATGAAGCTGTTCCAAATGACACTGGAGATCAAGATGCTAGTGAAAATGATGTTGCCGGGGCAGTTCCAGTTGACAAAGAAGATGATGCTCCAAATGACGATAGCAACGCAAATATCCAAGCACAACCTGAATCCAGCGACTTGGAACCACTTTCGATTCCCGAGCAAGTTCGAGATGAAGACGAACCCATCCCTCTTGTTGAAGCAGAAGATACACCTGTCAAATCCAATGATAACAATCCTGAAGAAGTCGTGAAGGATTCTCAAGACCAAGCAACGAATGATGTTACCAATGATAATCCGTCAGTCAACGAACCCTTTGATGTCCCAGAACAAACAGCTGGAGAAACTTCACAGGACACTTTTGCTAATCCTGAAACTGACTTGAACAATCAAGCTGATATCCAAGATGCTAGTGTTATCGCATCCAAAACTAACGGTGAAAATGTTCCATCGGTCAATGAACCATTTGATGTTCCTGAATTAACACCGGAAGAAATTCCACAAGCTGATGCGAATCAAAATGCTGAATTTATTGCTCAAAACGATGTGAACCCAATCCCTGAAAACAACGCTGAAGCCGTCCCACAAGATGCACGCAATCATCATATAACTGTGTATTCGGAGACGGGAAACACACCAGGCGAATTCCAATCTGCTCCTGCCGAAAAAGTAAATGATGAATTTTCGATGGAAGATGAAAATGAAAATGACGATGACTCAGACACAAAAGAAAATTATGGTAAAATCTATTTTCCTCATTTTTCAGTTTTGCACTTTTCAGACACTAATAATCTGATGCTATGAACTTATTTACAAAACCATCGTAAGTAGACTAAGCTTATCTTACATTTATCTAGAAATCACTGCAAATCCTACAAATTTCCATTCTACTCAATTGAGTGTATTAATTCCTATATACACGTTTTCATTTTCAGATGAAGATCGACAAAACGTCCGTGCTTTGGGTAACCTAAACCAAGACATGCTATACGATGCGTTGAAATATGAAAGTTTGAAAGATCACATCGACTTAGATGAAGATGAACACGAAACTGTGGCAAAAATTTCAAAAGGTAAAATGTTATCTAAAGACTTTACTACTATAAATTTTCTTAGGATTTTTACAGGCTCTCCAATTAAGTTCAAACTGACACAACTTCTATGAATTTTTCTCTAGAACTTCTTTCTTTTTTCTATAGATGTCCTGTTGAGGTTAGTCAAAAAGTTTTCTGAGCAAGAAGATGATAAAGATGATAAGGAAAACGACGGAGGTAAATAATTCTAACATCTTTGCCAATTGGATGACTGGTCTTGTTTTTTAATATGGGATTCGTCAAGGCACTTAGTAATTAAAAGAACATCCTCGTATTGAGCAAGTGGAAAAGCCAGTGAGTAATAGCTTCTTTGCGATCCGAATATGTCTTCAAGCAGCTCGAAGTAGCACCATTCAAAACAAAACTCGAGCTTTGCCTTTTCAATCATCTGATAGAATTCAGATTATAGTAAAACAAATATTGTAACGCTTTTTTTTATTGCATTCTTCAGACGATACAGATGAGGATGAATATGATGAGTTGACTGCACAAAACGTAGAGGGCGATAACAAACAGGACGATGAAATCAATGACCCGAGAGGAAGAGGGCGTTGGTGGCGAAGACGTCATGGGCGTCGTAGACGAAACCTCCAACGACGCCGTACCACTCGCGTTTACCCGATTGTCACTGCCCGTAAAGCAGAGGTGATTGCGTTCTTACAGAAGAATGGTCAAACAGTCGAAATTGGAGTCAGGAGTCTAATTCAAAAGCTTAAGATATGCTGTAAGGCTAAGAAATGCTCTGCCGAACACGAGTTTTGTAAACTGGTTTTGCCGCCGGTTATTCAACCCACTGTTCCACCCACTGTTCAACCCACTGTTCCAGCCACTGTTCCAGCCACTGTTCAACCCTCTGTTCAACCTAAAACAGATTCAGCCTAAATTCTTTTTTTAATTAATAAGATATTGTAAAGTTTTGTATTTTTCAGTTACTGTTTGGGATCTATGTATCTTTATTTTTCGATTTTTACACAATATTGTGATATTCTTGGACCGGGTATCAATTTTGTAAATATATGGGGTTTAGTCAACATCTTTCGTAGAGATCATTTATTAATCATCTTTTTCCTGAAATCGAAACATCCTTTTCATAAATAACATAAATTTGAGACAAGAAATCGAGGTAAATTTCAGCAAATTTGCCTTACCTAACCTTCCATTAAGCTTAATACGTTTTACCAAACTATTCGTGTTTTTTATAAGAACATCCACAATTTTTTAAGCCTTAAAATATGTTGTTAACATATTCTTAATTTCACCATTTTGTGAGTATTTCGGTCTATTTTCCAAAGAAATTGGGTGTTTTAGAGTCCGCAAAGCCTCAAAATGTTCTTACCCTGTTCTTAAGATTTTGGCTAACGAAGCCTTATAAAAAAAACTCGTATCAAAGGTTATCATGGAACGATTATCATAAATGATTTTATTTTTGCGAAAAACACCTTTCACTTGTTACTTATCGCCTAACCAATCTACTGTCATTTTGAACACGTGGATCTTACCAGAAGAGTAAATGTAAACAAGGAGGTGGGTTTTTGATGGGAATTTCTTTTAATTTTGCAAATGAAAACTGGAACTAGCTTTGATTTTAACTTCATTAAATCTGGATTCCGTTTTAGCAAAACTTTAAGTTAAAACATTTTTTTAAGATAGACCTTAAGAAAGGCTGTTATAAAGCCATCAGGGTTTAGATCAGGGCAATAAGACCTAAATCCTTTAATATCTTTTCTCGGTTGCATACATCCCGTCTAATCTAGAAATTTAATTATTTAAAATGGCAATAATATTTTATACAAAAGAAATTTCCCAGCAAAATTTTAAAACCGGCAAGTAGGGTTGGGAATGAATGGAAAGTAGAGTTTCAACACTGAGTTTTAACATAAGACTTAAATCTGCGGATCCAAAAGCTGGTCCAACTCGGCTGAGAATACAGCCTGAATAAAGCCTCCAGAATGAAATATCCGTTTAAAGTATAATCCTGAAAATATCGTTAAAACTGTAAAGCAACAAGCTAAGAGAGTAGTTTGCTCAATGAGTACTCATCCTTTTTCAAGTAGGAATAGTAGTGATTCAAGTAGTGATTTTCAGAAACTGTTGGTCCTGTGCACACGAGATACATATACCATGATGTATAGTGATGGCACTCGATTTACGCTGGATAGCATATTGATCGTCCCAAGCGAAGAACGGGATGGCTGCCAACACACATCACAAAATCTGATATCTTCACTTAGTACTCATATTACCGAATAGTCTAATTACCGAATTGAAATGATAATGAGGAAATGATGGCGTCAATTAACCCTTTAAGTGTCAATGTTGTATATATCAGTGTGTCTTTTCAGCGAGATTTTAAGCTAAAAAGTAAAAAAAAACAACGTTTTTTGACCATTTTTGGTCAACGAGCCAAGAACCTCCAAATTTGGCTCTGATTTACTTGATTCTATCCACCAGCGAATTAATTTGAAGTTTTACCACTGGGCCCCTTTCTATAATTCAAGCAGGTCCGTGCAGCTTTAATTTCCCTTACCTACCATCCCCCTTGGCCACTACCGCATCCCACCCTTCCTAAAACGGGCAGCGCTGAAGGGGCTTAAAAGAAAGAAGAGACTCTATGCTATCCAACGGACTATAAACAAGCTTCTAACTTCTTCTAGATCCGGAAATATAAGCCTTTAAAGTTTGGACTATCGATTTTCTTTAAAAAACTTAGAAAAAAATTACCATTAAAGGGTTAAATGAAAACTGAAGATAACTTTTCCTTGAAAAGAAACAAGTACATCCATGTATCTAAATCAACCACGCTGTTAATTGTTGATTCTTATCAAAATTTGCTAATTTCATATCTTTATCATAAAATTGCAAGTGTTTAAAAACCATGAGCTTGATGCTATCTCCTTTCAACCTCGTGGTAAGATGCGCTATAAGAAGGGTGTTATTTTCCAACCAAAATCACAGTTCAACTTGATCACAACCTTGGTCAAAAGTAACAAAGAAGATGGAATTTAAAATTCTGCTTCTAGCCCTGGTGGCTATAACAGGTAGAGTATTTGACTTATTTGACTATTTATAATGACTTACTAATAAGTTAACATAACTTTAAGCTGAACTTAAACACTTATCTTCATCTGTAAAAGTCTTTCCCTAGATTTTATGCTATTTTACCTGTTTTGGGTAAAATTTTGTCTGCTGTAACTCCTTCCAGTCGTGAAGAAGACTTTTAAACACCACAAATGAATTTTAAGCGCGTTAAACTACAGTTGGAAAGTGGAGTTTTAAATCTGAGTTTTAACACTTAGGACCTTAGGATCTCAGGATTTAAAAGCTCTAATAGCTCCAATAAACCATATAAAGCTTGGAATATATATATTTTTTAATTTTAGTACCTTTTGTATTTCTTAGCCACTGTTCATGGGGACTTTCAAGACGACGTTCGTGAAATGCGAAAACTCGACCAAGAGAAGTTGCTAACTGCATTGAAACACGAAAATTTGAAAGATCATGTCGAACTTGATGAACAAGATCAAGAATTTTTGTCAAAAGTTTCAAAAGGTAAAGAAACCGGAATCGTATTATGTTGGTTTTTTGTACAATCTTTCAGCTGGGTATTCTATCATTTTCCAAATTTCAAAACCGTATTAACCAAATCCCAATCCCTCACACCCATAGGTTTTTTTATACCCTTACATTGATCGATATTCTTCTTCCTCCTCTGCTTAATTACAACAGACGAATTGAGAGAACTGATGAGTGGAATGTCAGATGACGTCGTGGAAGATAAAGATGTCGATGAAGATGAATATGAAGAAAACGACGCAGATGTCCCCGATGGAGGTGATGATTTTTTACCTCTTTTAGGAAAACTCAAAATTTTTGACATTTTCTTCATACAGTATGGAGTCAAGACTTAGAGCTGCCTAAACAATCTATTCACAATTACGAGTTGAAAAACTTTATGCAAAACACATTCTAAGAAAATTTATAAATTCAGATTCTTTAGAGCTTGCTGAAGCTGTGGATGAAGAAATGGAAGATCTTGATAAAATGGAAAGCAAACGTCGAGACCCAAAGGCGGACCCATGGGGGCGAAGAAGACGCCGACGTCGTCGGTGGTTCCCAAGAATCAATCTCATTCCTCAACCATTCAGAGGCATTAAAAGCTGGTTGCAAAGACATCGTGTCGCAGTTGGAAAAACGATCCGAGCTGTTCGTCATGCAATCTATATCTGTTGCAGACGTATTCGAAAATGTCGGGGAAAATGGTGGTGTCGACTTGGAAAAGCATGGGGAAAATAAATAACCAGTCATTCAATTTATAGCGTATTTTGAGTTTAGTTTTTAGTTTGGTGAATTGTATCATTTTTTATCTTTTAATGACACTTTGTTATTCTTAGGGGTTAATTTTTGATGAAATATATAAGCTTTCGCATAAAAATAACTAAACTTCTTCATTTGAAAATTAATAAGCCAAGATGGCTCAAAGTCGGTAAATCTATCAGAGCTGTTCGCCATGCAATCTTTTTATGTTGCCGTCACATCTGAGAAAGTCGAGGAAAATGTCCGTGATGGTGCATTTGATTTCCAAACGACGGCATGTGCCGCTAAAAAATGGCTCTCAAAATTGGACCCTTACAGTGCAGCCCTTGAGCAGTGGAAAAGTACCCTTACAATGCATTTTACCAAACGTTTCTGATCCTCACAGTGCAGTTTGATTTTATATCTTATTCTGCTAGAGCCATCTGAAAATGAGCATGAGATAAAGATAAATTATGCAAAACAAAACGAAATGGGTGCGAGTCAAAACTATAAAGATCTTAAAAGACTCTCTTACCCCTTTAACAGGTGTTCCAATACCGACAATAATTTTTTCATTGTTGCTATGCAATCACCGTGTTTAGCTTACCAAGCCAAACGCTGTGACTGAAAATCATTTATCAGGCCTTTTAACCCCTATTGTCGGCCTTAGAACATCGCCAAATCGCTCATTTTTTGTTATGCAATAACTGTGTTTATCCTACCAAGCCAAACGCACTGACTAAAATTTGTTTATCATTGGGCCTTCTGACCCCCAATTGCAGCCTCAGAAAAATCGACAACTCGCTCATTTTTTGCTCACAAAATCGCTCACACCGTTTACTGTACCAAAATAAACGTAGTGACTTAAATTTTCTTGTCGTGCTTTTGTGATCATTGTGTCCCGCTTACAAAGCCAACAGTTGTGCCTCGGATTTGTTTGTCAAGCCGTGTGCCACCATTTACAGGCCTTCAAACACCACACAATTAGACCTTTTTGCTATGCAATCAACGCATTTAGCCTACTAAGCCAAACGCGGTGAATCAAATTTGGTTGTCAGGCTTTCTGACCCCTATTAAAGTCCCTAGTACACCGGTCAATCGCTCATTTTTGCCATGCGATTGCACTGCGTTTACCTTAACAAGCCAAACAATTTGACTCAAAGTTCTTTGAATAGGTAATCTGACCCCATTTCGGTCACCACCAAATCGCTCATTTTTGCTATGCTATCACCACGCCTATCTTACCAAGCCAAACGCACTGACTAAAATTCGTACATAGGGACTTTTGACCCCTATTAAAGGCCTTAGAACGCCACACAATCGCTTATTTTTGCTATAAAATCACTACATTTAGCCTAACAAGCCAAACGTGGTGACTCAAATTAATTTGTCAGGAGTTGTGACTCCTTACAGGCCTTAGAACACCACCCAATCGCTCATTGTTTCTTTAGAATCACAGCGTTCAGCCTAACAAGCCAAATGAAGTGACTCAAATTTTGTCGGGCCTTTTGACCCCTATTAAAGGCCTTAGAACATAGTCTAATTGCTCTTTCTTGCTATGTGATCACTGCGATCAGCCTACCAAGACAAACACGGTGACTCAAAGTAGGTTGTCAGGCTTTCTGACCCCTATTAAAGGCCTTAGAAGATCACCCAATTGCTCATTTTGCTATGCAGTCATTGCGTTTAGCCTACCAAGACAAACACGGTGACTCAAATCCTTTTGTCGGGCGTTGTGACTCCTTACAGGCCTTGGAACACCACCCACTCGCTCATTTTTGCTATTCACAAACATAAAACCTGATCTAGAAAACTTATGACCCCCAAAAATAGGGTAAAAGGGTTAAGAGCGGAAAAGTGACGAAATTTCCATTCTAGTAACGTACTTTTTCACGTACAAAATAATTGTTTCAGTTATTTTTCAGGGTATAGACAGAATTGGCACAAATACTTTCCACACTAGATAAAAAGCTATCTTTCAGATGTTTCCAAAATATGCGGAATGTCTATTTAGCTCTGCTTTTTTCCTATTGTAAAATTAGTATTACCAATTGGTTTGTCGCTTCGTCCCTTAAGTAAAGCAAAAATATTATAACCACTCAAGTGAACACCGACTTGTAGGAAAAGTCTAAAAGTGATAAATTATATTATTTATATGACATCTAAGGAAATTTCAAAATTGATGTACTACGCTACTATGGTGTAGAGTACAGAAATTGTGATCCTGTTCTACAAGGAAATATTGCTGAATCACATTTGATGCTTAAATTACTTTCCTATTTACTGATTGAATGAGATCCAGGACATTGGTAATTGTTATCATGCCAGTTTTTTAATTTCTTTATCATAAAATTGCAAGTGTTTAAAAACCATGTGCATGATGCTATCTGTAATCTACCTCGTGGTAAGATGGACTATAAAAGTGGGAAAGTCTCTTACCAAAATCACAATCCAAGTCGACATTCAAAATAGTTACAGCAAAGGTAACAAAGAAGATGGGATCTAAACTTCTCCTTCTAGCCCTGGTGGCTATAACAGGTAGAGTATTTTACTTAATTTTAAAAGTTTTAAAGGAATATCCTTTTGGTGGAAAGAAAGTAGATCTCATTTTCTGTTTTTTCCCTTGTTCTTTTAATCATTTTCTACTGCTTCAAAACTAACTAATATGAATTTACATTGGATCACTTGCATTGCTGTCTTATTAATATCCTTCGGAGTCCCCCCCTAGAGCTAAAAAAACTTTTCATGGTTTGTATCATTTTTCTTCCTTAGCCACTGTCAATGGGGACTATCAAGATGACGTTCATGAAATGCGAAAACTCGACCAAGAGAAGTTGCTTACTGCATTGAAGCATGAAAATTTGAAAGATCACGTCGAACTTGGAGAAGAAGATCAAGAATTTTTGTCAAAAGTTTCAAAAGGTAAAATCACCAACCGTTTTCTTGAAATTGATTTGCAATTCTAGAGAATTTTTTGACCGACTCTAATCCAATTCACTCACATGCGTGGGAAAAAAACCCTTTCAAATCTGCCACCACAAATCGATTGACAGTCGTCGCAACATAAATATAGAGCAACCAGCTATAGTACGTAAGGCTGTAGTTTCGACCCCAAGCTGGGTCAAAACAAAGACTCCAAAATTGGTACTTAATGCCTATCTACTTAATACTTATCAACTAAGGAAACGGATTAAGGAAAAGAAGTCGTGCCTTTCCCTACTTTCTGTTAGAAAGCTAAAGAAAAGGGAGCTTTAGGCTTCCCTCGTCTGTGGTCACATATTTACTTTTTTACATTGATTCTCTAACTTCTTCTTCTGTTATTTCTCTACAACTTACAAACAGACGAATTGAAAGAAATGATGAATGGATTGCCAGATGACGTCGCGAACGATAAAGATGAAAATGAAGGTGCAGAAAATGAAGTAGATATCCATGAAGGTAACGAGTCTTTACTTTTTGTGAATTTTAGAGAACTGAAAAGCTTTGCAATTTGTTTATCTAAGGTTAGAAATTTCGGAGTTGAAGATTATACATTTAAAAGTTAGATGAATCTCATAAGTAGAACACTGCATGCAAATTATTACTTCACGAAAAACCAAACAGAACATACTCAATATGATGAGTATAACAAATTATTTTACAGATTCCCCAGCACTCGCTGGAGTTCAAGATGAAGAGCTGGAAGATCTCGATGAAATCGAAATCAAGCGTCGAGACCCAAAGGCGGATCCATGGGGTCGAAGAAGACGCCGACGTCGTCGGTGGTTCCCAAGAATCCGTCTCATTCCTCAACCGTTTAGAGGCATTAAAAGCTGGTTGCAAAGACATCGTGTTGCAGTTGGAAAAACCATCCGAGCTGTTCGCCATGCAATCTATATCTGTTGCAGACGTATTCGAAAATGCCGAGGAAAATGGTGGTGCCGACTTGGAAAGGCATGGGGAAAATAAATAAACAGTCATTCAATTTATAACGACCATATTTTTATTTAAGTTTGGTGAATTATATCATTTCTTATGTTTTGATAACACTTTGTTATTCTTAGGGGTTTATCCCGGGGTGGGTACTTAGGCAAAATGGGTGCCGGGTATGTGCGAGCCATAAGGGTACCTCTTCTCAATCCTCAAAAGTCTCTCAAAGGGGTTCAAATTCAAAAGTTAGTCTCTGAAAGGGTCCCAAAATCACAAAAATAAAAAATTTCTCTCTCAAAGGGTCACGATTTCCAAGAATTTTGACCAAAATTTGGTGAAAATCAAACCAAAATTTGGAAAAAATGGACCAAAATTTAGGAAAAAGTCTCTCAAAGGGTCCCAAAATGACCAAAATTTTGTCTCTCAAAGGGTCCAATTTCGATTTTCGGCTCGGACATACCCGTCACCTCGCAAAACTAGTACCCCCCCGGGGGGTTTATTTTCTATGAAATATAAGTTTTTGCACAAAAGTAACTGAATTTCTTCATTTAAAGATTTTCTTCGTCACTGTGGAAAGATTGGAGTGCTTCCAATGCTTGATCAATAACACCGTTGGTATCAGGGATAAAAATACTTTGTACTGGAATCTTTGAAAACCAAGCAAAGAGAATGGAATTTGTATCGCCAGTATTATAATTGGCGGAATAAGATTACTGAATAATGCATTCGTTTTGTATTTATATAAAAACGTCTATATGTTATCCTGTTGGATGATCAAAAGATACTAGGGCAGTGCGGGAGTTTTAACAATAGAAGCCTTTCGTTTTTTAGAATCGGTAGATTTTGTTTCGTGTATTTTACAGACCAGCGCGCTTTATACTAAAGCGTAGGTCTGCAGATTATATTATTCATTTTCCAGCTACTGAGATACAACCTGCGGATTACTTTTATAATATTTTTCAACATGTCGGCAAGAACATGTGTATTTCTCTGTGGTTTCTTTCACTTTAATTGAATGGTCTAGTAGTTGTCTTTTATTTTACCAATTTCTTTGGGAATGTATGGAGTTGAAAGGAGACTTATCAAAGTTGGTGTCTGCCGAGTTTCGATCCAGGATTTTAAGTATTTCGTCAGCAATCATAAAGGTTTCTGTAATGCAATGCAATCATATTATTTGGATTTCATAGAAATATAAAATAGGTGTTTGATCTTCCCTTGGCTTCCACTACTACTTTCACACTTTGTACTCTTTAAAATGTGGATTATTATGCTTTTTAAATTGGAAATTGTACCTATAACTTGCCTTTATAATCTCATACAGGATAGGCTCTTCTTTTTCTTTTCCCACAAGAACACTTTTCTGTGCATTTGACACCCCTTGTTTTGCAGGGACATCCTTTTCTGAGATTGGAATCTTTTCTACAACAGGTATTTTTACAATTGCAAAATAAATCATCCATTTTTCTTTTCCTTCTTCTTCTGTCTACTTTCTCTCATGATAACAAAGACGTATTTGCCAAAAAAGGGTAAAAATATCATTAGATTTCAAAGTATTACGTATAATCGTAGCGCACTTACCGTTGTGTCTTATTTCTTTTTTATAATTTCAATTTTTAGCTGCGGAGGAGAGAGAGCAATGAAATCGATTAACTCGACGTTCGAAAATTTGCAATAAACCCGGGGGGGGGGGGGGACATCTAAAACGTAAAGCGACCCACCAGCCCCCCAGACGTTTGACGATATAGGGAAACTTTTTGTGGGGACATTTTTTGGGAGTTCAGGAAGTGCATTTTAATGGTCAAGGATCCCATTTTCGAAGCAAATTTTTTTTGGCAAAGGCATTACCCTTTTCCCTTTACAAGAGCGATAGAGAAACACACCAGGAACCCCCTCCAGAGAAATAAAAAAGTAAAACAAAAACAAAATGACAAGAAATGAATCAAAGATTTTTTGGAAATGAAAATATCACTTCGTTAGCTAGTATCACAAGAAAGATTTGAACGATTCATATGCAGAAGGCTTCCTGCGCCTTTTCGCCCATAGGAAATTTCTTATCTACCATGTTTGTTATGGTTTTTCTGTTTTCACACGTGACTTTTGTTTTGATTTTGTATGTTTTTTTTTGACTTGAAAGCGCGACAATGTTACATCACAACACCCGCAATGTCCCTTTAAAAGTTTTGCTTAAATTTGCATTTTCTATAAATTTTTTAATCAGTAAGGTACGTTTTTCAGATAGAAATTACTAAATTTTGGTCCTTTTTCCCTCTATATACTACTTGTTTGGGTCAACCAAGACCGTTTCAGGGTTATAGTTTCAAAATCAGTAATATTATCTATCGATCCAAATACATAAAAAATATTTGCTTGATTTGTATTCGAAAAACAGAAAAATATTTTATATTTTTAAATTCCTGCGCAACGGAATGAATTAAACAAGCTATGTCACGTGCAATACACGAGGACCAATAGATATTTATCCTTACCATACCAATTTTACTGTG
This sequence comes from Clytia hemisphaerica, assembly GCF_902728285.1. NCBI lineage: Eukaryota > Metazoa > Cnidaria > Hydrozoa > Leptothecata > Clytiidae > Clytia > Clytia hemisphaerica. Next base: position 278,209 of record NW_027104390.1, on the reverse strand, counting down.
AATTCACTTCACCATGTGCACGTGACCATGGAGATTTCAAATTTGAACAACTTTCAAAGCGTTCAGCCTCAAGAAGTATATATCAAGACAAAACACAAATTCACTTATAAGTCGCACGAGAACTTGAAGAGTTGAGATGTAAAAATTTGAACAGAAAAATATCTTAGTGATGAAGTATTTCAAAATTTTGATTTTGTTTTTATTAGCTATCACTATTTCAAGTAAGTTAAAACTTTCTACTTTTATGGGAACGAAGACTAGAAACTATTTTGTCGTATCTCGCAAATCAAAATTGCCTCGTTATAAATTCAAGAAACAATTAGTGCAGTAGATGAAAAGTGTCCATAAAAAGGTCTCGTTATGTAATTGTCATGATGTAATGATTTATCTGATATTCCGATGGCGTATTGGCGGCCGCCCACACTAAAGCTCTAAAGGAGCGGACCAATATACCATCGGAGAGGTTTAGTAGTGGCCCTTTGATGTGCCGACAACAGTCGGGTTCAATGGCTATATCTTCGCTTGCTCAAGAATTTTGTTCGTCCCGACTGAACAAAATTTAGCATGAAAATGTCGGCTGCGCCGACCGTCAAAAACTAATTTTATTTACAGTTTTGGCGCTTCAATGACAAAGCAAATTTCGGATTCAAGAGGGGCAAGTAAAGTGAAGAACTTTTGTTAGATTTTGGTTGTTTTTGGTTTGTTTTGGTGGAGTTTTTTTACAATATAAATGTCTTTATACTTTCTTAGTATTACTTTTAGTATTCAGTGTAATTTCTGTAAATGCACCAACCTTTTAAAGATTGTTTTTTGCACACAAATGTTGATTATTTTTTGTTTGTTTTGGTGGACTGATTTTTACTGATTTTTCTCAAATCCAAACTCAAAGATCATAAAGAAACAGTAACAGGTATGTTCCTTATGCTTTTTCAGTAAGTTTCATGTTGGTAATGTATAATCTTGTGCGGTCCTATCAAAACGACTGTTGACCGCCAGACAACTGAACACAACCGACTGACCGACAACAGTCAAAGTCAGTCAAAGTCTCTAGCAGCAGTACAAATATGTGTAAAATACAGATAATTTTGTCTTCAGAAAGATCTACAGACTTCTGTATAGGTAGTTTGTATCTTACTAACGATTAACCTCACTTTTTGTGTACCAACAGAACAGCCCAATTTTGTAATTTTACAGAGCACATTGAAAATTCACTTTTGAGGTCCTGAAAACTATGAAGGTTAGTGTAATATTTACCGAGTATGTCTAGGTAAGTAGGAAAAAGCAATAAATTCATGTTTTAAGTTGTATTTTCATGTAAATGAAGCTAAATTAGGGACTGTTTATGTTTGTTTACTAGTACATGAATATGGTTCCGAACCATATCGAATATGGTGCTAATACGAATATGGTGCTAGCCTAGAGAATATAACAAATCTGATGCGAATCAGATTTGTTATTATTTTCTGCTTAGCACTCGCATCCGACAGGAATCAGATGCTAACTTGTTATGTTGATCGTTTCCAAGCTCCTCACAAAATGTTTAAACGCGGTCAAGTCAAATCCCGTAATGCAAACCTTCCAGATGTTAAAATATGCCCGACCTTCAGAGCAGTGCGTGTCGTAGCATATTTCCATATCTGGTACCAGATAATGTAATGATGTGAGTTTGATTCTTTGTAATTTATTCTCGTAAAACTTCTGAATATTTTTTCAGTCACAGAACAATATTCTTCTAAAGAAAGTGCGGAGAATGACATCGAACATACAGGACAAATCGATTCTTATGCCGATGATAACGTTGAAGCTGAGGGAGACCCAGGTTAGAGACAAAATACTTTACATTGAGATTCTAATTTCGGTTAAAGGATGCATTATCTTCCATAATCTAGCCCTCTATGGTCCCTATCTCTTTGAAAAAAGAGTATTTGTCTATCTTTTTTTATTTTGCACCCAATGTAGAAAGTCACCTCCTCATGCTAAGGCTCTAAAAGTTGAGAAAATGTTCAGCATCTGGAGAGTTTCAATTACGGAATTTCGCACAAAGACAGTTAAATCCAACTGAGATTCCCACATCAAAGGCCGACTATCATTCCTGTCTAATAGGAAATCATTCCATTTCTGTGGAATGAAATGGAATGAACACCAGAGGCTAAGATCCTAAGCCCTAGTTTCCTGTTTAAGTGAATAATTTAGCTCATGGAGAGGCAGGGTTATTGGAGAACCTGATATTTCGAAAGGGGTTATTTTAGCTAAGCTGCCATTATGTTTCCTCTCAAAGTCGTTCATCCTTTTGTTATTTTTTTCGTAATATCAAAGGTAATGACCAAGATGAGGTTGAGGAATATGACGGAGAAACGCTGATTCAGCACAAATCGAGAGAACAAAATCAACAAGATCCTCGTTGGCTTCGACGAAGAAAAAGGCGAAGAAGAAGAAGATCAAAACATTAGAAAGATGAAATTGAGCTTATTTGGTTATGTATTAAATTGAGATCTATGATATTTATTTACGACATGATATTCACATGTGTATATATTCATCCCAATTCTTTTGTTTGATGAGCAGTAGCATAGACAAGGGGGTGCAAAATTTGTGTAGGAGTGCAGTTTTTATGACACAGTAATTATCTTTTTATAATACAAATAGATAATAATAGGGTCATAAAATATGCTCTCCTACACAAATATTTCGCCCCTTCTGTCTACGCTACTGGATAAGGATATTAATGAGGTTCAGTGAATCGGTATGATTACGACGACAGACGAATTAATAGGCTAGTGAGTTTCGACCAATCAAATTTCTTATTTTGACCAGCATATTACAATTCACAGACCCGGTAGGAGTTTTTCAGCCAACTGAAACTCGATGGTGATTGATATTCCCATATTTTTTATGGCTGGAAATTTAAATTATTTTGTTTTCAAGTCAGAAAATTCACGAGGGATGTGAAAAATAGCATAATATTTTGCAGTGAGCACTGGTTCATTCGATTATTTTCAGTGGGGAAAAAAATTGTTGTATAATTTTACACCGGGGGAGACATTTTAACCAATTCTTCCAGTTGGAAGGGTCCCAGTGGGTCGGTGAGAAGGAGGTGTATATTTGATAAAAGTAAAACATATAGGGTGTCCGAAAAAAGGTCCTAGCTTGAAATAAGCCTTGAGTAAAGCTAAGTGTGGGAAAGTACTCACTTAATACTCATGAGCCTGATTAAATTTTGTATTTTGTTCGGGTACTTTGGAATTCAAACAACACAGCTTTTTTGAGACGAGCTCGTTTCTAATGATAAGGAAAATGACATAAACCTTTCAAGATAATAACATAGAAATATATCGAGGGTAACATCAAGAATTACAATTAGAAGTCTTTAAAAAAATTATATACATGTAGTGTCTTTCTGTGATTATAGTGTTGATACTTTATCAAAAAATGCAGAATATTCTTTGGAAAAAAAATTTCGTAAATTTCTCGAAGGCAATTTCACAGTTAAAAATTCTTAATTTTGAAAGCAAAAACTTTGTAACTTGACAGTGGCAAAACAGATTGTTATGAAATGAAACTTAGGAATCGTGAAACTTTCCGTTCATTTTCTTTCTAGCTCTTGATTATAAAATATGAAAATCCCCAAAAGAAACAGTTAGATAATATGTGGATTGGGCCGTTGTCGACGGTTCTCGCAGCGTATGTTTTACTTATGCTTTACCAAATTTGCAAAACCATTTTCCAAGGCATTTTTTCGACACGTAGCAACAATGGTAAATTCCCTTTCTGACGGCTTTGATTCCCTTCTTAATCTTTTCACCGTGTTTCTTGATAAATTTCACAATGCCTTTAAAAGCCTTTCCAACTTTTTTCAACCATCGACGTCTTCCACTTCGTCTTCGTCGGCGACGTCGACGTCTCCTTCTTCTACGACGTCCACCAAACAATAACGGATCTCTTTCAACTTCAGCTTCATCAAGGTCGAAGTCAAAGTCGTCAATTTCTTCATCTTCCTTATCGTTTTTCACCAATGCAGTGTCTTCTTCATCTTTTTGTTCTAAACAAAGAAGGAAAGCTGTTTGAAACAAACTGCCAATGACAATTTAAATATAACAGGGAAGTTTATACTAATCCCTCTTTTTTAGATAATTTTGACACACATCAATTCCTGACAGTTTTTGACCAAGACTTCGTTTAAAACTTTATCTTGAAAAATGATATTCTTCGGTTTACCATCTTTTTCAGCTTGGTCGTCTTCTTGTTCTTCAAGAGATTTCAAATTTTCGTCATTTTCATCCAACATTTTCGAATCTTCATTTTCATCTTTGCTCATTTCTTCGTCGTTTCCTTCTTCATTATTTTTGTCTTCAGAAAACTTTTGGACCAAGTCCCGCAATTCGTCTGAATAAAGAGAAAAAGTGAATCAAATATATACATAGAAAGAAAAATTTCTGTTTGTAGTGGCATTTAAATGGCATACATAACCTCTTGAATCCTTTTTTGTATAATTGTGTTTGAGGCCGGTGTGAAAACTCCAGACAAAATTTTATTCTAATGCTTCACATAGAAAAAAATCATAGCCTACCTTTAGAGACTTGAGAAATAAATTCGTGATCTTCATCATCAAGTTCAACATGATCTCTCAAATTTTCATGTTTCAATGCGTCGTACAATTGATTTTGATCCAATTTACCCAACTCGCGAATGTCATCTCGGAAGTCTGGCTCTGCCGCTGTAAGAAGAAGTAAAAATAGATATTTCAGCTAGGGACTTACCATCTTTTCATATCATGTCACAAAATTTATACTATTAGAAGTGGTTGAAAAAGCGCAATGAAGGATATGAAATAAATCATATCAACACTAAGAAAGTACGTCATGTTTCTTACCTATTAGAGCAGCAAAAGCCAAGATTAAAATCTTGAACTTCATCTTCAGTTGTTTGTTTGTTTTGTTTGAGTTGTAACTGATTATCTTCCAAAAGATAAGCCTTTTTATAGGATTAGTTACACGTGCTTAATTGAAAAGTTGCAATTATGTTAATTGCATGCTATCGAACACGAGGCTTAATTAGTAATGAATCGATCCCCGGGAATGCTGAAACTATGAGCGAAAACTCATTACAGCGTGCCAAACCATGTTGAGTAAACACGTTTTTCGTAAGAGGATGTTCAATTATGCATAATTTTTGCTTTGTTCTAACGCAGGAACGGTTTATGAAAACAACATTTTCTAGATAGAAATGCTCATTATTCTTGTTCTGGCAACAAGCCAGGTCGTTAAAATAATTGTGACACATAACTTGCTTTTGATAATTATAACCATACGATGTAGGAGTGATCTGGTTTTCAAATTGCTGCTTTTTTTTCCGGATTCCTTTTTAAGAACACGAGGAAAAACTTAATTACTGTAGCAGTAAGATTTGCGAACTTTCTATCCTCTAAACAACTCCGTGGATTAGTTTCTACCACACACACGAGGCTTTGAAATGACTGCATTTTTCTCCGTTTGAGAGTTCATTAATAGAAATGATAACAATGACTCTTCCAAGCTTATCTGATATTCCGATGGCGTATTGGCGGCCGCCCATGCTAAAGCTCTAAAGGAGGACCAATATACCATCGGAGAGGTTTAGTAGTGGCCCTTTGATGTGCCGACAACAGTCGGGTTCAATGGCTATATCTTCGCTTGCTCAAGAATTTTGTTCGTCCCGACTGAACAAAATTTAGCATGAAAATGTCTGCTGCGCCGACCGTCAAAAACTAATTTTATTTACAGTTTTGGCGCTTCAATGGCAAAGCAAATTTCAGATTCAAGAGGGGCAAGTAGTGAAGAACTTTTGTTAGATTGTTTTTTGCACACAAATGTTGATTATTTTTTGTTTGTTTTGGTGGACTGATTTTTATTGATTTTTCTCAAATCCAAACTCAAAGATCATAAAGAAACAGTAACAGGTATGTTCCTTATGCTTTTTCAGTAAGTTTCATGTTGGTATAATCTTGTGCGGTCCTATCAAAACGACTGTTGACCGCCAGACAACTGAACACAACCAACTGACCGACAACAGTCAAAGTCAGTCAAAGTCTCTAGCAGCAGCAGTACAAATATGTGTACAAAACAGATAATTTTGTCTTCAGAAAGATCTACAGACTTCTGTATAGGTAGTTTGTATCTTACTAACGATTTACCTCACTTTTTGTGTACCAACAGAACAGCCCAATTTTGTAATTTCGGTAATTTTACAGAGCACATTGAAAATTCACTTTTGAGGGTCCTGAAAACTATGAAGGTTAGTGAAATATTTATCGAGTATGTCTAGGTAAGTAGGAAAAAGCAATAAATTCATGTTTTAAGTTGTATTTTCATGTAAATGAAGCTAAATTAGGGACTGTTTATGTTTGTTTACTAGTACATGAATATGATTCCGAACCATATCAAATATGGTGCTAATACGAATATGGTGCTAGCCTAGAGAATATAACAAATCTGATGCGAATCAGATTTGTTATTATTTTCTGCTTAGCACTCGCATCCGACAGGAATCAGATGCTAACTTGTTATGTTGATCGTTTCCAAGCTCCTCACAAAATGTTTAAACGCGGTCAAGTCAAATCCCGTAATGCAAACCTTCCAGATGTTAAAATATGCCCGACCTTTAGAGCAAAGCGTGTCGTAGCAATTTCCACATCTGGTACCAGATAACTTCCAAGCTGGCATACAACGTTGTTTCGAAGTCCGTTTTATGTTTACAACGTCCATATAACGTTAGATGAGCGTTGAAACAACGTTGTGTGCCAGCTGGGTTTGAATCTTTTTAACCAATGATGTCCCTTTGCAAAAGAGCCAAATTAAATAATTCGAAATTCAGAAGTCGATTTTAATTGGTTTTGCTCACTCGAATAAAAAGAGTATCCATGCTGGTTTCACCACAACAAATGTATTCGAAAAGGAAAGAGCCAGATAAAAATAAAAGTAAATGGGAAGTATTCTTTCAAGTGAAATATTTAGACATTTAAGAAAAATCAAGAGTTACAAAATAATACAGTAAAGTGAAGTACAAAAATGAAATATCCCAAAGAAATATTTAGAAAAATTATTTATATGCTATCCTTTCAACGTTTTTTGGCTTTACCAAATTTACAAAACCATTTGCCGGAGCATTTTTTCGTCACGTTACAACAATGGTGAATTCCTCGTCTGAGAGCTTTGACTCCCTTCTTGATTATCTCACCATGTTTCTTCAAAAACTTTGCGATGCTTTTGAAAGCTCTTCTGAACCAACCTCCGACTCTTCTCCACCATCGACGTCTTCCACTTCGTCTTCGTCGTCGACGTCTTCTCCTTCGACGTCCGAACAATAACGGATCTCTTTCAACTTCGGCTTCATCATGGTCGAAGTCAAAGTCGTCAATTTCTTCATCTACCTTATCGTTTTTCGCCAATTCAGTGTCTTCTTCATCTTTTTGTTCTAAAAGAAATAAAAGACTTGACTTTACCAAAATAGAGCTAAAGTCTCGCAGTAATAATAGTTTTTTAGGTTTGATTTGATCTCAAATCAGCTTAAAATAGTAACTCTTAAAAACGTATGACATGGTCTACCAAAAAGTGGGGGGCCATGGACCCCCGCCCCCCCCCTTGACGGGGCCTATGTAATTGCTTTCTTACCATCGCTCTGAATTTTATCATCTTCTTGTTCTTCAAGAGATCTCAAATTTTCGTCATTTTCATCCAACATCTTCGAATCTTCATTTTCATCTTGGCTCATTTCTTGGTCTTTCAGGTCATCATTTTCGGCCCCTTCGGAAAATTGCTGGATCATGTCTTGCAATTCGTCTGGGTATAAGAAGAAAATTGAATTGAAAATCAAGTACTTTTTTTTTATTTTATTTTTTATTTCAGCTCCATTTTAGGCACTCTTTATTGTTTAAAGAGCCTATACCAAGAACAAAGCCATAATAAACGTCCTTAACATACCTTTAGATAATTTAGAGAGAAATTCATGATCTTCTTCATCAAGTTCAACATGATCTCTCAAATTTTCATGTTTCAAAACTTTGTATAAAGTATTTTGGTCCAATTTTCCCAACTCTCGAATGTCATCTCGAAAGTCATCTTGCTCAGCCGCTAAAAGAAAAGAAAGTATTTTACAACAATTAAGCTTATATAAAAAACCTTCCCTGAGATGCTTAGTATCTTATTTTGCATTGGACCTTAAGACTCGCATTTATCTAAAAACGGTGTCGATGTTAATACTTTGGGACAAGCTTGAGTTTTTACAAGCTCTTATTTGATTTGGTTGGTCGTTAAGATGTAATAAAAGAATCTTATTACTTTTTCTAAAGAACGCGTCATCTCTATCACTTTAAATGACCAATTAGTGAAGTATCTTGTAAAAACTCCAAGGTATCTCAATACTTTACCTGCTAGAGCAAAAACCAATGTCAAGACCAGAATCTTGAACTTCATAATTCGTTTTTTGCTCGAGTTTTAATAACTCATTATGTTTTCAATGCTTAGCCTTTTATAGGGCATTTTATCAAGAAATGTTATCGCGATATCATATCAACATCGATGGATATCTTACACGAGGTTTAATTGAGTGGGAACAAGACCCGGAGGTTTAAAAGTTCTTTTACAAAGGTAATGAATCAAACACTGCAGAACTTCATTTCAAAGACTGTATATACGTAATAATACCAGGAAAAAAAATGAAGATTAAGTTATTGAAAATCACATTTCGGGGTGTTCGGGGGGAAGTTATCGGTATTGGTGGCCCAAAAAACAACATTTTTCTTTTTTCAAGCAACCCCAAAATATCGACTCAAAAAAGTTAATATTAAAAAAATGGTACTTGATACTTTTCTGCTATCAATTAAAGAGAAGCGCATATAAAGGGTAAGTGGGCCAATCGAGGGAGACATATATGGCGGCCTCCCCTACCTTTGAGTGGATAGTTATCGAAAGAGGTGCCGTCGGGTCATCTTCAACTGCTACACTCTTTTAAGAAAACAATTCAGGATTATGATCTGTATTTTATCAACATTTACATAATATATTTTAGAAATTATTCGTGGATTCTGTTTCTACTAAATCGAGCTAGAGAATAGAGAATTTGGAGCTAGCTGATTCCAAAATAGCAAAAACAAGCAAAGACGAAACAGGGAGGTCATTTTCGTAATTAACCACGTGCTTTATGGCTATTTACGTTTAATCTTAGAAACGAAACTTGGCAAGGAATCATAAATTAGATAAAAAAGAGATGGTTATCAGCTCATAGCTGACTCAAAAGGACTTAGTATATAACAACATTTTTCTTTTAAGTTGCACGAACTGAAGGTTGTACTTTTTCCCTAAAAAACTTCTGAATGGTACTCTAAACTTGTCTAGATTTTTATGTGTCATGGAGAAAGGACTTTCAAAGTGTTGATGATTTTCATTGTTATTTTGAGGTCGTTGCATATTTACTAAAGTTCCTTCGGCTATACCTTTACTGATCATATCTAGCGCCCTTCTAACGCCTTCCACGCTCCACTGGGTAGCAACTTAGCAATTGCTGTTCAGCCCTCCTAAACTTTAGTGTTGTTTCGGCAGCGATCGGCGGCGGACCTCGGTCCCTCGAAGCTGCCGAGACCTTAGCAAAAAAGTGTTACTCCACCATATGTAAATACGAGGGATGAAGCAGGAAGTTTAATTCGTGATTTAATCGCTCAATTATCAGTTAAGATAAAATAATAATAATAATAATAATGTTTTACAGATTTCCAGGCCACCGTGCAAGCACATGGGCCTCTATAAATCGCTCATACATTGGTTTGGTTTATTACAAAGGTTAACTTCAAACAGATATGCGACAATAGTGACAATTTCAATCATACTCAAACATTTTCTCTTTCCAAGCTAGACTGAGGTTTTCTTTAAACTCTTGTATTGTAGATGATTTAACTACTTTTTCAGGTAGGCTATTCCACTGTTGAATGCCCCGATAGTAAAGGGAGTTGCTCTGGGGTCCACGGACACCATCGTTCCCGAAAATTCTTACCAGTTCAGAATTATGTGTTCTCATTGGTCTTATTCGTTGGTTAAATTTCTTAGGAACACACAATTTTTCATAGTGATTTAAATGTTTAAAGATCTCAACCATATCACTTACCGCACACCTATATTTTAGACTTGGGATTCCAATTCTTTGTAGTCTGCTTTCATAACATAGTCGTCCACATGTTTCAACCGTTTTTGTAGCGCGCCGCTGAACACCTTCTATAAGTTTTTTGTGTCTTTTCAGTTTTGGTGACCAAATGACTGGTGCATATTCTAGGTGGGGCCTTACAAATGTTATGTAAAGTTTACGGAATAATTCAGGAGTGAGATACGTGAAGGTTCTTCTAATTAGACCAGCCATTGAGTTTGCCTTTTTTACTTGGTTTGATATATGTTGGTCGAATGAGAGATTTTGGTCAAAGATAACTCCGAGATCATTTTCGAATTGTACATGTTTCAGTAAATTTCCTCCGAGTGTGTATTGATGTACATGTTTAATTATATTCGGCTTACCTAACGTTAGTACATGACATTTGTCGGGATGAAATTTTAAAAGCCACGTATCTGACCATTGCTGTAGTCGATCGATGTTTTCCTGGATTATAAGTGCATCTTCAATTGATTCTACTTTATTGACAAGTTTAGTGTCGTCAGCAAATAGAAAGAGTTGTGATTTAATTGAATCCGGTAAATCGTTGATGTATAGAACAAAAAGGGTAGGCCCTAGGACACTACCTTGGGGTACTCCACTAAGAACTAATTGTTTTTCGGATTCAGCTCCATTTACTTTAACTGTCTGAAATCGATCCTTCAGGAAGTATCTGATCCATTCAAGCAACTTATTTCTTATTCCGTAGGCTTCTAATTTGATTAAGAGCCTTTGGTGGGGAACTGAGTCGAATGCCTTTGCAAAGTCAAAGTATACTGCGTCAACAGCTTTACCGTTAGCAATGTCTTCGGTACACACATCTAGATAGTTTAGCAGTTGTGTTACTGTTGATCGGCGATTGATAAACCCATGTTGCTTGTTAGAAAGTAGTTTCTCTTGCTCTAGATGTGACATAATATGTCTTTTAAGAATCTTTTCCATCATTCGACACACAATGGATGTCAGGCTAATCGGACGGTAGTTTTCAGCTATATTTTTGTTTCCTTTTTTGTAAACAGGTGATACATTAGCATGCTTCCAGTCGTTTGGGAGACAACTTTCGTTGAGAGATTTTGTCATTATAAGGAAAAGCGGTTCTGCAATATATTCAGCGAGCTCCTTGAGCATCCTTGGGTGAAGTTCATCTGGCCCCATGGATTTGTTTGGATTTAACGCCTTGAGCTCCTTTTTAATAGTTTCAGTTAGTATATTTATCTCTACTTCTTTATCCGTCCTGGAATGGAATTCAGGGAGTTGTTCAAGTGGCTCACGTGTAAAGACACGAATTGGCTCTGGAGTATGTTGGCTTTACTTTTGTCATCATATTTGATCGAATTTTCATTATTAGGGTTTTCGAGGAGAGGATGTATTCCCGTTCTTGCTTTCAGATTGCTGCGTACATATTTCCAGAATCTTTTTGGATTTGTTTTTGATTGTTCGCTGATCTTTTTTTCGAACTCTCTCTTGGAGCGAGTCAAGGCTCTATTAGCGGTGTTGCGCAATCTTACGTACTCCCTTCTACGTCTCTCAGTGTCGTCATTTTGAAGTGAGATGATCCATTTTCTATGCGCCTTACGTTTCTCTTTAATTATCTGACAAATTTTTGGATCTAAGGGATGCTTCCCTTTCCTTCTTTGATTTGACAGGTTGTTCCTATTATGGGTAAGTGGCACATAGAGGTTTGTTTTAGGAATAGGTCCCAACTCTCATTCACATCTGATTCAATCGAATTTTGGATGAATTCGATAGACCAATTGATATGGCTTAGATGAGATCTCATAAACTGGTAGTTCGCTTTGCTGTATTGAAATCTATCAAGCTCATTTTTAATTGTGAAATAGCCATAGAATTTAAAGGAGAGGACACTGTGATCACTGAGATGGAGTGGGGCTAGGTATTTTATCTCGGAAATTTGATTTTCTTCTCCTGTAAGGATGAGATCGAGTATTGATGGTTTGTCGGTGCCTAGTCGCCGTGTTGGCTCAAGGACATGTTGGTATAAAAAACAGTCTCTTAAAGCATCAAGGAATTTCTCCTCGTCGCTATCTTCTTCACAAGGTGAGGACCAATGGACCCAATCGATTTTCTTATAGTTAAAGTCACCTATAAGACATATATGAGTGTATTTTGGATTTAGGCAGAGATCTTTTATGAGCTTATTCATGCTCTTGTTATTTTCATCGAAGATATTTGTTTCAGTTTTTGCCGGGCTTCTATAAAGACATCCGAGTAACATGGTGTCTTTGTTCTCCATTGCAATTTCTAACAGACAAGTCTCTTCAAATTCAACTTTCGTTTGTATTTGTAGGATGAGGTGATCAATAGACTTGTGGACTAGAATGATGATTCCTCTAGCTCTTTTTTTGTATTCCTTGTTAGTTTTATATGGTGTAGAATAATTCTCAATTGAGTAGTCTTGATCTTTTCTCTCAGAGATCCGTTTGGTGTTGACTTCGGTGATCGCAATTATATGAGGTTGTTCAGTAGCAACGTGCTTTAAAAGTTCGTTTTTCTTCTTAGATGTCATTTGGTCTGCATTTGTGTAGATAGTAAGTTCACTAATTGCTGTGGTTTTGTTTTTTGAATCGTTTTTGTTAGGTGGGTTTTCATTCAAGCTGTCGTTATCGTTATCGATCGGTTTTATTGATTGATTGGGTTGTTGTATCGTTTTTGTGTTTTGTTGTACACCTTCTTTATGTCGAAGCCGTTTTTTGACGATCCTCGAACCCGATAAATAAATTCATCGGTTTCTAGGTCATCATTTAGGTCTTTCGCCTGTTGTGATAGCTCTTTATACTTTTCACGTTGGGACCTACATAGGTCTTCTGTGATACTTATGCCTTTATAAGTATCGTTACCTTTAAATGGGAGATTTCCCATGATCTTAAGTTTATCATCTTCACTATCGAGGCAAATTAACAGTGGACGATTTGGTTTCTTACCTATTCTAAATATTTTTTTGATCTTAGAAGAAACATGTAGATCCTTAATTAATTGATCATCCCATTCACAGTCCCTAGTATGATTATTTTTGTCACTATTATCGCATACCTGTTCTTCTTCTTTTATTCCGTGAACGATGATGTTTCGTGGCTCTTCTCCTCTTCTCCATCTCAAGAGCGATCTCTTCGTCTCTGGCTTGTTTAATAGCAAGTTTGATTCCGCTCGTGTCACTCGTCGGTTGTTGAGTGAGACCAGATTTTGTGGCTTCTGAATACGATTTCATAGCTTGTTGGCATTCGTTCTTTATTGTTGACAGGATACTGTCCTTGAATTCGTCAAGCTTTCGTTCGAATTTCTTTTCAGCAAACTCGAGTGTATGCAGGCCGGGGTCAGCTTTCAAATCATTTTTCAAGAGTTGGAGATCTGCGTCCTTATCTTCAAGCTGTTTCTTAAGGTGATCTTCAAAGTCACGACTACTTTTTATAATTCCTTCGCATGCGTCGATTTCTCTGCAAAGGCGTTTAATTTCATTTTGGGTTTGAAGCGATGGTTGAGCCTTTTCCTTCTTGGGGACGGGCGTTGAGGGATGAGGAATGAGAGAAGAATTTTTAAATTTGATCTTTTCTCAGTATCTTCGCAGGTATTTTTTAGGAAAAAAGAGCAATGACATACAAGGTAAATTACGCAAACTCCGTAAGTATTCTAAATGTACCGCAGGCATCATTCCACCTGGCCTGCCTTGCCTGTCTGTCTTTTTTTTAATCTCCAAAATCACAATCAGTTTTCAGCTTTTTTTTTAGAATCAGATTTCACTGTAACAAAGATCAACTTTCTTTCTTCCTTAATCTTTTTTTCTTGTTAAACTTTCATTTTTAAAGGAGAGAGAGAGGAAGGAAACGAGAAATTCGTGACTGCACAAATACACCGTTTAGGAGTCTCGCTATCTTCACGGTACTCCATTGCAGAGGCCGGTAAAAATGGTAGGTAAAAATGCGCACTTTAGTACTGTGAAAGGTTAGAGGGATGTAAACATTGTGAATTTTTTTCTCTCCTTTAAAGAAAATGATTTAGATATTTGAACATGATATCAATGATAACTTTATAAGTCTCTCCTGAAAATTTCACAAAAATTCATCAAGAGGAAAAGAAGTTATGATTAAAAGGAGTTCTTTACCTACCGTTTTTCTGCTATGTTTCCTTATGAGAACCAGATGTTTACCTACCGTTTTTTTACGGAGGAGAGTGAATTTTCCGTGGTCGCTAAAATCAAAACAATGGAAAATTGGATTGACGCGTGCGCAGTCGACACTCCTAAACGGTGTATTATGACTACTATGACTGCACTCCGTATTAAATTTTTATTTTTAATTTCTAGGTTGAATTAACGATTTGTTTATATATATTTAACCGTACATCCTGTGCCCAAGTTCAGGAGTTGCCATAAAGCCATTATGGTAATAACCGGGAGGGCACATTGCTATACATTGTATATATATTTATAGTATTTGCATAGGGATTGAAGAAGACACCACAAGAAACACCACAAACCAAACCTAAGCCTCCTGAAACCAAACCTAAATCCCCTAAAACCAAAACCCGAAAGACCTATGCCCCTCCCTGCGTTAGCCACTCATCTTCACTAATCCAACCAACACTTCTACCAACACCTGACATCCCTAAATGGCAACCAACAGATAAAAGCCACCAACACCAAGTTAAACCTGAACCTGCTGGCCTACTTGTCAAATGAGAAATTCAAAGAGACTGGTGGCTGAGAAGACACACCAAATAACATCAGAATCAAAAAATGAATCACTTGTAACACCTGCTAAACCACCACCACAGGCAGCTGGGGATGACACCACTAAACCAGTCATCCCCTATCATCAAGCCACCAGTGTTAACTGCTACCATTCAAGCACTCCAGAAAGTATCCCAAGGAAAACAGAAGATGATCCATCCACCAAAAGCTGAGAAGTACAAGACCTGTCCTGAAGAGTGGCTACCCCCCGACCAATCTCCAATCCCTCCAAGCAACAAGATGGAAGGGAGGGGGTTTGTACTTTTACGGTATGACGGGATTGGCCTTTTTTTAGTACGGTATTACGGGATTTGACGAAAAAAAAGACGGGAAAACGGTATTTTAAAATCAGACGGTGACGGTATTTGGTCTTATTTTTTGTAATTTTGCCGGTATTTGAACCTATACAAACCGGTGTGACGGTGTTATGATATTTTTCAATTTTCGGGATTCCGGGATTCAGCAAAAATTTTGACGGGAAAACGGTATTTCGAAACCCTACAACCCCCCCCCATGGAAGAAGTGTCAAGATTAGGAAATTTTTATTATTTTTATTATTTTATTAGTCACCCCTGAGCAGGCAACGCCTCCAAAGAAAACGCGACCCAACGTAGCCATTTAAGGTCGGAGGAATGTACTAAAGTTCCTTCAGCTATACCTTTACTGATCGTTCTAACGACTCTTCTAACGCCCAACTGCGCCTTCCACGCTCCACTGGGCAGCAACTTAGCAATTGCTATTCAGCCCTCCTAAACTTTAGTGTTGTTTTGGCAGCGATCGGCGGTGGACCTGCTCAGGACATAGGTTTGTAAGTATCCTTTTCATATTTGTAGCACGATTGTAGAGCGTTGTCATTATTAAATATTAGTTTTATTGTAACTGCATAGTCTCCCGTTCCTGTCTACAAATAGGATTAGCCTAGGTTCCTCTAGCCCGTCCCTTTCGTAGTCTAGACTCACTCACCCACTGCGTCTTATTCGTCTGCTAGGCAAGCACCCGGATAAGGCTCCAGTACACATAAGTATAATTGTAAATGGAACCACCCTCAATCCCAGAATTTTTGTTCTATATTTTTTTTCATTACACATACCTGCACTTTACAAACGTCCAAGGCTAATCTCCTCATCAATCGAAAGAGAGGAAATGAGGGACAAAGGTTATAATAAGTTTTAATAATAAATTTTCTCAGCAATAGAATTTTCATCTTTTTAAACGCCTTAGCAAATAGATCGAGGTGCTAAAATGAGGTATCGGCACGGAAAGGGTTTAAACGTACACCTTTGGCATACTTGGATAACCTCTCGGCCAATACCAGTATGGTTAGAGCCCCAGAAAATAACATTGGGTTAACTACGTTGAATTGTCATGTTCACCAGGAAACAAAACAATTCAAGAACTTACTTAACCAAAAGGTAGAGTAGAGATTTTCACTCGTCACTGAAACAGGAGTGTGTTATTCTATTGCTACTGTGTTAGTGTTACTGTATTTCATTTCTTTCATTATTACTGAATAATAGCAAAAGAACACTGTTAATACCGAGTTTATATATCGGAGAATATCGAGGGCGACGGTAAGTAAGTTCGATACAAAAAAAAGTCGATAGTTGATGTACGGCTCTATGTCGCCTTTGCTCACCTAAACAGACGACAATATTTTGGTGTTTTTACCGTCGTAGAACAAAGTGATTTCGGAGACATGTCGTCAAATTTGCTTTATACCGTCCCCCTCAATTTACCTCGAATACATAAACTCGCTAATGTACTTGATTTGATTTGACAGGATCCGGGAAATGTACAGCAGTATGTAGAAAGAAAACAATTAGATTTAATAAAAGCATTTAAGGGATTAATAAGCTCGTGTTATTTCTCAAAAGACCACACGTTAAAGATGATCTGCAATTAGCTCTAATTGGCTCTATGCATTAAAGTATGCATCTTTCAAGTGCAACTCAGTACTAGGTCATCAAGTTTAGCCCACTGAAATGGAGGATTTTACTGTCAGCTCAACAAACCGAAACAAATAGTTTGGGATCGATCTGAAGTGTCTAATCTTCCCATCATTGTAAAGGATTACAATGATGGGAGGATACCCAGGCACTTAAAAGGGACCGGATGCGTGCCATCCAATGGTACCTCTTTGGACTTAACAGTCCCACTAAGGGTCGGAAAAATACGAAAACTTTTTGCACCTGAAAAGTCCCAAAAAGGGTCTGAAATTTCACAAAAATGCGGGTCCGAGGGTTGTAAGTCGGACGGCATAGTCTCGTCCAGATCCTAAACAAAGAAGCCTGGATACTTGAAATGGTGAGAATTTAGCTGAAATAAAGATAATAACCCACGCAAAAAAAATTGACTCACGCAAAAAATATGACCCACGCAAGAAATTTGATCCACGCAAAATTTTTGACCCACGCAAAAAATATTTTGACGCACGCACCCACGTAAAAAAATGACCCACGCAAAAATATTGACCCAAGCACCCATGCACCCACGCACCCACGCAACCCACGCAATTTAGCAGACTCTGAAGACCAATAATAGAAATTTTATCGTGCATGTGTCAATCTAATCACTGTAGAGAGAATCAAAGATGAAGAGCAAATATTACCATATTTATGTCTAGCAGACTGTATCAGTATGCAGTTTACTATTTACGAATTCCCCAGAAACCTCCAAGTGTAATTGAAATGAGTTTCTTTCAAAAGAAATCTTCTACATGATTCCCAAATGTATAACAGTAATTACTAAACTATTAATTATGATAATGTTACTTCAATGGAATCGAAATAATAGGCATCTTTATGTTATGATTCTCTATCACTGACTCTTTTTAAAAAGCATTGATAACATTCTTAAGTTGTGTTTTCATCAACGACGGAAATAAAAATATCAATTTTAAACTTCATCCAAGATGGTCGTCATAGTTACTTTTCTCTGCCTTGATTGCGCACTGAATAGAATCTTGATTGGTCGGCACAGGTCAATATATGATTTTGGCCTGTGCTTTTCACGGTATAAGTGTGTAGCTTCTTTATCAGCATTTTTTGTCTTTTTGACATATTGAAAGGCGTTTCAGCAATATTTTCCGTCTTTTTATTTAGGTTGTTGTAAATGTGTGCAAGTTCAAATTGAACTCTTGCTGTTCCTTAACTTGACTTTTTATTCTCAGCCTGAGCAGTTCCTTAACAATTCTTTATTTCTCAGACTATTTTCAGCCTCAAGTTCCTTATGAACGTGTTCCTTATTAAAAAAACGTGTATGCTTTCTACAACGTTGTGGCAGAAACGGGTGAACGGCCCGGGGGGGGGGGGTACTACCCTTGTCGACCGACGGGGCGGGGTGCTCCGCTGAGGTTAGAAAAATGGACCCTACGTGGGACTGAAAATTTGCGAAAAAAGTGACCCTGAATGGGACTGAAATTCCAAAATTTTCTCAAATTTTCTACTTTTTCCCGAAATTTTCCAAAAATAGGCACCCTACGAGGGACTGATTTTTCTATTTTGGTGTTTTTGCGACCCTACCTGGGACTCGTGGAGGTCAAAAAAGGTACCCTGACCAGTGGAGCATCCCCGTAACCCATCTTGCCCTAGTACCCCCCCCGGATGAACGGCAACTTTGTCTAGTAGAAAGTTTCCTGTTTTTTTTTACAGTTATTTACTTTCTTTGGCTGGTTCCGTAGATTTTCTTGTTTTAGTTTATTTCATATTATTGCGCACGTTTTATATTTCATAAAACACATCTTTTTACAATCTTTTATCTGTGGTGGTGTCTGATTAACACTGCTTAGCCTACCTGCACAAATTCACAAATTTTATACTTTGATGGATCTCGATTTCATCATATTTCACAAACCTGATTGCTTTTTTGTGGATATTCATTCTAGATATTTCTTGTGATTTGCCTTGTCCTTTTGTTTTGTTGGTTTTGTTCTCTGCGTTTCCATTAGAATACACGCTTTTTTTATAAGAATGGTGTAAATCCATTTCATCATGGATATTCTTAACTTTTTTGGGAAAGTCATCCTAAAATATTCTTACAGCATTCTTAGGTTCGTATCCTAATTCAGACTAGATTTAACATTTAGTACATACGTTTCAAAATTCCATGATGGTGATATTCTTAGCATATTCTTAATTTTTCGGCCATTTTCATCATGGACATTCTTATAAAGTGTATTCTTATAAAAAAAAGCGTGTAGTTGAAGATTTTATACTTCTAGACTATAGCACCTGCGTACACCCCAGAAACAAAAATATTTCGGTTATGCCTCACCATGATTTGTATTATATACAAAAATTTATATTCTATATCTATTTGTATATTATACAGTCTTGATAAGTGTGAATTTATGAATTTCTAGTACTATTTGATCCATTTCAAGCTGAATTAAATGGAAAGGGTTAATTTTAGATACATACAAAGTTCAAGAAACTTTTGATGAATTAGTTTTATAAGACCGGTTACTGGTCGATCCATGTTTTTTCCCGATTATCTGCCCATAGAACGATGAATTTAATTTGTTTTTTTCTTGTTATTAAAAATTAAAGACAAATGGAAGATGAAAATTTTAATTTTGATAGAAACAAATAGGAAAACTGGAGAATGGAGATTCTATTTTTTTACTATATAAATTAGCGTATTTTGAATGTATATTTTCTAGGCGCTGTACAGGAAAAGAATTCTGACATACAGAAGGACTCAAGGAGTGAATTTATCCACGAGCTACTAGAATCAAGCTAGCTAAACTGGTAAAAATACATCTCTGAAATCATCTATGTGATTTTACATTCAAAGTGAAACTTAAACCACGAATATTAAAAAACTACTACATGATTAAGTTCAGTCAAAAGCATGGAGGAAAAAATATTTAAATATTATACAATCAGTGAGTCTTCAGGCACAATACTTATGGTATTTGGTATTCTCATGGTGATTTTAAACGTCTTGGAAATCCGATTTATCGTTAAAGGATCGAAAAATAAAAAACTCCACAAATCACAAATCTATCTTTCGAATCTTGCACTGTCAGATGTCATGTTCGGAGTTATTATTATACTTCTGTTTGCTGTTTCAGAATATACAAAGAATGTTTCCAAACGTGAGAACTGGCTACGTGCGATGCATGTCTATTTAAAACTTGTCGGCATTAGAATAACTTTTACAATGTCGATTTTTAGTTTATTAGCATTAACTCTGGATAGGCTTCTTGGAGTTTTGAAACCTCTTTATCATCGAAAAATTGAAAACAAGTACTGTGTTTGTATCTGTGTTTTGACTTGGGTTGTAGTGATTACAATATCCGTATTAAATATCGTTTTGATGGCTAGGGCGTCACATGACAGCCTTGACTTGATTTTTGGCAGACTTATTGACTCACAAAATACAACAGCAGAAATACAGCATGTCAGGCAAGATATCTATGGTTATGTTCATGAATTCAAAATTCTCAGAACAGAAATTGTAAATTTAACAAATCCGTACCCTGACTGGCTCAACAACGTTTTAGAAAAAATTAATTCTACCCATAATGGGTATATCAAAAGCCCTTACGGTCTTCGTTCAATGGAACAAGGAGATGTTGAATATTTAATTATTCAAGTTACGATTTACACCACCGTTTTTATCTTGTTGTCGGTTTATACATTGATATGGTATCGATTGCGGAAAAGTCATCTATTTATTCGAGGAAGCGCAAAAACCCCAGAAATCGTTGAAAACGTTCAAAAAAAAAAGGAAAAGAAATTTGTCAAATTAGCAATCGCTATTGTTTTAGCTTTTGCTTTTTGTTGGTTACCATTTGCGATTCATTGTACCATTTTCTTTTATTGGGGAAAGTACAAAGGATATGATGTGAGCAAAGAGGAACTATATGTATTGATTCCAGTATTATTAAATTCGATAATTAATCCGTTTTTATACTTCAAAATGATGAGCAAAGTGGGTTTTTGCACAAAGTTTAAAAATAGAAATAGATGAGTGAGATGAATTTTTGGATTTAACACAGGTTAAATCGCGGTTTAACTTTTATTTGATAAGCGCCACATACAGTATTCGAATGGCTGGGTGGCCGCCCTCCGCCAACTGAGTCTACTTTGCTAATAGCCACGTGACGTCATGTTCATAATGGCCATCGCATCTCCCTGTTCAAGTCGACGCTCTAACTGAAAGCTGACAGGAGTGCAATAGTGCATGGATGTTGTAAATGAAAAAGTGAGCATACCAGCAGGACTTGGTGGTTCTGGTGAATCTGCCACAGGCCTTAGTGGTTCTGGTGATTTTGCAGCAGGAGTTGGTGGTTCTGGTAAATCTGCAGCAGGACTTGGTGGTTCTGGTGATTCTGTAGCAGCTCCAAATGCCGATTGTCCACGTCATTAAGAAAAGACGCTTGTCATGGTTCGGCCATATTGCAAGACTACCAGAGGAAAGCCTTGTAAAAAGGTGATTGAAAAGAGAGTTCCAAGGCACAAGGAGGAGAGGTAGACCAGCGAAAATATGGCAAGATGTCATTAGGGAAGGGAAGACACCGGCCTTCCCTTAGCAACGGCTGAACGCACGTGGCAGAGTCAGATGGTGAGAGAAAGTCAACAAGTGGACGAATCCTCAACCAGAGGTGTGCAGATAAGTCAAGTCAAGTCAAAAAATTAAATTTGAAGTAAATTACTCTGTAAAGGATTTGTGTTCAAACATGAATTTGAGTCTGTAAAAAAGCCTTCGGCTTATAAAACTATCTTCTAAACATAAGTCAAATTTTCCACATCAAAACACTATGTTCCTCTCATAAGTCTTCATAAATAACAGTGACGAGTATCAAATTAGCTACGTTTCAATATGCTGTTTATAAATCAAAGTTTGATTCCCGAAGGACAATAAAATGTGACGTCATAGAAAATTACAAAAGCCTCGAGGGACGTATAATAAAGATAACTATCCTCCAAATGATGCTGGTGATTAAGTAATTGTTTACACTCCCCTCCTTGAGATAATACATCTCAACAGAATGCAATTTTGCTTCACAGCGCAACGCACAGTTCTTCAATATATGTACTTCACATTCAATAGTATACCATATTATGACAGTTATGTTTTCATGTAGTGTTCGTGTAACGTAGTTCTAATCAGTAACGTTTTCAGGTGTAATCAATACATTTCATTACGTGAGTTCAATGTAATGTTCCGTGGAAGTAAGTTCAAATTTAATGAATACCAATACGTTGGTTAGGTCATTCCTTTATTTTGTCGTAGAGTTGACAGTTGGAGAGTGTAGAGTTGATGAGTTGATCTTCTTTCTTCGTGCCCAGGAAGCACACAAGGTGTTTTCTTCGCACCCCAGAGGTACGCAAAGTGTTTTCTTCATGCCTCAGTGGCACACAAGGCGTTTTCTTCGTGCCCAGGAAGCACACAAGGCGTTTTCTTCGTGCCCAGGAAGCACACAAGGCGTTTTCTTCGTGCCCAGAAAGCACACAAGCTGTTTTCTTCGTGCCCAGGAAGCACACAAGACGTTTTCTTCGTGTCCAGGAAGCACACAAGTTGAAACAGGATTGGGAAATTGATACACGTTGATGAACAATTGATTGAGTTGATGTAGATTATCTTCTTTTATGGTGAGCAGAGGAATTCCGATGCAGTTGATCTTCTTTCTTCATGCCCAGGAAGCACACAAATTAAACAGTATGAACGCAAACATTGGTTAGTTGACTTCAGCAGCTGGTTGATTCCAGCTCCAATCTTGAAATCTTTGTAGTTGGTCGAGTGTATGTACCGTCCTTTGTGGTGACTTCAACCTTTCGTACTTCTCCATCTGAACTTTTGAATACTTCTTTGATTCGTCCAAGGGTCCATTGACTTCGGACAAGATTCTTCTCAAGCATCATCACCAAGTCACCTTCCTTCAGTGCAGGAGTACTTGTCTTTCGCCATTTTGTTCTAGTGGTCAATGTCGCAAGATACTCTTTCGACCATCTATCCCAAAATTGGTTCGTTATTGATTGTACCTGCTTCCACTTCTTTCGAGGAGCTGATCGAATTTCGTAATCCACGCTTGTGATGGGTTTTGAAGAAGGTCTTCCCAAAAGGAAGTGATTGGGAGTCAATGGTTCAAGATCGTTTGGGTCATTGCTAACATAAGTTAGTGGTCGACTGTTGAGTACAGCTTCAACTTCTGTCATTACAGTTTGAAGAGTGAAATCGTTTAATATTGCTGAATCGTTCAGGATGACACTCAGCGTTATCTTGACACTTTGAATCAGACGTTCCCAAACACCTCCCATATGAGGTGCTTCTGGTGGATTGAAAAGCCACTTGATCTCCTTTCTCTGCAACGACTTGGCAATCTTGAGTTGATCCATTCGTTCGATTTCTTTCTTTAACTCGTTTGAAGCGCCCTTGAAATTAGTACCACAATCAGAACGGATTATCTCTGGATTTCCTCTTCTGTTGATAAATCGGTCCAGAACATTAATGAAATCGTCAGCTTCTAATGATGGTGAAACTTCAATATGCACAGCTCTAGTGACAAGGCATGTAAACAGACATCCCCATCGTTTGACTTTGCTTCTCAGGACCCTCACTTGAATTGGTCCAAAGAAATCTACTCCGGTGTGGAAGAACGTTGGGGCTCCCACAGTTATTCTGTCGACAGGTAGGTCTGCCATCTTGACTTGGCCTGGTTTAGGTCTCCTCTTCTGGCACTTGACACAGCTTCGAATAACTCTTTTGACGATGCTTCGGACAGCGATGATCCAGTACTGTTGTCTCAGGAGTGATATGAGGTGTTCTGTGCCAACATGATGATTTTGCTCGTGGTAATATCTCACAAGCAAGCGTACAGCATGATGATCTTTCGGCAAAATGATTTGATGCTTGGCAGCGTATGGAAGCATTCCTCGTTTCAGTCTGCCGCCAACTCTCATCAGCCCGTCATTTGTGTCGATGTAAGGGTCTAGTTTGGAGAGTTTTCCCAGGAGTTCTTTGGATGAGTCATCATTGAATGTTTCTTTCTGGATGATCTTTAATGTCTTTGTAAATCCAGCCCTTTCTTCGTTGATTGAGAGGTCGCTTCCTTTCTCTTTGCGGCTCATCTTGGGTTGCAGAAGAACAATCACCCAAGCAACTGCTCGGATCAGTCTTTTCCAATTTGAAAATCTGTCGAACTTCACAATCGGTGTGATGGATGATAGTTTACACACTAGCGTCTGCTTTTTGATTTCTGTATTGTCAGGAGACAGGGGTGTCACAGATGTTGTTGGCCAGTCTGTCTTGTTTTTGAACAGGAAGTCTGGTCCGTCGAACCAGCATCTGATGGCTTCATTGTCATCGATATCTCCTCTTGTTGCAATGTCGACTGGGTTGATTTTTCCTGGTATGAAGTTCCATTGATCGACTTTAGAATGGTTTCGTATCTCAGCAACTCGGTTTGCAACAAAAACCTTGAAACGTTTACTTTCGTTGTTGATGTACTGGAGATTGAGTGACGAGTCTGTCCAGAATCGAATAGACGAGAAATGAACATCAATCTCATCTACGATGGTTTCTTTCATTCTCACTGCAATGACAGCTCCTTGCAATTCAAGTCTTGGCAACGTCAATCTTTTCAGTGGAGCAACTCTTGACTTAGACAGTAGGATATGGCATGATACAGTTCCTTCACTCTCGATCCTGACATAAGCTAACGCAGCAAATGCCTTCTCGGAAGCGTCACAAAAGATATGTAGTTGCACGTCTTGGTCACCTTCAAGGTTGAGACTTCGTGGGACAGCAACAGTGGATGCAATGTCAGACATTCGACAAAGCCAATCTTCATAACGATTTTTGAGAGATTTGGAAACTTCCTCGTCCCATTCAAATTTGTCTCTCCATAGTTCTTGCATGAAAAGTTTGGCGACAAGTGTGATTGGTGTCAAGAGGCCAAGTGGATCGTAGATAGTCGCTGTCTTCTTGAGGATGGATCTCTTGGTACATGGCTTTGATCGATCAACTTCAATATTGACCTTGTAAACAAAACAATCTGTTTCAAGGTCCCAGTGAACGCCTAGTGCTCTCGACATGACCTTGTCGTCCAGTTTGATCCCAGTAGATTGAGTAGCAAGCTTTTCTGTTGGTAAGTCCTTCAAAACGGATTCGTCGTTACTTTGGAACTTCGTCAGGTTGAAGCCTTTGTTGTTGAGAAGACTGATAACACCATGACTGGTCTCCTTGGCTGATGTAGCATTTGAATATGACATGAGTAAGTCATCGACATAGAAATTTCTCAAGACAGCTTTGATGACTTCGGGTGGATAGTCGTTAGCTTGATCTCTTGCAGCTCGTTGTAGGGCATAGGTTGCAGCACAGGGAGAATCCGTCAGCCCAAAAATGTGTACGAGTAATTTATAGTGATCAGGAGGTTTGTGAGACTTTGGATCGTCTCTCCACAGGAATCTGTTTGCATCCATGTCAGCCTTTTTCAATCTCACTTGACAAAACATAGCTTCGATATCAGCAACCACAGCAACTCTATGGCGTCTAAATCGAAGCAAAACGCCAAGAAGGCTGTTCAGTAGATCAGGACCACTGTACAGGTTGGAATTCAAGCTTTCTCCATGTGACTGAGCAGCAGCGTCGAACACCATACGTACTTTGCCTGGTTTATTCACACTGGTGACTCCATGATGAGGGATGTACCAAGTAGTGGCTGTGCGACATAATGCTTCTTCGTCTGAGAGTTTTCTGATGTATCCTTTCTCAAGGTAGGACGATATGTTCTTAGTATACATTTCAAAGAAGTCAGGATTGGATTGGAACTTCTTGCAAATTTGGTTGAGGCGTCTCTCAGCCAGGATTTTGCTTTCAGGAAGGTTGACGTCCTTCTTCCAAAGCATTGGTACGATGTAGTGACCATCTTTGAATTCAGTTTCTTTGTCAAGAATTTCTTGGTTACGTTGATCGTCGATAGAGCGTGATTTGCTTTCTTTGACCTCAGTACCAAATGATTCAGTCTCCCAGAAACTGCTGTATTCAACCTCAGAGAGTTCACTTCTGATCCCCAAATTTCTGGTCAGTGCAACAAGTCGACTTTCAATCGGATCTGAAGTACCATCATACACTCCAAGCAGAGTCCAACCGAGTCGAGTCTTTGAAGCATATGGGTAGCCTTTCTCTGACTTCCTGAAATCATGGCTGATGAGAACATCTGGAACATCAGCACCAATCAGTAGTTGTACTTGGCTGCTGTCGATATCTTTAAGACCGAGATCTCTGATGTAATCCCAGCTAGAATCAGTTGTTACTGGAACTTCTTGTCCTGGTACATTGAAATCCGAATCATTGAGGGAGTACACATTTTTAACTTTAGTCTGGTAACTGCCGTCAACAGCTGCGATGGTGAGATCAACCAGCTTTGTCGGTAAAATAGTACTATCTTTGATTGTACCAAAGTTGATTTTGGTCTTTCTTCCTTGAAGATTTAGTTCCTTGCAAAGTGATTTGGTAATAAGGGTACATTGGCTGCCAGTATCTAGCATGGCGTATGTATCAACCCACATACCCCGAGCATTCTTCACCCGAACAGGGACAACCTGCAGATAGACATGACTTCTTCCCTTTACAAGTCTATTTATGGTGGTTTCGATCTTCTCTCCATCAGGTAAGTTGGCTGGTGGGATTGAAGGATCTTCAGACTTTACCTCGTCAACCTTTGGAGAGTTCTGCTGCTCCTTTGGTGCGGAAGATTTAAGCTTTGGTTGATGAGACTTGTCTGGCTTATCTGGGCCTTTCTTTAGACCTTGATGCAGGGTTGTATGATGTCTAATCTTGCACCCATCAATGAAGCAATGCCTTTTGGACTTGCAAGCCTTTACGTTGTGTTTCGGGCTGAGACAGTTGAAGCATAACCTTTTCTTTCTAACGAAAGAAACCTTTTCTGTGTCACCTTTGGATTTGTAGATGGGACAGCGATACAACCAATGATCTTTGTTGCATAAGGAACAACGGCGTTTCTGCTCTTGATAATCATCATCAGGAGAAGTTCGGTTGTGCATGTTTGACAATTTTTTGTAACCGTCGTTGTTAAGGTATGGATCCCTAGCTGCCATGACTCTATCTTGCAGCCACTTTTCAAGATGATACAGATTGGGTTCTTGGTTCCTTCGCAATACAAATGAGTATTCAGACCATTTCCTTTGGAGGTATACAGGAAGCTTCGACAAGGTCTGACGTAGTAGATCAGTGCTATAGATATCAGCAACATAGTTCATCTTTAGCAGTGTGTTTAGACAAGTCGAGATTTCGAAATACAGGTTTGCAAGAGCCTTCGGATCAGAATCGTGGACTTGTTTGCGTTTAGTTATCCTTTGGATCACAGATTGAGCAACGACCACCTTGTTTCCAAACAGATACTTCAGTTTCTTTAAGGAACTGACATAACCTTGGTCATCATTGGTGAAACCTTCAATCGATTTCAGGGCTTCGCCTTTCAGGTGTTGTGACAAGTAAGTGTGCTTTTGGAAGGAATCGAGATACGGTTGCTTATGGACTATGTCATAGAACTTTGATACGAATTCGATCCATTTGTCAGCTTCTCCTGCAAACACTATCAACTCCTGTCTGGGTAACCTTTGTTGAATGAGTAACTCCATTTGGATATTCCTTGAATGATTGGTATCCGGGATAGTCAAATTATTTGGATCTAATTCATCTATCCATTGGTCTAGAGATCTGCGTTCCGCGATGGGATGAGTGCCTTGAATCGGGCGATTTGAATCAACAAACTGCACTGATTTGAGATATCTCTTTGAAGCTTCGGTTGGTAAAGATGAAGTGACAACATTTTTCATCTGAGGAGGCAATGTTGTCGAAGGGTTGACATTCACGAGGGGATTCAATGTCGTAGAAGGGTTGGCATTCACGAAGGGATCTAATGCCGTTGAAGTGTTGACATTCACGAGGGGATTCAATGTCGTAGAAGGGTTGGCATTCACGAAGGGATCTAATGCCGTTGAAGTGTAGACATTCATTTGAGGAATCAAT
Organism: Clytia hemisphaerica; assembly: GCF_902728285.1. Lineage (NCBI taxonomy): Eukaryota > Metazoa > Cnidaria > Hydrozoa > Leptothecata > Clytiidae > Clytia > Clytia hemisphaerica. Next base: position 250,296 of record NW_027104390.1, on the reverse strand, counting down.
GTCTTTGAAGGTTTGACATTCACGAGGGGATTCAATGTCTTTGAGATAACATTAGCCTGACGAGGTAATGTATGTTGGACAGTAACATGCGGAGTTAAAGTCGGTTGAGTGTACGTAGCCTGAGGCGGCTTGATCATTTGGTTGACATTGCCATGCGGAGACAATGCCATTTTTGAAGCAACATTTGCATGAGGAGCTGGTAATGTTGTCGACAAACGAACGGTTGGGTTTGGATTAGGAAGATTTAATTCATCGTCGGAAAGAATTAAGGTTGGATATACGGTAGACACATTTGGTATTGTGTAGGTACTTTGTAATTGATCGTTGAAGTTTGATTGGTAACCCGGATTTCTTGGTAATTTCGGAGTAAATTCATCGGTATTAGGATTCAAATAGGTTTCGACTAAGTTTTTCATGGGTGATACGGGACTATTTAGTAATCCGGTGTTGGGTGGTATTGGGTTGCGGGCGCGCGCACCGCCGTGTTGGCTTGTACTGGCGATAGCAAAAGGGTTGATGTTAGTTTGCGTATTTAAATTTGTATCATGCGTTGAGGTAACGAAAGGTTCAGTATAATCCTGCATTGAGGTCTCGATAAATTCCGTATGTTTTGAATTGCGTGAGTATTGCTTGCGCTGTCGCTTAGATTTTGTATTGATCGAGTTTCGGTATTTGTGTGATTGATAACCGTTTGTACTGATTGAATTTCGCTTGCGCTTGATATTATTGGCGATTGTGGTGATTCAATACCCTCATTTAGAGACGCGGGGTCAGGTAAGGAACGCAATTCTCCGAGTAACTGTGATTCATTTACGTATAGTTTAGAGAACGCACCGCACATGTCGCTCATTGACGGATTAGAACCAGAGCCAGAACCCTCCTGGTCACGTGATTTTTCGCGCCATTTTTGAATATCTTCGCGCTTTTTGGAAGATAGTAACGATGATGGCGGATCATCCTTACGGCTATCAAGGTAACGTTCGATTCTTCCGAAACAAGAATTTACGTTGAGAGCGAGTTCATCGATCCATTCATCGCCGAATCGAGAATCTCCTTCAGGTAGAATAAGCATTAACGCTTCATGATGATTGATAGCGCCTTTAAGGGTTTGATCAAGAGTCGTTCGCAGGAAACGGATTTCAGTTCTACTCCCCCTTTGGTCTACAAGCCCCAAGATTTCAGGAATCATTTTTGTGATTCGATGTTTAGCGCCGTTTCGTTTACGCATTGTCTGAGAGATTTCCTTTTTCAATTGAATTTCTCTGGCTCTATCGCTTTGAGACATTTTGATATGATAGTTAGATGCAGTTTGATACGATAACCTTTGATATGCAGACGCGTAAAGCTATTGATAAGTCAGCCCGTGATAGATTGCGATTTCAAAGTCGTTTGCAGTAAATGCGGTATATGACGAACAACGATATGAAACGGGAGTTACAGATAACGAGAAATTCAAACGTTCGGAATGGGAACAGGCAGAATGCGGTATTCCTAAATACGGTAAGAACTTGACGGTAAAAGGGTGGTTACTCAAACTTTAGAAGTTGAAACTGAAAACAAGCGGGATTTCCGGAATGCGGTCAGGTAAGTTTGCGGAAACGGTGAAAACTCAAATTTTCAGACGGAAAATTGCGGTATACGGAAATCTCGAGAATACGGTAAGGTTCACAATTTTACCGGTACAAACACGGAAAGGGGCGTCAATTCGACAAAAAACGTAGGTTTTGTTGAATTTCTGTTTTTCCGATGGCAATGAACAATTTTTCCAAATTGCAGAATTTGAGGATCAAACGCAGGTTATCCTCAAATAACTCAATTTTCAGTAGAAAAATTCGATATGGTTAAAGATCAATATGGAGTCTCCCGGTAAGGTAAGGATACGGACGGAAACAGGCGTGCAAACTAGTAAACGTGGACGAGATCCTGGAACAATTACGGAACTGGGTATGATTTCGAGAAACAAGCGTGGGTTGTCCTCAAATGTGAATTTTCTGGAATACAAACACGTGGGGTCGGAATTCCAGACTCGATTTCCCAGACGGAGTAACAGACAATCAAAAACAACAGAATTTAGAGCAAATGTCGTAGTGATTCTTTGTCTTTGTCTTTGCCTTTCCTTTATCTTTGTCTTTGCCTTTGTCTTTAGTTTACACCACAACCATAGAAATTCCACAACCATAAATAAATTCAAAAAACCACAAAATAAAAAAAACAAGTCAACCAGATAAATCAACTCAAATCAACCAGATAAATCAAATCTTTAATCCATATGATAATCTTGTTATTTATTGTAAAGGATTTGTGTTCAAACATGAATTTGAGTCTGTAAAAAAGCCTTCGGCTTATAAAACTATCTTCTAAACATAAGTCAAATTTTCCACATCAAAACACTATGTTCCTCTCATAAGTCTTCATAAATAACAGTGACGAGTATCAAATTAGCTACGTTTCAATATGCTGTTTATAAATCAAAGTTTGATTCCCGAAGGACAATAAAATGTGACGTCATAGAAAATTACAAAAGCCTCGAGGGACGTATAATAAAGATAACTATCCTCCAAATGATGCTGGTGATTAAGTAATTGTTTACATACTCAAAGGTAATATAGCTCATATGATTATAATATGTTCCCTATAAATCTTACTTAATAAAATATGATTTTCGGGCGAGTGGTTATAAGCTACATCTTTCCAAAAGTATGAAATATTTCTAATGATTAAATCTTGATCTTGGTGATGAGAATCGAAATTTTTAATAACATTCGTATTTATAAAATTTTATTTATAAAATTATTATTCTTAACATAGCTAATTCAATAGATTGGGATTTGATTGGAGAATTTTTTTAGAATCCAATGCCTTAGTGATAATGGTTAAATATTTCAACATCTTGGTATCATTTTCTCGCGAATTTCTATCAGGACATCCCACTTTGCGACTCTCTGGTATGAGGGGGGATTTGGCTCATAATGCCGGTCCGGACTAGTCGTCGTGGGTCGGGTCGCCGACTTTCGAAGGTTGTCGTGGGTCGGGGCGGCGCCCTTCGAAAGTCGTCGTCCGACCAGGAAGTCGTTGGGAGGGACATCGTGGGAGCCTCTCTTTCATTTTATTCGTCCTCAATTTAATCTAATTAATTAGATCTTTAAAATATCTGTCATATCCTTCGAGAGTCGTCGTTGGCCCGCCGTCCCTCGAGAGTCATCGTTGGTCCGCTGTCCTTCGAGAATCGTCGTTGGTCCACCATCCTTCGAGAGTCTTCGTCGGTCCGCCGTCCTTCGAGAGTCGTCGTTGGCCCGCCGTCCCTCGAGAGTCGTCGTTGGTCCGCCGTCCTTCGAAAGTCGTCGTTGATCCGCCATCCTTCGAGAGTCATCGTCGGTCTGCCGTCCTTCGAGAGTCGTCGTTGGTCCGCCATCCTTCGAGAGTCGTCGTCGGTCTGCCGTCCTTCGAGAGTCGTCGTTGGTCCGCCATCCTTCGAGAGTCGTCGTCGGTCTGCCGTCCTTCGAGAGTCGTCGTTGGTCCGCCATCCTTCGAGAGTCGTCGTCGGTCCGCCGTCCTTCGAGAGTCGTCGTTGGTCCGCCGTCCTTCGAGAGTCGTCGTTGATCCGCCATCCTTCGAGAGTCGTCGTCGGTCTGCCGTCCTTCGAGAGTCGTCGTTGGTCCGCCATCCTTCGAGAGTCGTCGTCGGTCTGCCGTCCTTCGAGAGTCGTCGTTGGTCCGCCATCCTTCGAGAGTCGTCGTCGGTCCGCCGTCCTTCGAGAGTCGTCGTTGGTCCGCCGTCCTTCGAGAGTCGTCGTTGGCCCACCGTCCTTCGAGAGTTGTCGTCGGTCCACCGTCCTTCGAGAGTTGTCGTTGGTCCGCCATCCTTAGAGAGTCGTCGTCGGTCTGCCGTCCTTCGAGAGTCGTCGTTGGTCCGCCATCCTTCGAGAGTCGTCGTCGGTCCGCCGTCCTTCGAGAGTCGTCGTTGGTCCACCGTCCTTCGAGAGTCGTCGTTGGCCCACCGTCCTTCGAGAGTTGTCGTCGGTCCACCGTCCTTCGAGAGTTGTCGTTGGCCCACTGTCCTTCGAGAGTTGTCGTTGGTCCGCCATCCTTCGAGAGTCGTTGTCTGTCCGCCGTCCTTCGAGAGTCGTCATCGGTCTGCCGTCCTTCGAGAGTCGTCGGGTTAAAAAGAGGGATGTTTCATTTTTAGAGTGTTTTTTAGATGACAGATTGATTGAATCTAGCGGTTTCTTTGTTTTTGGTAAATTTTAATTCTCATCCGGCGTCTTTATGTAAACCATGTGGACCGTGCCAAGCCGAACAATTTACCTTAAGATTGAAACCAAAGGTTTAAAAAAGGAAACCCTTATATATGACTTGTTTTTTTAAGTAATATAAATGATTTCTTTTGAGGGGGTTGTAAGTATGTATTTAAAGAAGAAGAATAAAAGAAGTTTTGATTCAATTTGAACTGTCGCCCGCCTTATATATTGACATTCCAAAATATTTTCTGGGTTATACTTTGTACTTTATTCCCCAATAAGCTCTTTACGATGTCTTGTGAATTTAGCAGTTTCTGTCCGTCTATTTTTGTCTTGTCCCGTGGTTGCTCAGATTTGAAAGAAAGAAGTGTGATAAACTAGCTTGTAAGACTCATTTAGCCTCTGAAAAAAGCATAAAACACTCGCATCACAATTTTTCACCGGACGACTCTCGAGGGACGGCAGATCGACGACGACTCTCGAAGGACGGCGGACCAACGACGACTCTCGAAGGACGGCGGACCAACGACGACTCTCGAAGGATATGACAGATATTTTAAAGACCAGATCTAATTAATTAGATTAAATTGAGGACGAATAAAAATGAAAGAGAGGCTCCCATGATGTCCCTCCCAACGAATTCCTGGTCGGACGACGACTCTCGAAGGACGCCGCCCCGACCCACGACGACTTTCGAAGGGCGCCGCCTCGACCCACGACAACCTTCGAAAGTCGGCGACCCGGCCCACGACGACTAGTCCGGACCGGCATTATGAGCCGAATCCCCCCTCATACTCTGGCCTCATTGAAATTCTTTTACTGTCAATGTTCCTAGCGTCGTAGTGAATTTCCAAAATCAACGACTTCGGCCTAAATATTTATGCTCTTTTACGACTATACACCCTTAGATTCCAAAAAAAAAAAAAAAATTTAAGCATGAAACGAAAATATATGTTCATATGTATAAAAAAGACCTATGTTAAAGTTCGTAAGCAAATGACAATCCAGTGTCCTTGAGCCATTTTTCTTCCCACTTTTGAAACCTCTCAATTGTTTCTTCATTTAGTTTATTTTTCCATCCTCCAGTTTTCCCTTTGTTGATGAGACTTCCTTTTTGCTCATTTTGCATTAATTTAATCACAGTCTGAAAAAAAGAGATAATTTGATTGCATTTTTGTGCTTTAACTACCCTACCATAGAAGTGGGGGGCTATTGGCCAAAGATTACTTTAATACCGGTCAAAATCTATTTTCTTCTAAGAGATATTTCACGAAAAGGCTTGAATAGAGGCGTTTTGTCCCTACAGTGGATAGAAAGAATGGATTCAGTAGCTCGATTAATTCTTATCTCATTGACATGGTACAAATCTATTCCATAGAAGTTATACCTCTAAAAAAATAAATGGAATTCGTACGAAAATATCCAAAACCAAAATTTAGTTTCTACAAAATGTTTTTTTTTTCGATTTTTTTTTTCGACCTCCATAATTATTTCCAGCAAAAATTAGATCCAATAAGTAAGCTATATTTGGTTTAATTTTTTTTCTTTCTAAAATCTCTTTCCCTCAAAATTAGTTCCAATAATGTATAAATTTTGTCATGTGAGTCAAAATTTCTAGAATAATATTGGTAAATTCATGTGAAATGAAGAAGATCAAAGAAATAATTTTCTATTCATATCTTTTATAACACAACGGTATATCTGTATTACTAAGCAAGTTCATCTCCCCATCACCCTTGAATTTACAAACAAACAAAACATTCGAAAATGTAGGAATTCGCTTTTAGTTAGCGAAGTCATTTTCCATCGGGAAAATAGGACTCTTCTACCTTTAAAAACGCTTTTTATTTCGAGTCTTATTTTACCGCTTCGATCTAAATTTCCCGGGAGATTACGACTCGTGAAGTCATTATATCCCGGGAAATCAGGACTTTGAAGTCCTCTAATCTCCCAGAGTCTTAATTTGCCGCTACACCGGGTGCCCCAAAAATAAGTATGCAGGTTCATCGAGGTATTGTGAGCTTTAGAATTTAAATTATTTGTCAATTTTTATCGTATAGAGGAAGCTCTAACTTGATTTTTGGGCTATCGTACATTAAATATGAAAAAGTAGTAGTTCAAAAGTTATTTAAAAAAAAACTGACTTTTTCTAATGTCGAAATTTCAAAAAATCAGCAAAAACAGCGAGAAAATTTCTTTTAACAATCACGCTATTAAGTTATTAAGAAGACAAAATGAATGACAAAAGCACAATTTTTTCTAACAGTAAAAGGTTTAATAGTTTGCCAACGGTTTCTCCATCTCCTTTGCACTTCGTGAGCATTTCCAACATGAGCAAACTCAATGCAGACCCAAGTTCTTGAGCTTGAGTTCTTTGAGCAACTGTAATCGAGGCATAGTGATCTGTTTTTCGAAAAGTTTTCTCACACAACACACACATATTATCAAAACCTCTCTTGGAGATTTCTAAAGCTTTTTTCAGCTTTTCTAAAAATAATATCTCACATGGGAATAGCTTTTTTTTCCATATTTTTTAATTTCCTAATGAGTTTTGATGGACACAGTTGTTTTTTGTGGTATTTTTATGTCTAATGAAGGTAAGTGGCAAGATAAGATTAAAAAAATTAAGAAAAATTTTAAATCCTAAAGCTGACAAACCTGTATACTTATTTTTGGCGCACCCGATATATTGACAGAAAATTGTAATATATCAACATGAACCGTCAATATTTTCTCATAGTCTACGCAGTAGTTCTGGATAATACTTACATCAACAGTACCAGTTCCGTTAACTGATGTGTTGACTTTCATTTTATCAAGAGGTGTGTGCTCAATGAGCTTTTCTATTTGATCATCTGAATATTCCTTTGCATTAATGAACTTTGCCACTCGCTTAATAATACCTTAAAGAAATAAAAGTAAATGCTTTTTTTGTTGGTGCAATCTACAGTATGAATTGAGGATTACCATAAATAAAGACAACTTGATTAATTGACTACACTCTTTTTTCTATTTGAAGAACTTTATAAAAACAATATACATAGAAGAATTTTAGAATCAAATTTAGAATTGAATTGATAAAAATAGAGTATAGAGCCAAAATTAGCCCAATCTTTGCCCTAGAAATAAGAGCCCATGATAGGAACAATTTGAGGCTAAAATTACCAAAAAAATAAGAACATAACAAAAGCTTATTCTTATAAAAAAGAGTGCATATTGAAATATATGACTGAACAAGTGAATACAAAAAAAAGGAAATACCAGCAATATCTTTTTGCATTTCTTCATAGTGTACAATAAGTAGATTAGGATCTTCACGTTGCTTCCAATAACTCAAAATGTGAGTGAAGAAAGGAGCGTAAAAAGGTCCGATGTCTTTGAGCATGATGTCAGCAATCAATTCCACATCTCCAGTGAAATTTTCAGTCAAGTAAAAGTGATTTAGAAGAGATACACAAACATCTCGGGGGTTTCGTATCACACAAATAATCTGAAAATAGTTGAAAAATTACCCACAAGACTGCAAACAGACTTTCTTACAAGAATTTATAGTTCAACTTTCTTGAATTTATATGGAGAATTTATCCTTGAATTATAGACAATGTTTTTAAGTTACTAATTCGGCTCTCTCCAATTTTGAATGTCACATTATGCATCATTGTAAAAATCAGGAAAAACCAGTCACCAGTTCCAGAGAAAAGGACAGAAACAAGTCTAGTTTTACCTTCAAATATGTCCAAGAAAAATATTTTCCTGATTTTTCCTAACTTTGCAAATTTGGAAAATCAGATTTATCTGCAATTTTGTTGTCTCTCAAAGACCCGGAAGGACCCCTAACCCACTAGAAAATTTGGCGATAAAATCATCCCCGGTGGGGAAAATACCCCAAAATTATCTCAACTCAATTGTGGAATTTCCTAACAATATCATCCCCATCAGAAATAGAATTGGAGAAATTGCATTCCAAAATCATTCCTCTCTGGCTTTTTTAATCTGAAAACAATAGATTCTATTCTCATTGACATTGGAATTTAGATGGAAATCTTCATTTCCATACTGAGTGAAAGGTTTCACTGGGTCACTGATACAGGGTGTTTGGTTGACATTTAAGATATCAGAATTACCTTAGCACCTGTTTCATGAATCTTGGGAGGTAACATGTCGTAGCTGAGATGAGTTTTTATTGTTCGTGGTCGAGGGGTGTGATGAACTAATTCAGATCCTGATTTGCAAGGTTTACCAAGAGCTTTGTAAATTTGTTCCGTCTGATCGGCCATTGTCACTGATGAGAAGCTTTATATGAAAAAATTATTTGGTTTACAGAATGACTATAGTCTACACGTTCTTTTATATTAACAACAAGGTACCATTGTTGAAAACAAATGTTGAAACAGTGCTCGATACACTGGGTAGAGCGTTGATACATATATTTTCATTTGTTAAAATTTAAAATCCATATATTACTGTCAGTTTCACGACTCGTGCGATCATTAGATATACTATACTACCACGAGGCGTGAAACTGACAGTAATATATGGATTTTCAATTTTAACAAATGAAAATATATGTATAACAACAAGGTATATAAGAACATAAGGCTTCAAGGCCAAAACTTTAAGAACAATGAAAGACTCTAGAACATGCAATTTCTTAGGAAATTACACCAAAATACACAATAAATGCTTAAAAAAGAACATTTTAAGAACATTTTTAGTCTTAAAAACTCAAAAAGTTTCAAAAATTCTTAACTTTCTTTTGAACGCTTATAAGCATATCCAGGTTCAAATATTAGAAAAAACTTAAGCATTGCCTAATCATATGCTGAGCCTTTGTTTACAAAATTTCAAAGCATTTGGTCTCCCAAATTACAAAAAACATGCATAATGTGTACTTTAATCAGATTAAATTTCGCGAGATTAAATTTCGCGTGGATCTAATTTCGCGAATTGATGATTGTTAAGAAAAAATAACGACATGAATGGACATGAATCTTTCAAACACTTTACTTCATAAACTAAATAAACTTAACAAACTAAAGTAAGCCAAAAATAGGCAAATATTGAAAATTCGCGAAATCACGAAATTTTATCTCGCGAAAATTAATCCGATTAAAGTATATTATTCCATTATTACATAAACATAGCATAAGCATATTCGAGGCTCAAAAATTTATTTTGCTAAGCATAATGAGGCTCACAAAAATTTACCCTATGCTTATTAAAAAACGTGCAGTTCGAGAGAAATGAGGATAAAATATAAATTACTCAAAAAATGGAACTCTGAGGGTGAGACTAGATGATTTGGCTTTCTCAAAATCCATTCCATTTCTTAAACAATAAACAATCTCTTGCATCCAATGTGTGCCTGTGGAATTTAAAAAAAATCAAGTGAAAGCAAAGATAAATGGTTAGTCCTAATGTTACTAGTTAAAACAAAAACAAACGAAATTTGATTGAATGAAAAAATCGGTCTTTTCAGCAGGATATTTTGACCATAAGTGAAAAGCCAAGGAGTTTGGTCTCGTTTTAATAGACTTTGTTTTCCAGCAAATTGAATTTGAATTTAACAAAACCGTCAATCCATCAAGGATCCATCAGCATTGTTATCATACCAGATTTCGGGAAAGTGCAAATCCAAACATCATCTTCATAAACTTCAGATTCTTGAAACGATTTATGTTGGTTCAAATACAAAGTAGAAGGGAAGATCTGATGATAAGGTTCCAGCATGATCAATGGATGCTCCTTGAAAGTGTAACATTGACTGTTGAATTTTTGTAATTGTCCATCATCTATTGGCATCTCTTTCAATTCCATAACTTTTTCTTACATTACTGAGAGGCAAAAAATGTACCATAAGGAATTGTATCAATCATTTGTTTGAACAAGTAAACACGAAAAGTTGCTCAATACTGTCAGCTGGAGCTTAAAGCCAGCTGGCCACCCCATCAGAAAGTGGCTCTACCAAGACCAATATCTCATAACGATCGATGATTAAAACTTACGCAAATGCTGAAACATGCTGAAATTATACCTTACATAACGATCGATGATTAAACCATAGAGGTATAAAGAAAGACAGGAGATGAATTTGTCGGTAATTGGTCGTTAAAGTCTTTTGATTTCTTTTAATAAATCAAAAGAAATTCTAGGCTCGCCCGAAGAAATACGACTTTTTAGTAGAACTCAAGTTTGCTCTGAACACTCTTACTATCAGCATCGAAGATTTCTAGCCTTCTAATATACGAGAATAAAATAAAATTTAGCTCCACGAAATAAGTTTACGTTCAATTTTGTCATCCATTAAATTTTGTTTTGAAAAGATATTTTCTCCAGCCAGAAAATAAAAAGTTATGTATAAGCACACACAATTTCAGACCCAATTTGTAGACAAAAAGTCGCTGGAGAATTTTGGAGGAAAGTATTAAGCAATAGAGTTCACCTTGAAGAAAATGTTGATCGAAAAATCTTGTCATTTGATGAAGGATCGCAAATTTTACAGGCCTTTTTTTAATCCAAATATTTTCTTACACCAATGTCAGAAACAATGAATCTCGTCTCATCTTATTTCCAACACTTAAGTTAGCCAATAAGATTTCACCTATCAACAAAAGAGCTCATTAAAAATGCACGATATATGAGATTATGAGCATGCATACCTCGTAATTTTTCTAATCGTAGGGCGAGCATGGTTACAATAGCATACTTCTCCTGTTTCTTTATACCTCCATGATTAAACCTAAACAAATGCTGAAACATGCTCGAACCGCAACAAACATACAAATGAGATTCATGCGGCCCAAGACCAATATCTGTTACTTAATTTAAATCTAACGACATTCCATTGCGTTCCGTTGACAGCTATAAAAGCTGCAACTTAAACGATGAAAGACGGAGATTGAAAGAGACACGAATAGAGTATAACCTATTTTATAAGATATTTCATGTAAACTAAATGCTGTCAAATTATTATAAGTTGAAATTGAGAATATAAGTTAATCGATGGTACGAAACCATATACAGTCTTAAATTACTGATCTCTCCGCTGAGCCCCCCCCCCTTTGTTAGCCCAGTCTACAATATATTTCTTAGACGAAGTTAAAAGCTCCACATTACTCAGAGCACCGCCATAAATAGATGGACTTGCAATGCTATTGTATTGAGAAAGCCAAGCGCGTTATGACGGGGGTTATTATCTGTTGTTTAAGAAAAGAAAATAATTTCATGTCCCAAGGGAATTACTAGCTAAAACACGACAGAATTCGTCAAAAAAATTTTTTTTGATGTGTGCTTTTTGATAAGAAAAGAATGAATGAGACAAATTTTCCGTCACTTGTGAAAATGTTCGACTAGAATTAACAAACTTTACCCCAAAAGTACACAAAGATTTCCAAGAGTGTCACTATAATTACATATATTTCTGTGTTGTAAAATCCTTCATCTTTAACACATATATTTTTTCTAAGCTCAAAAAAATTATTTTGAACTTAAAAAAGGCAGCACTTCAAGGCATGTAGGTGCACGTTATTTCGACAAGATCAGATTTTCAAAATGCAATATCTTTATGCAATATCTCAAAGTTTTGCTTAAAAGTTGAGATTCTTTTTTAGCAAATTTTTATTTTGAATAGGTGATATTGTGACAATGCTTTCAATAAAGGTATGATACAATTTAAAAGCATGACGGAATTTTGGTCTCTTTGTCGGATTTTTTCATCCCGCAATTGCAGAATTGGCGGTAACGCGCATAGACATTAAAGAGAGAATAAGCTTGCTACTTTCTATTGTTCGTTGACTGTCCATCTATTTATGCCGTTGCTCAGAGTTTCATGGCTCCCGTCCTCCGAGGTCAACTTTTGAGTATGAAAAAGTTCTTTTATTTTATGCAGCTACTTTTATTATATGGTGGATGATAGATAAATGACAATTTGATTAACACTTTTTCCTTTTTTATGGAATTGAAAATACTTTTGGGAATAGAGAAATCATTATGTTATTTTCAAAAGGGACATTTAAGTAATGTTTGCACTCTGATGATTAAGCATAAGAAATCATATAGCATGCAGTTGACCGCTTTATACCTTTATGAAACGCATTTTCGACCGCCGGAGGCGGTTTCTTTCTTAGTGGTACGCTAATCTCGTTTTGCCTTGGCTCATTACTTTGCCAACCATCTACTTTCGGTTTTTTTAACTAGATTACCCAGGTCTTTCTATTTTTTTTCCCTGAATGTCTTTTATTCTGAATTGAATAATCGAGACATGAAAAATGACTATATTGTAATCTGTTTCCAATGAATAATCTAAAATGTACTGAAGATGACATGTTTATCTGGTACATGACATGTAAGCGTTAATAATGCGTGCGCACTCCTTCGCGAGCGTGATGCGTGATTGCGTGATGGAAGGCGGTCGTTTCAGTGTGGTTTGCATCCACACTGTGATCTAGTATTGTATATACAGCAGATATATAGAGATTACCAAATCTCTTCTAAAATTGGTATTGAGACAAAAGAACGGTCTTTCGGTTATCTTTCGTAGAATAAGAAGAACTCTGTTTACAATGAGGTAAGTATAACGACAAACCAATAAAATTTACAATTAAAGATTTACATTACTTTTTTCTTGATCAACAAATAGTCATCAAATACGACAGATATAGAACAACAGAAATTCTGATGTTATCATTCCAGCCGCGGCTTTCTTATACTATGCATTAACAATGCAAGATTGTTATAAGATGTAAAACATTCGAAAAGTCGCAAAGTGAATATAGACGTTACTGTGTAATGAAAAAGCCGTAACATCTAGTACTATATGTTACTTTATCGGTAAAGGATTTTGTCCGAGGGGTAAATCACTCGAAAAAATCTCGTACACTTTTCCAAAAATGCCATAAAAAATTCCAAAAAATCCCGAAAATCACAAAAAAATCACAAAAAATCACAAAAAATCACAAAAATCACAAAAATCACAAAAATCCCAAAAGAATCCCAAAAAAATCCCAAAAAAATCCCTAAAATCCCAAGTCACAAGTGGAAGTGATTTTGGAAGTGATTGACCTCTTGGATTTGTTGGTAAAAAGTGCATAAAGTGACGAAATTTATTGCAGATAAAGTCTTACAAATAATCAATCTAAACGAGATGGCGACAAAAAAAATATCTGGTCTCTATCTGGTCTGGTCTGATAACATGTGCAAAAATGTTAAACATCTATCGATCGATCCCTTGGACTATGACTATCGTACTGTGGATGCGACATAGGGTGTATAAGTAGGTCACGAAATGACAAAATAAAAAAGGATATAGAGAGATTGAAACGCTTGCAAGTAAAATATCTAAGTATTTTGCACGCTTTTCGCATCTTTGCGAATCTACTTACTGTTTCTTTGACAACAATCTATTTTATTCTCAAAGTCAAATATTCTGTTCAGCATAACTAATGTCGAACACAACACCACTGTTATGATTCCGATCCAGGAATAAGGATTTGGAGCCTCGTGTGCAAGCCACAAATCGTAACAATAAGCAAAAAGAATTTCTGTTGATGCCACGAAAGCCACAATACTAACGTTTTCATGTTTCAAAGCAATTACACTAAACAAATTACCAAGAAATCCAGATATTCCAATAACGATTAATATCAACCAACTTGATAGTGGCAATTCAGTTGTGATCAAATAGTCTTGCTGAATTAACATCGTCAATGGTGACAGAACCAACATAGCAACACTTGGATACAGGACAAACAATTTATAGTCCATAGTTTTCATCATTAGAATTCTACTTACAGTCTTGAATGTACACCGAAGTAAAACACCAGCAAAAGCAGATGCTGCACCAAATAAATATCGCTCCACAGAGCTAGTATAGCCTTTGATATAATTGGTTTTGACAGGGAAGATGATATTCGGAACCATAACAATAACGATACCAACAAATGTAAGAAGGCCCAAAATACCATTAAACCAGCTACACTTTTCTTTAAGGAATACGAATCCAAATAAAGTTGCAACAGCAGGGGTAGTCGATTCAATGATACATACGGTGCCTACGCTAACACCTTTTAATGCAGTAAAACAAAATATAGAGGCTGTAGCTTTTATACATCCAGACAGAAATAGTGGTAATAAATCTTTTGGGTTTTCAAAAGGGAATGTTTTGGTAAAGGCCATCACTACACCAATCATTATCAGTTGCACAAATCCACGAATGAAGGTTAATTGTGGACCAGACAACGGGACTGTAGGATTCTTTGTATAAACATACCTTGCACAGCAAGAAAGGAAATTAAAGAAAAAAGCTGTCAAAAATGCTGACGTAATACCAACTACACGATCAAATTTTTCGGGTTTCGAAGTTTCACCATTTTTTTGATTTGTATTTTTCATGTTGATGGTCGCCATTTTGGTTATTTTTTTCTTTCAATTTTTTACTCTAAAAATATAAAAAGTAGGTTTTAAAAAAGCAAAGTGCTAATACAAAGAAAAAAATAGTTTCTTCCTGGGTGCACTAGTCTGAATCGCTGCTTCAAGAATGCTAAGCTTGCAAAAACATGCAGTTAATCAAACCATAGTCACTAAAGTCTGTCCAGATATAATTGGCAGTGGAAACAAGAATGCCTGTAACATTTGATAGTCAAATATAATTATGGAAATTCTTTTTGCTTGTTTTAGAGAATCAAAAGCGCTATATTTGAATGTATTTTTGGTTGAAAAATTCGCGATTTTAAGCTGTTAAATTTGCGATTGAAAAAAATTGGCTTCTTTTTTAAATTAGATTTTAACGACCCAAAAGTTTGCCAAGTTTTGACTTCAAAATGTTGAGTATAAGAATTGGAATGGTAAGTTCAACGATCGAGCGCAGCTAAAAGTTTCCCGACTCTGGGTTGACAATAATCATCTAGGTAGACCAAGCTGTAAGCTACCCCCTTCTCACAGCCCCACTTGAAAAATTGTCCCCGGTGGAAAATTTTACTCTAATTTTTGTCCCCGCTGAAAATAATCAGATAAGCCAATCTTTTCATCCCCACTGAATTCCCTTGTTCAAAAACAATGAAATTCAAATCCCCAGTCATGAGCAAAATGGGAATATCAATCCCCATTGGCCCGCTATTTTTACCCCCGCTTACTGAAAAAATCTCACCAGGTCTGTGAGAAGGGGGTTTTGTAAACATCAAAAAAAGAAAATAAATTTACAACCAAGACTGGGAACTTACTAACAATTTCTTGGATCTTATAAAAATGTATATTTCTTTCTTTAAAATAACTTCTTCTCTCGATTCTGAAGTGACCCAAAGTAACATTCCTCCCAAACTTTTATGTACAGTGGACTTTCCCTAATTTGACCTCCCATAATTCGAACCTTTTTATAACTCAATTTAAATTCTCATACCTCCTCATCTTTGTCGCTCACACAAATTATATTTCTCGTTCAAATTCTAAATAGCAAGAGTAAACTGTATCATATACACATCTATATGTTCGCTTTATCCATTGATGTACTCTCTCACTCTCTCTCTCTCTTTCTCTCTTTATCATATTGTCTAAAGCGATGCATCATGATTACAAGCACGGTATTAAAAACCACGAATCTAATTTGGAAGTTTCAATGGTTAACTTTTGTTCTCTTTTAAATTGAATACTGTAGAAGCTTTTCCTGTGAGTATTCGCAATTTTGGTAAATTTTTTTATACACGTTTTTTTTATAAAAAACAAGTTTAAAGAACTTGAGGCACTTGAGGCTTAGACTTAGATTGCAGATTTCGAGGAAAAATCTTTTATCTAAAATTAGGGTCCTGGGTACCCTGGGTACCTGACAAACTCCACTTGAACAAGGAAGGAAGGTCACTCGTCAATATTTCAAGTGCTTAATAATTGAGAGTTATTATCAGTAATTACTGATATACATTTGGGAATCATGTAGAAAATTTCTTTTGAAAGAAACTCATCTCATTTATATTCATGAATTACAAGTTACAAATTCTATATCAATATAAAGTAAGATATGTCAAATTATTGACCATACTTTTGAAATTATATCATTTTACGAACAAGCGAGGTTCACTTTCGGATTGAGTTGTTTCACTAATTTTGACGTCATATTTCCTCTAATATTTACTCCTGAGATAAAATTAACAAGACGACTTTTAAAGTCGAAAATTTCGCATAATACTTGAACATCAACGACGAAGACGCGTGAAACGTGACTCCTGCAGCATTATGCATTTTGAATGAAGCGTTACACAAAATATACACAATGTATTGTACACACAGGTCATAGATACCCTGTTTTTTTTCAATGAAAAATCTCAATCCATTAAAAAGAAAATTCCTTAAAAAATGCGACTAAAGAATAGTTTTAAATTTTTTTGAAAATGAAGAAGAAAAAATGAACTTTTCATTCTTTGATGCCAGAAACCTCATTTTGTGCTTTGAAGGAACTTGTGATATAAAGACTTCTTTCACTTGCGCAAAGTTTATATCAACTTCTTTCTATAAACAGTAGAATTTATCTAAAATTGAGAAATATTCGCTTTCTGATATGAATGATGGCCCACCACCATCAAAATCATTGGACTTTTCAGAAAAAAATTGAATATGAGGGGGGGGGGACGAAGGATATAAAATTTTTTGGAAATTTACCCCCCCCCCCTGGACATTGTGACTTTTGATCCCCCGGACAGCAGGTCTAACCCCCTGCCCCGGACAAGCATCAGTTGACCCCTTTGAGAGCAAGTTTACCCCCCCCCAGGACAAGGCAAATTTTGTAGATCTTTCAAAAAGGTTTTCACTACCTCCCCCCTCCGGATATATATCCTCCAGTCCCATGTACGGACATTTTCTGGAAGAGCCCATTAATAGCAAAAAGCAGTAGAGTAGTTGAGCTCCAGCTTCTGGACTAGAAAATGGCAGGGTAAAAACTAGCCAACTTTAAGCTTTAAAGAAATAATACTTTTTGAGATTAAACTTTGATTCCTTTATAACTGCTTTAAACTGCATCCCATTAAACAAACCCTCCCCAATCTCTTGTCGTTTATCCCGTGAAAAATATATAGGAGAAAGATTCCAGAAAAGTAACAAGAATCTTAGTGCAGAAATGGGAATCTTATACAAACAACGGTACCATGATTCAAAATGAAAATCCTAATTAGCAAAAGGTGTATCAAGATGGGTGAAGTTTGATTGAAGCTCGATTAGTTTGATTTATTACCTTGTTGTCCATTCTTTTTACATTCCGATGGCTTATTAGCAGACGCCCACGCTAAAGCTTAAAGAGCGAGCCAATTATCTATCATCCCATCGAGGAGGAAAAGCTGGAACTTTTACTAACCAAACTCATCGAACACCAATCAAACTTCATCGGATAAAAAACTGTCATCATTAACGAGGGACATTGTGTGGTGGTGTACGATGGGGCTGGATCTAAATGTCCTTTGTACGGCGGTGAAAATAGGTTAATTTGAAATCTGCTGTATATCCCAATGTACGGCAGTGTCTAGGCAGGGTCGTTTCGATTATATACAAAAATGATTGCTGAATTTCAATTGACATGATGTCTAAGAAATACTTGCTAAAACTGACTGTTTGTCACAACTGGATTCACTATTAACACATAACTATCTGGTGAAAAAAGGAAAAAAAGATCATACCTGTGCTGTTTGTAGTTTTAGTGAAGAAGAGAAGAAAGGGTATAATAATGTTGCTGTGGAAAATTAACTCTTTTTGTACTACTTACTGACCATGATCAATTTATTGGTGCATTCACTAACTACACAAATATAAAATACTTAGTAGTAAACGAATATTAAACCTCTTTAAACACTCTCAAAAAGACCAGAAAACATGATAAAAATTTATACAGCAGCAGCAGTTTCAAAAGCATGTGCAATCAAGCAGCGAAAGCATCCAACGAGGACCTTTTTTTAAACATCTGTTTCCCAGGCATAGCCTTCCTGGAAAATTTGATCTGTTGGTCAAAAGTTTCAAAAATCTTATTCCTAGAAATTAAGATCTGTTTCTCCTCAAAACCTAAATTTTTAATCTCAAAGTATCTTCCCTAGAAAATTTGGTCTGTTTCCACAGTTTTCAGAATCAAAATTTTGATCTGTTCTCCCAGCTTATAAGAAATAGGATATCTGTTTCCCTCTCCTGGAAATTTTCATCTGTTTCCCTTGCTTTTTGTGATTGATATCTGTTTTCCCACCGAAAGTTCAATCTGTTTCCAATGCAATATCATCTTTTTGGAAACAGATATCTGTTTCCCATTTATTATATGTCATCTCCTAGAAATATTGATCTGTTTCTCTCTGATGACGTCATCAGCTGGAGCGGGGAAACAGATAGTTTTAAGAAAATGGTCTCTCCTAGAAAATCGGATCTGTTTCCACATTTTTCAAAAAAAGCTCTCTCCTGGAAAAGGGAAACAGATATTTCGGGGAAATGGGCTCGTTGGCTGCTTCTGAAGCAGTCATTAAAAAGTTCTCACGATGGATGTTTACAAAGGGTTGGTTACACTTCTTGCACTAGCTTATTTTATTTATTAAGAAAGGCCCTGTTTTTTATCGCTTTTTATCTTTGTGAGTGAGTCCACCTTTAGAATATTGGCCGTAGTACGCCCGCAGTCAAACGCACACGCCATAATTTGCGCCCTAAAAATTTTCTCGATACATAGAAAGACTATCGTAATACTTTCGCTATGCGAAATTAATAAATTGCATTAACAATAAATGATGGGATAAAAATTCATAAAAATGAATATAAAGATAAGAAAGTTTTTCTTCATTAGGCGCCTTTCTTGTTCTTTTATTTCAGGTGCAAGAACATGACCTATTCGTTTATTCAATTTGATGTTACCAGAATTTAAGCCTTGCAATAATTGGTCATCAAATTTGATTTTAACTTCCCCTCTAAAAACCAACAGGAAGTTCGATCCTCCATAATGAAACATTCCATTTTCGTGACCCTTGTGCACGTGATCTCCAACTTTTACTGCCATTTCAAATGTTGATACTTCAGTCATTCTAACTGCTATAAACGCAATCAAACCAATATTTGGATTGTCGGCTTTGATGTAAACGATTCCTCTTGTTGCGACATGCGCTAAGTATGGTAGTACGTTTCTCAAGATTGGATATCCACCTTCTATGTACGGTTGTGAAAAATAACTTCCTTCAACCAAATCGAGATAGTGGATAATGCCATTAACAGGGTTATGAAATCTATGACAATTGGTAGCGCATAATAAGCCTTGATAAATTGTTCCCCCATTAAAAGCAGCCGCCAATGGGTTCTTGTCCAAGACGAACTCCATAGACTAATTTTGTTCCTTTATCCAAAATTGATCATACTTTTTGACGTTCCATGTAACTTTGTAAGGGATTGCTTCACATGGATTAACAATTATGCAATCATCTTCTTCATCATTCACTGATCTTGCTCCATCTTTAAACTTGCGAACAAAAAAATCGTCCCAAGAAGTGAAACCCCAAAAAGGCTTTGATGGATCGCAGACATATGTTTTTTGAAATTTGGCATGGCTTCTAGGGCTTCAATGCTGAACCAACCTTTAGGTGCATCAGTTAATACGTAACAAGAAGATTTGCTTGTTAAGTACTTAACCCATTCAATCAAAATTTCCTTCATCAAAGCATTCAATTTCCAACTGGCGTTGCTATTGGGCTACTGAAAATACAATACAGTGGTGCAGTGATTGGATTTTCATGATCAAATTCATTTATACATTCGTGTTGATCACAATTAATGCCTCTTGCCAGGACTTGATGCACAGTTTTCCTGGTGGTAGATGAACTGTTTGTTCTTCATACATGTGATGAAAAGCATGTGTATGATTGGATCCGTTTGAATTGCTACTAGAAGTTCAGTAATTGATGGATGGAAACCACATTCTTTTGCTGCGTCTTTGATATCATCATCTGTCATCTTTTCCATACTTTCTGCCATAGTCTTCTCAACTGGAAAATACTTTTTCATTACGTCGAAACTTTTTTGGTAAGTTTGTTTCAATTTTCGTAACTTTTGGTCTATCCATTGATGGAAATTTTTCTGATTTTGTGGCTGATATTTGATTTCTTGCCATCTTTCCTCTCCCATTGGTAGACATGATCAAAAGTCTTTTTAATCTTTTCATGCAATTTTACTTTTCACTAAAATGAAATTATTCATAAAAGTGAGAACTAGAAAAAAACCTTTGAAAAAAAAAAAATACCTTTGGGAAAGTCTCGTGTTAATAAAGAGAGTGTGTCACAAAATTTGCTTAACCCTTCGCGCGTTTTCCCTGAAGGAAATTTTTTTATAACTTTTGATTAGATTTAATAATTTTCTCATAAAATTTTCGCAGTGTGTTTATAATATGTATTGACACCTGCTATTGATAACGCTCGAGGAAATCAATGAGCGGGAAAAAAGTGTCTTTGGCATTACCACGGGTTTCAATAAATGATATTTTCGCCCCGGGTTTAACTTGACTCGATTATATGCGATATGAGCGCAATTTTTGCCTGATAAGGCGTTTGTAGATCGAGAATTTTAAACTTGTCAGTAAAATAATTGATGCACGAAACGTTGGACCGCTCATTTCAGAAAATCGAGAAGTTTTGTCAGGAAAGAAGAAGATGTCTACAAGGTATGTTTATAAATTCTCTCAATATGAATAATCTGACTATGATGATCTTTACTAGAGGGATATCAAAGAAACAATGTGAGGTTTATTATTGGGTTGATCATCAATTGGGTCTCACTTAGCCTTCAGATACCTGTTTCTAACTGGGTGGAATCTAAATGATAATTAAGTTTGACCTTTTTTTCGTCTTCATATTGATAGCTTTAGGCAGTTCTTTGGTGGTGGAAAAACTGTGTGATTTTGAGGGCAGCCTTGAGACCTGGAGATCTTATTCAAGACTCTCCTACTCGATACAATCAATAAATTTTTCCACTCGATGACTAATCGATTTCGATCGATAACCAGAATATAATCAACTGATATCAAATCCATCGATTGGACTGATTGGAAATATCAATTGTATCGAGTGGGAAAGTCTGGAAATAGAAGATCAGAATTAGAATACACCTTATCTGAAACTCAGCCAACCAGACGGCCGTAATCAATTTAAATCGATATTAATCGATTAATGTAATGATGATCAGCTTTTAAACCAGACGTCGCGCTCGATAGGATCGATCATCGGAACAGCTCGATGACGGATCGATATGTGATCGATGGATTACTTAACGATCCGGATAGGAGATCGATGGAAGATTCAGCCATTAAAAAGTCTTGAGTATCATCGATCCTTCGTTGATCCATTATCGAGCTAGTATTTCAAAGCGAGTATATCGATTCGTCATCGATCGTTAATCGATTTGTTATCAATCGTAAATCGAGTACGAGTCGATAGGGTTGATAAGATCGATAAAAGATCAACGATAGATCGATAAATAATCGATAACTAATCATAAGCTTAAAAAAATCTTGAGTATTGATCCTCTATCGATCTCCTATCCGGATCGTTAAGTAATCCATCGATCACATATCGATCCGTCATCGAGCCGTTCTGATGATCGATCCTATCGAGCGCGGACGTCTGGTTTAAATCAATTTTAAAAATCTATTACGATAGCTAATCAAGGACAAAAAAATTTACATTTTTAAGTAAATTCAGTTATGAAAATACTTTCTCTCTGATTTAAAAAAGTTGATAGAAAATAACTGATGTATATGGAACAATTAAATAATGAAGATATTATATCACAAGCATAATAAATTAATCCCTTTCATGGACTGAACCAGTTAGATTGAGCACATACTGAAAGCTACCTTTATGGTAAAATAAAGTATTATATAAAACCTAAGAATACACTATTTACTTTATTACACAAACATTACTAGTATTTTTATTAACAGGAATTGAAATTCCGTGTTAATAAAAACCTTTTAAATCAATAACCAGTCACTGTTTCCTTGAAAAAGAAGAAAAAGTTGTGTTTTAGATCGTGGGAATTTTAAGGCCATTGAATTTCTCTAGTAATATTCTTGTAATAACATTAATAAAATCTTGTATTTGGAAGGTTATATTTAAGATAAATTAATTTTTTAATCATTATATATAATAGAATTCTAGCTACTAGTAGTAATATATTACGAAATTAATAAGAATATTATATGCACATTAAAATATCATAAAACAAAAGTAATTAATAATTTCTCCTACTGTACTACATCCACATAGTACGTACACACTAAAATGTCGAAAATGGAATACCCCCTACCCCTGTACGCAAATGGCCTATACCCCCTCCTGGTAAGTACGTACTTTTTCATTCACCCCTCAGTTGATTTTTAATTCAAATCGTTTGTTTTGGATCTTTATTTCATACATGAAACTCAATGTTTATTAAGACACTTTTTCATTTCTCTGATGCGTATAAGTAGCGTAAAAGTCGACAAAAAACAAGCAAAAAAGGCTATGAAAAATTTTTCTCTGGGTACGTACATTTTCCTTTGACCCCTCCCCTCCCCCTGTACGCAAGAATACGCATTATTAAAATTGGTATGAAAAGTATTAGAATAATATTTAAAAAAATTAAAACTTGAATTGTGCACGTAATTTTTCAAATAAAGATAACTTTGAAAGTACTTCTTGATAAGATCCATCATCTTTTGGTCTCGTGCATATTATCGACGAGGTTTCTTTAAACGCCACATTTTGAAGTTCATTAAACTTTGAAATAACTTTTTCATATTCCCCTGTTAGCTTGACTTCCAACTGAGCCGAAAGTTTGAACAATGTTTTGTCATCCATTTTCCCATTCGATGCTTTATAGAGGAACCTCTCTTTACAATATTGGTCAATTAACAAATCTTCACCAATAAGAATTTTTTTCAAAATGATTGACGTTTTTGTTTCTACCTTTCTGAAGCTAGTTTTTACATCCCTTCGTGCTAAAAGAAAAATGAAAAGCATGGTTTGATAGTTTGATTAATCACAAACCCAATCTTGTCCAATCTTATAAGCTGTTAGTTTTTTATGCTGTTATTCTTATGTGGCTCTTCTCAAACAATGACATGAGGATATATCAATTTACAGAAAAGATAGTGTGTATATGCCTACCTTTTTCAGGTTTTCCATTGTCATTTTTTACTATGGGTGTTGACATTGCAACAGGTGGTGGAATATCTAAAAGCAAACCAAAGTTTTTAGCCTCATCGTTTACAATAAATATTCTTCTTTTCTGTAGCGTTTCTGCCTTTCTCCCTTACAGGATGGCTGACTCGAATTCAATTGTTGAAATGGTCAAACACCGGACCCCACGGGTTGAGTGAGCAGAGAATTTGCTGAAACACATCAAAGGTAATCAAAGGTAGGTTGAAAAAGAGTATTTTAATTTTGTTCATTTTATTAACATTTGATGAAATTGAATAAATATAAAAAATGCTACCTTTGCTTGAAGACTGATGAGAGATATTTGTTATTGATGTCAGTGTGCTGGATGAGTCTGAAAATTGAAAACCAAATTACATGATTTAATAAATTACATTTACGTTTAAATGAATGGTCAATGGTCAATTTTATGAAACACTATAAAACAGTTTTTTAGAATTGGTTTCTGATTCTTGGTGCTTGCAAAAGCAGCTGTGCCTTTGTTCTATTGTGGATATAGTATGTGTTGACATGTCATAGAGTATTGGTTAGTATACATACATCTAGTGCGCTTTTCTGAAGGGATGCTCATAATTGTTGTCATTGGTGATGCTGCACCTACATTTAGAGTTTTAAAATAAATTTGAGACTTTGAGAAAATTTAATAAATTTTACGTAGATTTGTTTTACGCATTAACCTGCATTAACCTGAGCCCAAAACAATTATTTTAAATTAGTAATTTTATTAATCTACTATAATAAACAAATACCTGATTCTTGAGATCTTCTCTTAGAAGGGGTTTTCATGAGGGGTGTAGCCAGTATTTCGTCTTCCGGTGTTTCAAGGCTTATGGATGAACAATCTGTATAGAACAATTTTTAAGTACAATGTATAGTCACTTGTAAAACCGTAGCCGTACAATAATTTTAAGGCTCGTCATTTATTTGTTATAATATTGACCGTATATATTTACCATTGATTTTTAGGTTACCAATTGGCGTAACTGGAGTTCCCAAGCTATTTTCTAAATCAACATTCATGTCTTCAAGCAATGGCGTTTGGTTGAGTGACCGGCTCTATAATACAAAGAAAATTTTGGTAGGTAGCCTTCTTATTCTTGTTTGATATGAATAACTTTTTCTAAAAGCATGTTCTAGTGACATAAACAATCCGACCAGATAAGTAGTTGCCTTGGTTTCTATAGTTATTTTCAAACGTGATTTTAATTTGAATATACCTTCGCTTTGAATGGGTTTTTATGGTTGAGTGAATCGAGTATGGTTCTTTTCCCTTCCACATCTTTTATAACGAATGCGGGAATCACTTTAGGGTCCAGGCTTTTCCAACAATTTGCAACATAACTCATTTCTCTTTCATAAGTCCATGTTCTGAAGTGGTGTAGAGCCTTAGTGAATAGAGAGGAAGGATAAAATATAACTAGAATCGAGAGTCAAAATTTAGGTCTGGAGCTGGAAAAGCCTTAGAGGACTCAAAAATCTTTAACAGAATAATCCAGGGGAGATGAGAATGTCCTTAGAAATCCTTTGAAAAAAAAGCTAATTTATAACAACAAAAGATAATTCTTGAAAGTTCTATAATACTTTTTGAAATTTGCCTGTAACGTCGTGGAATAAGATTCCCTGGGTGACTTCTTCCCAAACGCCAGGAACGCTCAAAAAGTCAGCAATAGTCTCCAGATGGGCTTGCCATTCGAAGGGCTTCGTTTCCAAGATTTGGAAAGGGACTAGTGTGTCCACAACGGCTGGGAGCTTGTCGAGGTTCTTTTGCACGATTTTCATACTTTCACATTCTTTATTGTAGCTTGTTTTCTCAACATACTCTCTGTGGACTTGCAACCTGACGAAACACGTTTGGATCACGTTGTCCGGATGATGGTTCGTCGCATGTTTTGCAACAACTTTTAGAAAGTTGAAAGCCCTCTCTTCATCCTCCGTGTTTGCTGAAGCCAATGGCATGATGCGCTGTTGGTTCGCCGCGTGGTCCATCATAGCGTGGAAATACTGACCCTCCATCCTCCTGCTGGTCATCTTTTTCTTCTTGGATGGATCGAGATGTTGTTTTGACTTGATCCTCGTCATAAATGTCACATTGAACAAGCGTAGAATGCTAATCGGTGATCTTTTGGCTTCTTTGGCGTACAATGTCCCTTGGATTTCGCAAAAATTTCGCAACACTGAAAAGACGTCGTTGTTGATCTTATTTCTTAAGGCGACTGTACAATCGATCAAGGATTTTCTGTAATCAACGCCACGCTTGGCTTCTTTTAATGAAAACGATGCATCTTTCGTTATTTCAAAGACAGCTCGATCGCGTTTCTCCAAATTGAATGGAAGCAACTCGTACACGTTCTTCAAATGTCCAAGTGTTGTATGGAGTGGCTCGACGGCTAAGATCTCATAGTTTTCGAGATGGCATTTCTCTAAAACAGATTTTTTTTTTAATTTATTTTCCAATGAATAACTATTACATCAAAAGGAAGACTTGGCAATTTCATATTTTAAATTATTAAAATTTTATCATTGCTGTGTAGGGATTAAGATATTGTATTTCCAAACTCAAAATGAATATCAGAACTTTTTTTACCTGGAGTCAATAGCGGATCATGAAAAAGCAAAGCCGGTAGTCGAACTGACCCAGCGATTTTTTGCCTTAGTTTCTCCAAAAGGTCTTTTCTATCCTCAGATCTACCATAATATTTTTCTCCTCGTAATCGTAGCTCCTCGGTGATTTCAATTTTAGCTATTCCATCTAGCAAACTAGTCGATCCTTTAAGTGCGCATTGTTCACCATATCTTAAAAAGAACATAGTATGCCAGCTTTGAATATATAATAATTGGTTTTTAATGATAAAAACTGGAATTTTTTTCTCACAAAATCATAGATAGTAGAGATAAAAAAGAGTACATACGTTGTTAACTTTAATCTTTCAATTGTGGAGGCAAGAGTTTTCTGAGGACAATATTTCACGTAAGCTGTATCGCTCATTCTCTTTGCGTCGACATCACAGGCCCAGCAAAAAAAATCGCCACCTTTCTGATTTCCTGCCTCAAGCTGACAGGCTGGAGCGTCACCTAGTAGTAAAAATGTATGTTAAATTTTTTATCGCAAGAAAAAAAAATGGTTTTCTATGCCGAAAATGTAGTGCTGAGATATAAAATATTTCAGTGGGAATTGATTTAGCCAGATAAGTTACCTACCTTTAAAAAATCTCATTATGTCCCGGATCTCCTTGCCATCATGTTTTAAGGGTTTTGTTGAAAGTTCGATGATGTCTTTATGCATCGTAAACAATACTGAACATGATCAGTAAGTGTGATGCATTGGATATTGTTGAACCATCGTGCCAACAATCCAGGAATCTTTGTCTCTGTAAAGACTTAAGTAGGGCCGATGATTCCTCTATGGTTTTTGACCGGTCAAATTCTTCTCCCATCCGATCGAATTCAATTTCAAGTTGTTCTCTTGTTACAGTGTTGTAAAACTCACAGTCGTGTAATCTCATGAACTGAGCCGTCTTCCTTGCCAGCTTTTCACGAACCTGTTGGATTGTAAATTTCCGGCCTGTAAGCAAAAAAAAAAAAAAACAGTTCCAAAATTTATTAGAAATCCAATCTATCCATCTATCTAATACCACTTTTTTATTTCATTGATGGCGGACGTCAATCAAACCTTTCGTGAGAATCATCAAAAAACGAGCTAAGGGACTGGATACGGGTATTATTGAAATTATTACCTGATGTTGTGAAGGTTTTCACAGTCACGTCTGTGCCGTTCAGGACTAGTTTTTCGTACTCTTGAGGGACAATCAATTCACCAAACGTATATTTACCCTGAAATTTATAGTTGAGATTCTTTGATTTTCATTTTTAAGTATTTTTTAAAGTTTAATTTATCATTGAAATAGTGAATCCAATATTGATAGGCAACTCAATTCAATGAAAGATACCTTCTCTACGTCCTTCCTCAATTCTTCCATAAGCTTTTTATCCGTCATTTCCATTGGTACTGGCACGTTTGTATCCAAGGTTCTTTTAACAAATAATACAGCAAAGCATTAAACAAGGTTTTGGCTTCGGAAAGACAAGGTCAATTCTACCCTAATAAAAAACTCAACAAAGGTGCGCAAATCAAGCCTAAATAAAAATGTATTATTTGAAGTTTAATGATAATCGAATGACAAAGTGATAAGAACCTTCGCTTTGCTCGACGGAAGTTTTCACTCTTCGGCTCAGTCTCGAACCTCTCCAAATTTACGTCGTTTTTCTTTAGAAGTGCTTTCATTATCTGGCCATCGTTACCTGGGGTATTACCTGTAACGAACAATATATAGTATATAAGTCTACTAAGTTTTAAGGTTGGACATGATTTAAATAGTTCCTTTAACAAGTTTCAGAGTGGCAAAGATTCCATTATAACATACCATTTTTATGCTTCAGATTATATTTGCGGGCCAGCTCTGCGTAATTAGGAGACGTCTGGTCAGGTAAAGAATTCACCTAAATACAAACGAAAGACTGTAACGTTTACAAAATTTCGAAATTCGATCAATTTAAACACACGGCACCTATCTAATATTAAGGGCCTGTTAAGCAAAGAAAGTAAAATGCTATCATGGGCTTAATTGTCGAAATTCGAAAAATTAAGCCCATGGCACTTTTGTTATTCGAATTCGAATATGAAAAAGGTGCTTCGATGTATTAATACTTTGATTTTATTTACTAAAATACGAACAAAAGTAAAACGCAAAAAAATACTCCTACAAACCTGCGCAATGCAGTTTTCACGGTCCCAATTATAATTATCCAAATTTCCGAAAGGTTTATGTGGTTGTTTTTCTCCGCTTTCAATTTTCTTCCGCACTTCTTTAGTTCTTTCAATAGCTTTTTCAATTGGTTCCAAGGATTTTAGTTTACGTAACTCCTCTCTCTTACGCCTTGATGTGATACCACCTAAACTCCTGAAATAATATTTAACATATCAAATTGAAATAGGGATCATCCATAGCTTTAAGCTTTCTCAACTTGTACACTCGAATCTAGTCTTGATTAGATAAATTTTACGCATTAAAAATAGATCTGATTGTTTGTTTGATTCGACTAATTTTCAAATGAACTACTGTATGTCAGATTTCAATCGCTACCTGATTACGCTCGTTTCCGCATCCTGTCTTTCAATGTCCTCTTTTGCTTCCTTTACGATTTTCTCTCTTTCTGCTTTTGTTACTTTCACCTTTCTCTCCTTTCTCTCCTTTCTCTTCTTCTTTTGCGGCCTTTCTTGTTCGATAGCTTGTTCGGTTATTCGAAATAGTCCGATACGCTCAGCTTTTTTAACTGCGACAAGGTCTTTCCTGTTTACTAAACGTGCCAAAACTACACGAAGCTCATCATTAGTTGTACACCCAAAACAGTCAAACATACAATGGGCTTTCTGTTCACTATCAGTCAAGGCTAACCAATTTTCTTCACTGAAGACTGTTAAAACACTTTCTTTGTCTGCAGCATTGTTTCTCAATTTGTGTATCTGATCTTTGATCTTTACAAAGTTTCTGGAAAATACACCGTAATCAAGCTCTCCTATACCTCTGATTGACTTGAATATCACGTTAAACCTAGAATAGAACAACCAAAAAAATATGCAATCAAAACTGAAAAAGAGTGTGTATAATTTTAGAACCTGAAATTAGTAAAAAAATTGAAATTTGCATCAACAAAAATTAGAAAAAAACGAATATTTAATAAATAACCTGTCATATTTGCGTTCATCGACGGCTGCGTTTTTGAATAGCGTAAAAGACACGACTTTCACAAAGCCACATGTAGCCGGGTCGAGGATTGATGTCGTTGTCATACCTAATATAAGAAAGAACAGCTTCGATTCAAGATCAAGATTCAAGACACGTTTTTTTTAAGAACATCGTACATTTTTAAAGCCTTCGGATGTTCTTAACTTTTTGAGTTGAGTTGCAAGCCTAAAAATGTTCTTGCCATATTCTTATTTTTGCCATTTTGAAAACATATTTGGCCATTTTCATAACAAATGGGATGTTTTCGAGTCCCCAAAGCCTTAAAATGTTCTTAACTATTTTGCCATCGAAAACTTATGTTCCTATATAGTTTGTTCTTATAGGATAAAAAAAATGTACGCCTTAAATCGATTATCCACCGGTATTTGTCCACATTCTAAACCTTGCCATACGGATTGAATATAGCACTTTCTTTATTTTCACTCGGTACATTTTTATCAAAAACATTATTCGAAACATTTTCTCTGGCGTTTTAAAAACCGCGCGGGTGTCGTTATTTTCCATCCAAGAGTCTAATATCGAGTGGGAAATAAAGCGGTCATCGTAGCCGAAAAGATTTTTGGGGGTAAACATCGGGACTTGATTTTGGGAACTACCAAGCATTTGGAGATATCGCACTCTATAGAACGTGAAATGAAGTATGTCAACCGGGTTGTTGAGTCAAAATTGAATTTTCATTATTAAAACCTGCTCAAAAACGAAAAAATAAAGACAAAAAGTTGGTTTTTTAAACATCCTAAAGTGATCATTTTTGACGTAATGCAAAATAGAAGATGTGAAAAGTAAAACAATGGAGTAAATATGAAATTCTTGGATGCTTGGTAATTAGCAAAAACAGAACGGAGTGAAAAGTCCCTTGAGGGACAATCAATAGAAACTCGTAATATCGGGAAATTCCCAAAAGACAGCCTTACGAACGATTTCCCGTAAAAGTAAGATTTCTGCCTGCATGTGAAGATCTATAAAGTGGAAATCAATTTTTCTTGAAGTGTAAAAAAAAGTTAATTGCCACTGATCACATAGACTTAAATAATTTCACACTCGTTTTGACTTTTATTTCAAAAGGTACTTACATTTCCATCAGGGACAGTAACGTCGAAACTACAGTATGTCCCAAAAAACGGATATTCAAAAAAAGTAAAATCCTCATAATTTATGCCAAATTTCATGACTTTAATATATATAGTGATATTGACTGAACTTTTTTTCAATTATTAGATAATGCATTGTGAAGGCGGGTCTGTTACGTCAGATTTGTCCAACGGAATTATTTCATTTTTCAACTAACAAATGACCTTACAAAAGCGTTAAAAAGTTTTCGCTCAAAAGTGGAGACCGGCATTGAGGGTTTTAATTTATATAGAAAATTTTCCGAGTTTTTTGGGACACACTGCACGGAATATTCGGGAAAGGTGGGATATTGAAGAAAAATTTCAGAATTTATTAAACTTGATAACTCTGTTCCTCTTGTACAAATTTTTTTTATAAAAATCTTCAAAATTAGCTTCTAACTTTCAAATTAAACAAATTTCGTGGTTAATTGTTCTTTCCGATCATACATAAAGAATTACCGACAAACCCGATGGTTGACGCATTTAAAACATGACCATCGCAAAGTCTCGATCTAGTAAATTTATCACGATGAGGGTTACAAGGTTTCATTACATAGATTTCATCTCCAATGTGCAAACTAATTTCAGTTCTATTACAATTTTGTTTGTCATTAGCTGGATAAATTTCTCATGGTATTATGTTACCATAGAGCAGTAATTTGTATAATCGTTAAACGGGTTTAAGATACATTTCGCCTTCCATTGCCAGCTATTTTTCATCCCTGAAAGTAGAAAGTAATATATAGTATACAACCATAAAAAAAATTGAAATAGTAATTCATTTTGTAAGAGGGAAAGTCTTTAATAAGAATCGCAAGGCTTAAATCTTTTGAGAAAACAGTACCATTTCTTCAGTTAGAAATTTTTCAGTTTCTAAAAAATTCTTCATAAACTGAAGTTGAAGCTGACAAAGGATTTCTCTCGAAGAATAGGAGGTAAAGATATGAAAAAGACTGACCTTGATTAGTTGTACATAGAGAACCATCATTAGGGGATAGAAGAACAAGCAAGCGAACCTTATTATCCTGAAATGTAGAAAAAAATAATCAGAACAATCTACACTTAAAGCCACCGCGATATTTTAAAAGCTTAAGCTCGTCACCAGTCCCCAATATAGGAAAATCGAATAAGGGCCGAGATACACCCGCCGAAGTATCAAGTGTAAAATTCAAGTTTTCAGGAGTATATCAAAGTGTCTGATTGGTAAAAATAAAGATGGTTATGTTCAGTATACGATTTTGGAGCGTTTTTAGCGACCATATTCACATGGTTACATCATTTATTGTAACTAAGTGAATATATTTAGGATCAATGAAAATGGGAAGGGACAAACGTACCATATGACATCAAATACATACCTCATCCTTGAAGACATCTCCTCGAATATTATCAATACTTTGCATCCTAATTTTGTAACTTTTAAATGATATATTTATGTTTTTGCTTTTTAATATTTTAATAATATTTTAATAACAGTTCTTTGTACATAATAGGCCGTGGCCAGCCCCCTCGAAACGTTTTACTTTTACAGTTTTAAACTAGCTAAAAACTCAGAAACAAAAATTCAGTCAATATGAGTACTTCATCATTAAAAGCTTTGCTCACTGTAAAGGAATCAAAATACATACCTTTAAAAATCAAACATGATACCAAATGGAGTTAAACCAGATTGAAGGCTGCTTTAGAGCCACATGCTTTGATAGTTTGAATTCCTAAAAATTAAAAATATAATACAGATAATAAAAAAATTTGATCACGGTTTAGAAGCTCCATGAAAGCTTTTTAGGTCTGAGTAGCTTAATTTTGAATGGTTTTGCACTTTTATTTTTATTACTTTGAACTTTTGATGTCTGATGCTGCATGATAAATTTTAGCATACATCTGATTGATCAGAGGGAGAGTCGGAACTAAAATCTTTGACATACATGTATATTACTAAAAGGGTACATGTTTGTTTTTTATAAGCATAACGTTTATAAGCATACCAAGACCTGAATTTGTCTAAAAATAAGCATATTACAAGCATATTACTGAGCTTGCTTTTGAGGTGTGTAAGTGAAAATGTTTAATACAGTGCACAGCCTGCATTAAATTAACAAAACGTTTCTTCAAACGGCATTTTAATTTAAAAAAATACAAGCGTAAACGTGGCAATTGTTCACAACTTTCCTGAAAAATCTTATAAATATCCTCATGTATAGCAATGACAGATTTTGAAAAAATTGGAGACTCAAATTTTTCGGTAAAATAAGCCTGAAACAGTTTAACCCTCACAGTCACAAAGTCAATATCAAAGATACTTAGTAAAAAAATCAAAGATTCTTAGTAAAAAGAAAGATTCTTAGTAAAAGAAACAAAGATTCTTAATAAAGCACCAAACAGCACCAAAAACTCCTAATAAAAAAATAAAGATTCTTAGTAAAAGAAAGAAAGATTCTTAGTGAAGAACAATGCGCTCTGAGCATAAGTTTGTTCAGGTGACAAAAATCATCAAGCACGCAAGCTGCAATGTGATTATTTTACATATGGTGACCACACAAAAAGCAGTTGCGTTGTGTTTTTCAACACAATTTTTGAAAAATTGCGGATAAAAATCTTACAAACACTTGAGGATCAAAACGCTGGCTACGCTGAATCTACAAAATTCTTTGAATAATATTGCTAAAAATCCGACAAATTTTCTGACTAGAAAAGAGTCGGATTTTTAAGATGGAAAGTGAGTCGGTCGGAGCACGTAAACACAACTTATTTGTGACCGTGGCCTTATAATGGTCATCAATTCTACACTCTCCAAATACAAATGACTGGTTACTGAGGGCAGTACTAAGAAATATTGGCTGAGGTCAAGTACGACCAACCTTGTGAGGTTGTTGCATTGACAGAGGTCAATATTCCAGTACAGTACAGCCCTCACTTATTGGTCATAATTGTATTTGTTTAACAATTGCCTTTTAAAGCTTGCCCATACTCTTACTTTTTAGCAAACTTGGAGTTATCCTGAGTAACCTGATAACAACTGGTCATAATTTTCTTACAAGGACAGTGAAACCTCTACTGTCTGCTACTGTAAAGGCACTTGAAAATTATAAGCATCTGAAGTTAAAAGTCCTCCCACAAAATTTCCACAAAGTCAAAAACTGAATTTTCCTGCTGCGGTACCCTTATTTCAACTTTGTCTCTACTTTGTTGTTGTTCCCAGCCTACCCTAACAGAGCCCACTCTTGGCGATACGTGGATCTCAAGAAAATGAGATTAGTCAGATTATTTGTTTTCGCCCATCCTTTTAGAGATCTAGCGTCTTGGGCAGAAAATAATCACAATATGATCTCAGGTTAACTTGGAGCGTACTTGGAGAGACGCTGATTTAAAATTATCACTGGTTTATCAAGCTCTCCATACTTACTTTCTTTCTACCATTTCTTTTCTTAAAGCAAATAGTCTTCTGAATTGATTTATTATTCTTTACTAATGATGTTGCTATAATAAATGGTAACAAAACTATAGTTGTTTAGGAGAACGCAACAGTCTATAACTAACTATATGGTTATTGAATATAATAACAAATTACTCCACATACATTAATTACTTTCTCTCCGCCATATCATCCAGCAGCCAGTTAGAACGTCATAAGTTATCTTGCCTTTAAGGTAACAGCTGTGGAGTAATTAAGTATTTAAAAGACTTACTTGTTGTTGTTGTGGTGTAATTATTTGCTGTCTCTGAAGTCTGAACTTATAAAAGCTATCACTGTGTGACGATTTTCCTCAAAAGTGCTAGTCAAACTACTAGACTTTCCCCAGACTTTCCATTATTAACAAACAAACAATCAAAACACCAAAATCTTTCACCAAAATTCTATAAAAAAGTTTTAATATTGCTCAAGAGATCAGTCCCTTACCACTGACAGTATCCTGAGTTTGATAAAAGTTACATAAACTCCTATATTACAGTAGGGCACTTGGGCTCATACTTAAGAACGGTTCAATTTAGATTTTTTTTTGGCTATTATTCGCGCACCTTCTGCTACGGGACTTGGATGTCGTCACGAAAATAGTGCCGTACCGATACATTTGCCGTGCTTTTATATTATTAAGAGTGCCGTACTGTTCCCCGCTTCAAAAATAAAATTTCAATTTTTGTTTTGGCGGGAGAATTTTCATCTGGTCTGTGAATTGTATTTCTTGATATTTCCGGGGGGAAACAAGTGTTTTTTTAAGGAAAGGTAGGTGGTAGCACTAATTTGATTGTTGCAGAAGAATGAACAATAGAAGGAAAGCAACTTTGTACTTTCTAAAAAGAAGATAAAATTGCGGACCGAATGGTGGGTCGGGGCTATTTTTCCTTGTTGCTGAGGCGCCGTAGAAGCGCGCCAAAGTTGGAAGATGAGTTTTCTTTGAGAAATAAAGTGAAATCACTTTTTTTTATCAGGCTTATAAAATTAGCCCCGACCCTGGGCTTGATTCCACATGTATAGGCCCACATTTTTCAACAGTTGTTTTCCGTCAAGATCTTCTCAAATCGTTGCTTTTTTAGATAAACTGAGATTTTAGGAGCCGTCTTTGAACTCGAATTTCAAAAAATTCAAGGCACTTAAAAGGATGATTTTTCTTGAAAAAGTAAGAAAAAAGGTTATATTTACTAGAAAAACTTATTTGACGCTCGTATTGTTTACAGTTATTTCAAAAATACATTAACAAGTCAAGCTTTACAAAGATACCGAATCTTGGTTTATTTTGCGGACCCGCATTTTCCAGCTCATTGACGCACTCGAGCGTCATCGCCATCGGTGACGTCAAATTTTGCCACCGCTCAAAATAATGAATATCACTTTGAAATTTTGTGCTTAAATTTTGTATGAGAGCTCCCCTCAAAAAAAGGTTCAGGGGCATGGGGTAAAATTTCTGCCAGATTCGTGTAATTTACAGACCAGACTGAAAATGGCCATTTTGCCATTCTAGGGGTTTTCGATAAATATCAACCCAAAGCCTTGATTTCAACCAAAAGATTACAATAATTATGGATTATTAACCAAAAAGCCGGTCTCTGTGGCAAAAATATTAAACGTGTGCCCGGCTACTTGGGTTAATAATCCGTTAATAGCCCTGCAAGCACGCGCCTGCAAAAATAAACCAATGAAAGTAATTAACAAGTATATTCTATTGTTTTACATCGTAAAAACTCTATAACTGGTCTCTACGGTAAAATATTGACCGGCCACGTGACATCAATTATCCAATCAGTTTTCTTAAAAATGATTGACAGTTGTATTGCAGGGCTATGAATAATCTTGCTGACCAGTAAATGACAATTTGGGAGTTTAATAGTAGTAGTAAAAAAAAGGAAAACGCGTGATTAACAAGGACGAATAAAAGAAAACATGGAAGTCAAACAGAGAGTGATCTTATAATATCTGAAATAGCTAATTGAGAACAATGCTGGGTGATTTGCATGAAATTGTTACGAAATCAATTTTTGGATGGTTTTTCAAATACTTCAAGCTCACTGATGTCTAGATAAGCCATTTTTGGTCCTAAAGTAGCACTGGAGGGTCCTTTTGCTGGAGCAAGTAAAAAAAGAACCTGGGAGGATTGTTTTCCAGAATTTTTTGGGATTTCATTCAAAATTTGTCCCGTGCGCGACACGGTTTAGTAATGTGACCATCTTGGGAAAATTTAATAGAGGCTTAGTGGATTGAATTTCATCCAAATTGTTATGTTTTCCTTTCAACATATAGATTGAAATTTAATAAAAATCATACAAGAGCGAGTTTTGTCTTCACAAAGAATTCATTGCTATTGGAAACTGTGTTAGAAAAATTTGTCCCGTACCCGACATCTCAAAGCTATATGGCTCTTTCTGTATGGAAAACCCTAAGAAATTTCTATTCTTACTATTTCAGATTATCATTTGCATATGAAAGACGATTTCCAAATACTTTGATTTCAAAAGCCAAATCATTTTCAAGTCTCACCTTGGCTTTAGCGTTTTCACAGGAAATAAATATCACACTTGTCCCGTACGCGACACTCAAAGATTTTAAAACACCAGTCAACATCTGAAAACTTACTTACCCCTATTTAATTTGTCTACCTATATGTATCAAAAGACACTATTGTTTGTTATTAGTTGCTTTTTCGAGTTTTTTTTTGATTTGTCTGTCGCGTACGGGACAAAACTGAAATTTTTCTTGTCCCGTACGCGACAAAATTTGAAAAAGTCTTAAAATTCACAAAAAATCTTATTTCCACCAAATTTTTTACATTGATTGGATAATCTAGACTAGATTGCTTCCCAAAATCCCAAATATTTTTAAAGTTTTTTGCCATAATGAAAAATATTGAGGTTGAAATTGCAGATTTTTGTTAAAGTTAAAAGGTTCATGAAGATTTCTCAAAAGTTATTTTGTTCTGAAATGAAGTTTTTTCTTCAAATTGGAAAGCTGTTAATATTGCTACAATTTTGTCGCGTACGGGACAAATTTTTGGCTGGGAAGCCCATGGAAAAATTTGAAAATAGTAAAACGCTCTATAAAGTGTGATGAAACTATTTTTTTCTGCCCAAGTCTTTCAAAAAACGCCCACCGCCCTAGAATTGATACAGCGCAGTGCTCAACTATATCACGTTTTTCAGTAAAATAAAAAAAATGGTGGATGGGTCTGGGTACGAGATTGACGGATTCAAAAATAAAGCATTTTGGTCTCCCTACACAAACGTTGTAATAAAAAATAATTTGATTAAATACACTTCAAAATTCATAAACAAATTTAAGATCAGTATCTTTCAACCATTTCTCTTCCCACTGTTCAAATCGTTCAACCATTTCATCGGTTAGATATTCTTTCCACGTTCCACTTTTACCTTTGTTAATAAATTTGCCAGCATAACCATTATTCATCGCTTTTTTCCTTTCCTAAAAGTATATGGAAGATTTGTAGAATGACTACAACTATGCGAGATTAGTTTCGAAATTAAACCTTTTCGACTGTGATTATGCGGTCAGGGGTCGTTTGTATCCGAACGGGAAAGAGATCGGCTTTTTTGGGAACAGAATTTGCTTTTAGACCAAGTGGGCTTTTCTAGAAAAAACTACACTCTCCACTGTTACAGGGGGTAGGGTTTGAAATGAGGTAGAATTCCACATAGGGGTCTACAAAAATCCGTCAAAAAATAAGCAGAATTCCATTGAGGTAGTGTTTCAACTCCTGTAAAAATCCGGAATCCCAGAAAGGTTTGGACTGGAAATTTAAGGGGGGTTACAGTATATCCGGTTGGAATTCTAATGGGGTAGGTCACAAAAGGTTGGAACTCCTAAACAGGGGCTGTAGAGTTTCTTTCTGGAAAAGCCCGATATGATTCCTAAAATAAGCATTAACGAAATCAACTTACCTCAAAATATTCGTCCTTGTTAACCATAGGATTAGCTTTCATTTTTTCAAAAGATACATGGTCACACAATCTCAGTACATCTTCATCTGATATTGTAACTTCTAGGAAGCTGGCAATTCTTTTAATAACTTTTGGTAAATCTGCTTGCATCTCTTCATACCTTGTAATCAACAAATTTGGTAGCTCTGATTTCTTGTTCCAATAACTTAAAACATGTTTGAAATAAGGACCCCAATGCGGTCCTAAATCTTTTAAGAATAAATCAAGCAGTGTTAGCAAATCTCCCATGCAATATTCTCAAATGGTTGAGATAAGATATGATTACATCTCTTGGATTTCGAATAACGTTGATCATCTAAAGGTAGAAATCAGTAAGAATTAAAATGGTAAAGCTCCTGGGAGTACTTAGACAAAAATATGTGTTGGAACGTGCGGACGGTAAAGGTAGGCTTTTTCACCTTCCAAAGTCTCTAAGGGTTACAAAAATAACATTAAGCCGAAATAGTCTCTCTGAGGGTCGGGTTTTTTACGTTTCACAGTCTCTCTAAGGAAGCGAAAAGCACGAAAACTTTAAAGTCTCATAAGGTCAAGAGAATTTTCGAAACAGTTTCTGAGGGTCACTTTTTCACCAATTTTGTCTCTCTAAGGTTCACTTTTTCGCCAAAATTTAGTCTCTCTAAGTGTCGGTTTTCGGTCTGCATATACCCGATTCTCCAGCCCTAATACAGGGGGTAAAATAGGCCAACTATTAGGATTCGTCACATACGATGCAATCACCCCTTTGCTCTTTTTCAAATAGTAACCCATCAGAAATATATTTCGCCTTGGGTTCACGAATAAAACCTTCGAAAAACCCAAGAAACTGATATCACAGGCTAAACCCCTGAAACTCCAAAATTTGATGAGAAATTCAATACAAGTCAGTAGATACCCCTTAAAAGCAACAATACTAGTATGTTTAATCTACCAAAATGGCCCAAAACCACAAAATTAAGTTCCCGCAAAAGTTTTCAAACGCGAAAAACAAAGGTCGAATTATATACAGAACGGCTCTAATTTTCTTTCAAGTCATAAATCCGCAAAATTAAGTTCCGCAAAACTACGCACCCATAAAAAATAGTTCCCTTAATGTAATGAAAGGCTCAATTTGTGTCTCAACCTAAACTCTAGAAAGTCGATCAGAAATTGGCGTCAAAATGCAGCTGACGTTACTTCCTCCAAGAAATTAACAGTATAGTATCCTTTATATAAATATCAAAGACTTTTACCCAGCCTGATCTAATTGTCTGGTTTTTGTTATACTTAAGAAAAATTTTCTGGGTAGTGTTTTAACAAATAAACAAATCGAACATACCTTGATTTTTTTCTCTAGTAAATCTCTCGGTAACATATCGTACATTAGATGAGTGTGCACAATTCTTGGTCTTTCCATATTCTTTACAAATTCAAATGAGCTGGCTTGTGGATCAACGTAGTCGTTAGCAAAAAAGTCATCACTAGAAAAACAAAAATTTCTAATGAGGATTTTAGACCGTAAGTTGGGACGGCATCAAAACCTAGTTTGCCTTATCGAGAAGAAGCTCAGTGTGGGTTACTCACTGGCCGACTTTATGGTGTCTAAGCATGGCGATTTAAAACACCATTCGCCAAAGCTATTTTGAGTTGTCTATTGGTTTTCAGAAGTACTAAAGCTAATTCACAACATATTCATGTTTAAGAGCATAAAGTTAACTAAACTTAAACTTAACTTAAGAATATAAATCTTATTAATTTGACATACCATAACATTGGAACTCGGACGTTCAGATTTGTAGATAAGGCTTTTTCAAGGTCCATGTTGTTTTTTAAGCACCATACTATTTCCTGTGTCCATCTTGTACCTAGAATAAGAATATTACGTTTGAATATGGGGGGTACTAGGGTTGGGGGATGTCGGGTACCATAGACCCGCTAGGACCCTCTATCCATTGAAAAGGAGCCGTCCCGGTAAGAATAATTCCCTGAAAATTTACATTTCACCCCCTTCGCAACAGTATACTGAACTCTTATTCCCCACTGTGAAAAATACTGAAATTTTGGCCATACCCACTGTACTGAAATTTTATGAGCTGTAAACAATTAGAATTTGAATTCCTCCACATATTAAAAGCCAGGGGGTAAGTAAGTAAAATTCAGCTAATCCAAAACTCATTCAGTACCCAGCTGGCACACAACACTGTTTCAATGTCCATCTAAAGTTCATAACTTCCATATAACGTTATGTGAACGTCGAAAGGACGCCGTGTGCCAGCTGGGTAGATACTAGTAGTAGCTTACCAGATTTTGGATGGCTTGTAATCCATACATCGTCTTCATAGCAGGTAACATTTTGAATCTTCTGATGAAAATTAGCTACATATCCCTCTCTGAAAATTTGCCCATACGGTTTTGCAATGACTAAATGTTCGTTCTTCCAGGAATGCGATTCGTTACAAAATCTTTTGGCATCTTTGTCTTTGATCAACTCTTCGATAACCTCCATTATCTTAATTTATTTTACTGTAACAGAGAAAATATTTATGAAATATATGAGTAAAAACAAAATTAATATTTCAGATGAATTCAAATTGTTCAGATTTCGGATTGCCTAAAATCATTCGTCGTTAACCTACAACCCCGTATAAAGATTAACAGCAAAACCATGGCGTTCAGATAAATGTAATCTTAACTAACTCAAAATTAAGTAAATAATACACCTTTTGAAAAAATAAACATTAAAGCATCACAAATAAAAAAATTAAACAACTTTTTTGGGTGGGATGATTTGAGAATAAGAATCTTCGAGTGGTATTAAATTCTGCACTTCCACCAAATCAGATGGTTGTTAATTTTGTCTCTGTATCAAGTGGTGTCAACCTAGCAATAGTTCCCTCCTGCTTACTGCTAGCTGTTTAGATAGTAAAAGGGAGTTCATAGTTAGAAATTTAAGTAATAAAATTTTAGTAAAGAAATACGTCAACAGATATATAATCAAAAAAATTTCTTGTATAAATCAACCACCACCATCGACCACGAGGAAATGACTTCTATGAAATAAAGTCAGATTGATACACTTTAAGAGTAATACCCGTGATATTATATTTCCTATTATATTATACTATTTATATTTATTATATTTTGTATATTTTTATAATTTTTAACAAAGAATAATAGAGTTTTCAATCCAATTTCTATTTGTTCACTATCGGTATCGATACCGTAGAAGACTGAAGACGTTCCCATGCTGTGGCATCATGAAAAGAATTAATTGGTATTACATGGTATGATGATAGCCATCGGTTTCTTCTTATACATCTCGTTTTGTAAGAATTACTTTGTACAAGGGTGTCATGTATTGGTTAACACCTATGGTGACATCAGTTAGACTTGGCAGCAATCCAGGTTCTGGTTCGATATAAAAATCAACCAATAATCTTGTTAGAGCTATAAATAACTCTGTTCTTGCAATTTGCTCACCAAAGCACACGCGCTTGCCCATCAAAAACGGTAAGTAACTTTTACAAATTTTTGGTGAAAAATTTCCATTTTCATCTATCCAACGCTCTGGCTTAAAGATTTCTGGATCATTCAGTTACCGCTCGTCCGATGAATATTCCAAATGAAACAACACTTGAGTACCCTTTTTGATGATTTTCCA
This sequence comes from Clytia hemisphaerica, assembly GCF_902728285.1. Classification (NCBI taxonomy): domain Eukaryota; kingdom Metazoa; phylum Cnidaria; class Hydrozoa; order Leptothecata; family Clytiidae; genus Clytia; species Clytia hemisphaerica. The sequence continues at coordinate 208,903 of NW_027104390.1, read as the reverse complement.
TTCAGTGAATATCTTCGTTGATTTATGTGGTAACTTAAAGGGCTATTGCCAAACGTAAAGTCTCTTTATGATAGACTGAACAAGTGGTAGTGAGGATTGATCGCTCATTTTTGGGTATTTTTTTGCACCAACCATGTGTTTGATCTCATTGTAAGCCTCTCTCATGTATTTTGGATGATTAATAAGTACAAAATTATCCAAGAAAGACTTACAGCTGTATTGTCAACACTCGCATCAAGAAGGTCCATCATCACCATTTCAATCGTGTCACGTGTTAATTCGCTTATTCCATTTTTTTGAAGAAACTCTTCATCACTAGATGTATGGATAAACAAGTCCAACATATTTTTCAACATTTCCGGTTTCAAGTTCGTCTTATGTTTGTTAAAAACATTTCTGAAATGTTCATCTCTCTTTGCTAAGTAGCTTGATAACATTCTAGTCGAGTGAATAGGAAGATATTTCTGCCATCTCAAGGGGATTAAGGCGGGGTCAAAATGCTTGCAACGTTACAAATCATTTTCAGAAGCTCATTTTGGGCTCAAACAAAGCGTATGACTAAGTAGAATAGAATTCAGTCTAGGCAGATGTTTTTTCACTTTGAAATTTTGCGTAATTCGCAAAAATCCTCAATTTTGCGCTATTTTGATGACGTCATAATAATTAAAATCCCAATAACTTTTGATACAATTACCAAAATAATTTCAAATTTTGACCAAAGATGCATATCAATAATGTTCTCAGAATTAAATAAAAAAAATTATGAAATTTGATGACGTCATCATTTTTAAGGCAAAAAAACTAAAATCCTCAAAAAATGCTGACGTCATCAAGATTTGAAAATTTTGAAATTTTTTTGAGAATTTGCATTGAAATGCATCTTTGGTGAAGTTTGCAAATTATTGCTGATTCTATCAAGTTATTGAATTTCAATTTTTATGACGTCATCAAAATAGCGCAAAATTGAGGATTTTTGCGAATTACGCAAAATTTCGAAATGAAAAAACATCTGCCTAGACTGAATCTTATTTCAATTAGTTATACGCTTCGTTTGAGCCCAAAAGGAGCTTCTGAAAATGATTTGTAACGTTGCAAGAATTTTGACCTCCACGAACCCGCCTTATTCCCGTGGAGATTTTGAAATTGAAATTGGATCACCATGATATACAGCATAATGTAAATAGTTATTTAATTCTAATATCTTTTGAAATGTGGGGTTTTCTATATTTTCGTATCTTTCACCAAGTACTATTGTGGAGATAATATTTGTCATGAACAACCCTAAAAGTGGGAAAAAATTAAACCATTCATTACTGTAAGCCCTTCTACCAGGAGTTTATTTTTTCTTATTCATTTTTCATCTTCATTTTCGACTTTTTTTAAAGACTTTTGACATGATGACATCCCACTCACAATTATTATAATTAAATCTCATAAGAAGGATGGAGCCAAAACGCCAAAATATACTAAGGTTATCAGTTCTATAGTTTGAACTCAGGGAAAATATTTCTCCCTATCCCGGTGAAGGTAAAAATTTCAACCCCAGTGAGTTTTTTTATCTCAAATTTTGATTTTATTCAGAGTCACCTCACAGGGGTGTTCAAGTAGTAGATATTGTCAGAAAAATGAGACAGGGGCGTTCAAGTATTAGACGTACAAACTTTCGCTAGCAGAAACTTTCAAGATTTTTGCGAATTTTGACCTTTTTCGCGAAAGAAAATGTCTTTGAAAATTCTTAACAAGGCGATTCGCGAAAGTTTATGCTCACAAAAAATTCTTGAAAAAGTTGAAAATCTGTAAAGTTTTGAAATCAGAATAACAAAATAGTAATTATAGCATTTTTATTCCTTGAAAGCCTCATTCAAGTCATATATTACCAGTTTTTAATCGAATTCAAGAAGCATTTGTCACTTTTAAGCTATTTTTGGTGTGAAAATTTTCATTTTTGATCACCCAATTCACAAAAGTTTATGCTCGCGAAAAATATTTTTTCCTTAAATTCGCGAAAGTAAATGTCGTAAATTTCGCGAATTTTCGACCTCTCATTTGGATCACCCAATTCACGAAGGTTTATGCTCGCGAAAAATATTTGTTCCTTAAATTCGCGAAAGTAAATGTCGTAAATTTCGCGAAAGTTTGTACGCTTAAAGTAGATAGTGTCAGAAAAATGAGGAGCACTTACAAATCGATTGTGGTTCAAAAACTTCCCAGTAGATTTCCCTTTTTTCTCAAATATTATGGCTTTGATTGCAGATATCTTTACTTTTGACAGAGGAAATTAGAGACGTTCGGTAGATAATTTCTAAAGAAACTGTCTGAAAAAACTTACTTATTTCCACGTTAAGATTGACAGGTTCATTAATTTTCTCCATTAATCGTCCATTCATTTGTTCAACTTCTTGTGCAACTTTCACTTCAAGTTTTCCATCTAGATTAGCATACATTTTTAAGGATCTGATTGCTAATTTTCGAAGCATTAACCAGTGTGAACCATAATCAGCAAAGACTAAATCTTGATAATTTCTTGTTATCATAGCAAATGCATGGTGGTTTGATGGCCTACCTGCGAATTCAGCAGATTTTGTCACGAGCGCCTCTTTGGCTTGTTCTATTGTATTCACCATGACGATTCTCTCCATACCAAAGCTGATCGAGAATACATCTCCATAAACTTTTGTCAGTTTTTGATATGTTTTGTGAGGCCTTTTAAAATCAATACAATGCAAGTTCCCGATTAAAGGGAGAGGAAAAGGGCCTGGGGGATAGTCTTTCAAATGATATACATGGTTTAGGTAAACTATCAAATTGTATACAACAACAGCCAACAGGAGATATGTTATCCATTCTAATATCATTGGTATCATTTTCCATGGAATGTTTTATAGTTGTATTGCCTTCAAACTGTTCATAGAACAAAAAAGAAAGAGATTAAATTTAGCTTGCACCAGACGAACAAGGATTTTCCCTAACACAAAGTGATAAAAGATCGCGTGGTGGGCTATTCGCTTTTAATTGTGCACGTTTTTTTCCTACCATGTGGAAACCACTCTCAAGGGAACTACTCTAACTACACTGGCATGGTTTCCTTATGGTAGCAAAAAAGAGAGCAAATGGACTTTAGTATATTACATTAAATATCAATATTTCGTGAATATTTGGGTACGGATTAAAACATGGTCGTTTTTTATTTATACTTGCACTTGAAACCCATTAAATTGAGAAAAATTGGTCCAAAAATAATGCCGCTTTTCAGTGAAATATGGAAAATGTTGAGCCTTATTACGCCGACCCTTATTATACACCACCAGCCAAAGAATAACACCATGAAGGTCCAGTGTAAAAAGGGCCGATGAGGTAATCAATGATAATTGTTTTAAAGGATTCGGTACTTAGAATCTTGGAGCAATGCTGAATATGCATTCATTGTGTCATTTTTAGGTTTTGAACCGTTATTCACTCAGGCAAGTAGCGGCCTGTGCAAAAAAATCGATGAATCGTGACGGCCGTGACGGCCAGTTGTTCCACCCCTTTTTATCAAAAAGTGTTTGTTTTTTTCACTCTTCATATTAATACCTTTCCAAAAAGTCCTGGGCCAAAAATTCTTTTTCAGCCATTTTGGGAAAATTAAGGCATAACTCTTTTTGCTGACGTCACCAAAAATTTGAAATACTATTAACTCCTGGATTATTTATTGAAATGAGCTCAAATTTTATGCGAAGGTAGGGTGGATAGATGTCTTTCATTTCCAAAAATTTTTTGCTGATGTAAAAAATTGACCTAAAAATTGATGACGTCAGCTTTTTTTGAGGAAAACGAAAATTGTTGATTTTTGCTGACGTCATCAATTTTGAGAAAATTTCTTTTTGAGAAACGAAAGGTATTTGTGAATCCTACATTCGTACCAAATTTGAGCTCATTTCGACAAATATTCCAGGAGTTATTAGCATTTTAAATTTTTGCTGACGTCAGCAATAGTGTTTTTCCTTAATTTTATCAAAATCGCTGAAACAGAATTTTTTACCCAGGACTTTTTGAAAAGGCATTAATATGACGATTGAAAATAACCAAAAATTTTTCCCGAAAAAGTGGTGGAACAACGCGTTATTTGATTGATTCGTTAATTTTTCGCACAGGCCGTAACTTGCCCGAGCAGGGGTGCCTGAACCTTTTTCGATTTAATTATTAGAAAAGTCCGTGTTTTACAAATTTGTATTATAAAAACTTTTTTAGTCCGTATTAAATGTTGTCCGTATGGACTTTTTAGTCCGTGAAATACAGTAAGTTTGAACGATCTTGATGACATATACATAATGCAGGTTAAAAAATAAAGTACACAAATTTGCTTAGAAAAAAGGTTTGACAAGGCCTGAAAATTAGCTTTCAAGACATCAAGAAATCTAAGGCTAGAGTCAGAAAGTCCAAAACAACAACGCTAATAATTCTACAATCATGGACGAAATATATTGAGAATTCTGTGTATTTCACCGTTATCCAGAAATTAAAGTTCGGGCGAGAATGACGATTTCGGGCTTGCCATTTGACCTCATCGAATATTTCAATTTTGGAGGGGTTGACCAGCTTCTAGGCTATATTCTCAGCCTTTTTGGAGCATCTTTGGACTCAGAATTAAAACTCCACATTCGCACCTTAAATTAAGGTACTTCCAAATCATTTGTGGTTTCACTGGGGATTTCCCTTTTGTCCCAAATATTATGTCCATGATTGTAGGTGGAAAAATATACTTACTAAAACACTTGATAGTGCTTTAAAACTTCACCTCAAATGCAAGAAATTCTTTACCATTAGCAAAAAAATGCTTTAAGTTTCGAACATAAAAATCCCTTCTTGAAAGATATCAAATTCTCTTCTCACTCATACTCTTCAAGAGCGACTTTGCGAATAATACAAAAAAGACATGAAAGACAACGCTGTCAAACGCCTTTAAAATGCTACGTCATAAAAGGCTACACTAAATTATACAATAGGAAAACAGTATCAAAAGTCTCAAGGGACTACGCGAAACATTAATGTGTTAAGACACTACGCTGGAAAACAAAATAGAGAGCTAATTATTAATTAGTACCGACATCAAAACAATTCAAATTGCGACCATATAATGCACCGACCATCGAGTTTAAAGCTCCGAAGGGGCTAGAGGAGAAACCTATGGATGGGAAATGAAGATACTCAATTTCATATCCATAATTAGTTTCCCATCCAGAGAACGCGCCTTAATCATGACGACGGGTTGTATCTAGTGGTTTCTTTGTTTTTGAGTACTACGTTTTTCGAAATCTAGCGGTATATTTTATTTTCAATCCTGCGTTTGTGTGAAAACCACGTGCGTGGGTGTTCTGGATGGGAAATCAAGTGTCTTCACTTTTCTTGCCTGAGAAAGGTTAAAGATTCTCCTCTAGCTCTTCGGGTTTAACCCTTTTTTTACCCTTGTTGCCATATAGTAACAAATTAAAAAAAAATGAAAATTAAAATTTTTCTTAAACGGCTGGATTATTTCGTTCGAAATTTTCAGAAAAATTCTAGCAACAAAATGGGTTAATTTAAACCATATTTTACAGGGGGTGGTAAGCATTTTCAAGAATTATTTTCAAAAATCTGAAAAAAAAATTATTTTATTTTTGAATCCTGCTCATCGAGAGAGTTTGTTTGGTATATAAAACGTAGGGGATGCAAAGTGTTACCAAAATATGGTAAAGAAAAGGTTTTAAACTCAATGGCACCGACAGTAAGCAGTATCTTTTCTTCAGTTTTCTTCCTACGTGTAAGATTTCAAAATTCCCATTTTTTCAATTGCGCATAATAGACCTTATCGGAGTTTTTTATATTTCTAAAAAAGCGATGCATTGTGGGATTGTTTCGAGTGTATTACAATAAAATTCCCTCGAAGAATTCCTAAGAGATTTCTATTGTAATACACTCGAAACAATCCCACAATGCATCGCTTTTTTTTAAATATAAAAAACTCCGATAAAGTCTATTTGAAGTGTCTTAAGGGCTCTGCCCATACAGGGTGTCCCTAATTAAAGTATCGAGTCGAAACACAACTATGAGTAGAAAGTTTTATGTGCGTGTTTACAAAATTGTATTTTAAGCTCTCCCTCTTTTTTCTTTGTCATTACGATTAATTTATACGTTGTAACTACCTTTTGTAATAAGCCTGTGCGATGGAGAACGTTCTTATATTTTAGCGATAACACACACAAACTTTTCTACTCAATCGCATGTTCAAACTCGATACTTTAATTAGGGACACCCTGTAGTGAAAAATCAATTTCAGAATTTGAAGATAAAACCTTATATTTTTGCTTATTTGACATGTTTAAGAACAAACTGCTTTTGAAAAGATAAATTTAAGTAAATACATCATGAGTAATTGAGGAATAAGTGTGGCATGGACCTTGATAAAACATCATAACGACGTAATTCATATACTTTTCACAAAAAAGCCTAATCTCCTTCGGGAAATCATTTTGTTGTTTTAGACTTTTTTTAAGTTAATGACAAATAATTTCCTTATTCAGATTTTTTCGGAAAGATTTTCTATTTGGCTACATCCCAAGTTATAGCTGTTTTCGTATGGAAATTTAGTGGAGAAAATTGCCAAAAATGAGGTTTTTTGGAGATTTTAAAGGAAAGATACTTCCACAAAAATTTTCCGAAATAACATTTTTAGATACTAAATAGCTACATCACCTTAACCAAAAAAAAATTCAAAATGTTTCATTTTTACCGAAATTAGGGCTTTGAAAGGTGAAATACTCTTCTTCGAAAAACTCTTCGTTTTCTTCTTCATTTAATTTTTTCATTTCTATTTTTCGATTTTTAAATTCTATAAGTAAGTAAGTAAGTTTGCGACCGCAGTCGAGGGCGACCCGAAGGCTCCCTTTTCGTATAGCTGTCTACCCGAAGGTAGGGGAAGGCGCCACTCCTTTCCCTGGATTTCTCCACTTACCCTTGACCCGTCTCTTTAGTTGCTGAGCATCAAGCAGAGAGGCATCAAGTACCATTTTGGGAATCTTTGGTATGATCCGGCTGGGGTTCGAACCCACAACCTTGTGCACCGTAGCTGGATGCTCTACCTTTATGCTACGGTTTCTATAAAGGTAGGTTTAACAGGACATATATAAAAAGTTATACATTAATTAATCTTTTTAAAATGCAGAAATTGCCGTTTAAGTTGGTGTACAATCGAAAAATTGTCCAGAGCCCTTATGTACGGAAAACAACTGGACTTTCATGGCGAAAAACTAGTTGTGTAAATAAGAAAAAGAAATTTTTCTATCGCAATTTTTCTTTTAATTTTGAGTCTATGACAGTTTTTCAACCAGTAACGCGGTGGTTTGAACAACACTGGGGAGGCAAAATGGAAAATTTGGCAATTCGGGGCCCCTTACGAGGAAAATTGAGTGTATACATATAAACTACGCGAGCGTAGTGGGCGTGAAAATTACTCGAAAATTTCTTCTCTTTTTAGGGTTGAAAACTGCTATTTGCGAGGTAAAAAAGGGAGAAGGGAATTTGGTTTGTCTTTTTGGATTGCCTTTTTTTTCGGCGCCCCCTAAAATAAACCACTAGTAAAATAACTAGGGCTACTTTCCGCCTCTGCCCTCTGCCACTACGCTACTGTTTGTAACATAGAGGAGGCCCACCAGCGGTTAGTGTGATGGAGTGATTGGGGTTATTTTTTGGTGTGATCGCGTGATTTAGAATATTTTTTGGCGTGATGGCGTGATCAAGCGTGATCGTGATAAGACAAAATTTTGACGCGCGATGCATGATTTCAACTTTAGAAATGCGAGAAATGCTAAAAGTTGGACAGTCACATTTTCACAACTAAAAACACTTTTGTAATTCACGCATTCACGCATTCTTTTTTCAATTTTCATGCATTCATGCAAGCCGCTGGGGGGGCCCTATTAACATTTTTATTAATCAAAAGATTGCTCTTGGGAAAAAATGCAACTATCTTTTAGTTGTAGAAATTGCTTTTCTAAAATTGTAATCTTACGATAAATCTTGAATTGATGACATCGAAGGCATCTAATTAAAAGGTTAAAGAATTTGATTAACTTTTGTTTCTTTTCGTATAGTAGCATCAGAATTAAAGCATGAAACTACCAACCAAGTTTCATGGTTAAAAGCCATACTGTAAATAAATCTACGAAAAAATCGAAGCTCCTCCTTTGAAGACTTTGAAATATTATCTTATTTTAATGGCCTTTTTAAAGGCATATAAAGGTTTTCACGTGGGGGCACCCTATAACGTAAGTTAAAACTACAATCATGGTCGTAATATTTGAGAAAAAGGGAAATCCACCGGGAAGTTTTGAAACCACAATCGATTTGTAAGCGCTCTAAAGTAGGTTTGAAGGATAGAGTTTTAACTCTGAGTTTTAACACTAGACTTAAGACCTTAGGATCTCAGGATCCAAAAATTCAAAAATAGTCCAATAAGGCTCAGAATATAGCCTGGAAGTCTGCAAACCCCTCCCAAATTGAAATATTCGATTAAGTTAAAGAGATAGCCCAAAATCGACTTTCTCGCCAGAACTTTAAATCTTGAAAAACGTTAAAATAACCGGAATTCTCATTCTATTTCGACCATGATTGTAGTTCTAGCTATATGAGAGGGCCCGAGATGTAAAATTTTCGCGCTCGCTCCCGTTTGCTTTATTTTAGAACAAAATTCCTATAGTAAGGGTGCACCTAATTGGCATTTTTGTCGATTTGCTTCACAATTCCCGTTTTGATTGAGTGCCATATCAATCCACTATAAAAATCTGAATTATACCACTTAATAAGGTGTAAAGTTTCATAAATTGATTTACTTTTTTTCCAAAAATCGCCTCCTCACACCCTCATGGAATCAGGGGGTTGGTCTTAGTGAAACACAATGCAAAAAAAGTTTCACCTTCGGCTTACATTTTCTCCTTTTCCTCCAAATACGTAAACTTGTAGCTACTCTTTTCTAAAACGGTAGCCGGAAGTTTGAAGAATCAAGAACTTTTGCGTGATGCGTGATGGGAGAAAAATTTGGCGTGATGGCGTGATTGGCGACCCCGCTGGGGGGGGGGGCCTCATAAAGTGTGTCATATCCCTTCATACAAAATAACCTCCATAAAAAATCGTCAGAAAAACCCTATCATACCTTGAAAATCTAAGTGGTTGATACCATTTTTTCAAACAAACCGATAAAAATAAAAACTGGTACTTGGCTGCCGCCTCAAGACTTTAGGACTTTGAAAAATTCAAATCTTTAATTTAAATATAGCAGTACCTGAATTATACATTATACTTGAATGTGAAACTTTAGTGTTACTTTGCATTTATAGTATTTATCAATCATCAGATATAAAAAAAAAAAAAAAGAAGATATGCTGACTTCCCAGCCTCACCCAGTAACGGAGCCCATTATTGAATCAACAACTTAATATAAAATATGATGGGGTGGTGCTATTTTGCACAAAAAAGAGGTTCTAGTATGGTTAACCGACAAGCGGATTTTTAAAATGGCGATAAAATCATAATCAAATTGACTATATAATATATTTTAGTTTTATATTTCGGTTTTATTCCATGTATAGCTCGTACACTTTTTACTATTTAAATTTCATTACTTCATTGCAAACATTCGAAAGATGCGTCAGGGGCTTTTTCTACATTCTCCGTTTGATCTTTCCTTGCTTTCAATTCCCAATATTTGGAATTTTGCTCACTTGAATGGTTGGAATCTTTTTCTTTTTTTAATATAAAAAACAGTTAAATAACATAAATTTCAATGTATAGCAATGTGCCCTCCCGGTTATTACCATAATGGCTTTATGGCAACTACTGAGCTTGGGCACAGGATGTACGGTTACACATTTTGTAGATTGCATTGTGGAGTCACAAGAGTGTTCAAACTGCGAGCAGCGAGCAATGCATAATGCAAATAGTGAGCGTCTTAAATGAAGACTCTCCACCCAATCCAAGAGTGCTCAAACTACAAAAGCAGCGAGCCAATATACAATTATAGCAATATGCCCTCCCAGTTATTACCATGATGGCTTTATGGCAACTCCTGAACTTGGGCACAGGATGTACGGTTGCACATTTTGTGGATTGCATTGTGGAGTCACAAGAGTGCTCAAACTGCGAGCAGCGAGCAATGCATAATGCAAATAGTGAGCGTCTTAAATGAAGACTCTCATAATTTTCAAAAATATTACGAGTTTTTATGTTTGACTCTTTTCAGTTTTTAAAATGTTCCCGTTTCTAGGGAAATTTTTCTTAAAACGTCTTTTTCGGGTGGATGCGAGGGGGATCTTCGAAGGAAATTTGAAAGTGGTCGTGCGCTCTTTTAAGCGCGCGTATAACTTATGTGGTTTACATTTGTGGATGAAAAAATTGGACTTGGGTGCGACGCGGAACAGTGAAAAAATTGGACTTGGGTGCGACGCGGAACAGTGAACTAATGAGTCCTGGGTACGACGCATAACAGTGAAAAACGAGTATTGGGTGTGTAGCGGAACAGTGAAAAACGAGTATTGGGTGCGTAGCGGAACGTGAAAAAACGAGTATTATTGGGTGCGTAGCGGAACAGTGAAAAAAAACGAGTATTGGGTGCGTAGCGGAACAGTGAAAAACGAGTATTGGGTGCGTGCGTAGTGGAACAGTGAAAAAACAAGTATTGGGTGCGTAGTGGAACAGTGAAAAACGAGTATTGGGTGCGTAGCGGAACAGTGAAAAACGAGTATTGGGTGCGTAGCGGAACAGTCAAAAACAAGTATTGGGTGCGTAGTGGAACAGTGAAAAACGAGTATTGGGTGCGTAGCGGAACAGTGAAAACGAGTAATTGGGTGCGTAGCGGAACAGTCAAAAACGTATTGGGTGCGTAGTATTGGGTGCGTAGCGGAACAGTGAAACAGTAAAACGAGTATTGGGTGCGTACGGTGAACGTAGTGGAACAGTGAAAAACGAGTATTGGTGCGTAGCGGAACAGTCAAAAACAAGGTATTGGGGTGCGTAGTGGAACAGTGAAAAAACGAGTATTGGGTGCGTCGTGGTAGTGGAACAGTCAAAAACGAGTATTGGGTGCGTAGCGGAACAGTCAAAAACGAGTATTGGGTGCGTAGCGGAACAGTGAAAAACGAGTATTGGGTGCGTAGTGGAACAGTGAAAAACAAGTATTGGGTGCGTAGCGGAACAGTCAAAAACAAGTATTGGGTGCGTAGCGGAACAGTCAGTCAAAAAAAACGAGTATTGGGTGCGTAGCGGAACAGTGAAAAACGAGTATTGGGTGCGTAGTGGAACAGTGAAAAACAAGTATTGGGTGCGTAGCGGAACAGTGAAAAACGAGTATTGGGTGCGTAGCGGAACAGTGAAAAACGAGTATTGGGTGCGTAGCGGAACAGTCAAAAACAAGTATTGGGTGCGTAGCGGAACAGTCAAAAACGAGTATTGGGTGCGTAGTGGAACGTGAAAAACAGTATTGGGTGCGTAGCGGACAGTCAAAACGAAGTATTGGTGCGTAGTCAAAGTCAAAACGAGTATTGGGTGCGTAGTGGAACAGTCAAAAACGAGTATTGGGTGCGTAGTGGAACAGTGAAAAACGAGTATTGGGTGCGTAGTGGAACAGTGAAAAACAAGTATTGGGTGCGTAGCGGAACAGTCAAAAACGAGTATTGGGTGCGTAGCGGAACAGTCAAAAACGAGTATTGGGTGCGTAGTGGAACAGTCAAAAACGAGTATTGGGTGCGTAGTGGAACAGTGAAAAACGAGTATTGGGTGCGTAGTGGAACAGTGAACAGTGTCTAATAAGCTGTAAATATACAATGGGAAAACAAAAATAACAGCTCCTAAAACATATTTCTATCCAAAATACTTGAATGAAATTAAGCAAAACCGGTTGTGAATAAATAACTATTTTGCCTAGAAACGAAAATGTAACATCTCAAAAAGAAGAACAAATCGAGCGACGTACTATTTCAATAGTAAAAGGCATCCCTTTTTGTATCAAAAGGTTTACATTAAAACAAGTGCTTTGGCTAAATTTCAAGGTAGGAAAAAGATTGTCTCTATCAACTGTTTAAAAGTTTTACAGCAATAACATGGTCGTATTCATTAGTCCTTTTTCTTTAGCCCCGCATCGAGAAAAAAACGAACCAATAATATAAACTGGAACAATTTAAAAAGTGAAGCTACAGTCTATTCACGATAAGAGTGCACTCTTTTTTCTATAATTTTTTTTTAATTTTTTAATTTTCATCTTCACATTTTGAATTCTTTCAAAATGATTTTCTAATCCAAATTATTCTACTCATGATTATCTTTTCAACAGTGCCAAATTTATTATGATCAAAGCAGAACTTAAAAAGTTATAGAAAAAAGAAAAAAAGAATGCTCGTTGAAAAGATAATCGTGAGTGGGATATTATCCATCAAAAAATTCGAAAGAAAATCAAAAATGGAGATATCCACATCCACAAACTTCAGATTCACTAGAGAAACTGGAACTCTTCTTGCTAGAGACAGCATGCAACATAGCCTAGGCTGCATGCAACAAAAACGAGACGCAAAGCTTACTGGTTAAAATTAGTTTCACTATTCGATTGTGTCTCTCACTTGACGTATACTAGGAAAATAGAGCAAACAGTTATCGATATACGTTAGCCTAATATTTTTTACCTCAATAATGATAACATAGGCGAAAACTTTGAAAAGACTAGCTACCTCACGTAATCTCGCTATTAGCGCACGATTTCAAAACGCGCGACTACTTCATTCACCGCTTTGCCACCGCTTTCAAAACCGCGCACCTATCCACCACCCGAAAAGCCGTTTTAACAAATATTTCCCTTCTTATTAGAATCGGGAAATATTTAATAATGAAAATAAAAAAACTTAACAAAAACTAAAACTAAACTAAACTAAAATTAATGAAGCAAATTTAATTTATTAAGTCGATTACGAATGTATTGTTCCCGTATTGTTATTATTGCATCATTAACATAACGTTGAATTTTTGTTGGTTGTACTAACGTTAAGTAGTAACATTAAATAAATGTTTATTTTTTTGTTAAAATTAACATTGAAAAGTTATATTAAATTGTAGTGTTTCAGGATCTAACGTTGTTGTTGTAATATTAAAGTAACATTAAAATGGTGTTAGCTATTCTAAAATTGGATTATAATGTTAAAGCAACATATAATTTATGTTTAATCATTAACATTCTAATTTCAATGTTAAATTAGCGTTATTTTAGGGTTTGCTAATCATGTTAGAACACTAAAATGACCATGAAATAACGTTAACATAATGTTCGGTGCCAGCTGGGAAGTAAACATGAAGTCCATGATTGTAGAATAAAATATTGTGATACTTTTTGTATGCTTATAAAAGGGAAATTTTCAGTTGCATTTTTGCGAATCTTGTAATTACATATCATCATTTTTCATTTCTAAAGGACAGATCCCTAATCTTTCACATAATAGTTTTATAAATAAGAGATCTTATCGAAACTTACAAGCTGCACCAAGATTTATGTAATGATATGATATTTGTGCAGCTTGAGCCCAGCTTGAGCCCAGCTTTACAGAGTCAAGTGCAGTCGTGCAGTCAGCTGGGATGTTATATGTAACAATGCCAGTATTATTAAACTCAATAATTAATCCGTTTTTATACTTTAAAATGATGAGCAAAGTGGGCTTTTGCACAAAGTTTAAAAATAGAAATAGATGATTGAGAGCATCGAGTAACATTTCGAACACAACTGAGACCTGAGTAAAAGATTCCAAGTAAAAAGCAAGTGAAGGTTTCTGTATAAAAATTTATTGCTCTTAGAAGTACTTCGGTATTTTGACCCTACTTGTAGGTTGGCAGCAAATGTATTAAAACCAGGTTTAGACTTTTACAGTAAATTGAGGTTCGAATCACTACGAAAAAAATGCCGATCTTGTAAAAACAGTTCAAACGAATCATCAAAACAAAAAACACGCGCCTTGGTCCATATATGCACATGTTATCCTAAATTACAAACACTATCAACTAAAATGCAAACACTATCAACTAAAATGTAAACACTATCAACTAAAATGTAAACACTAACAACTAAAAGGTAAACACTAACAACTAAAAGGTAAACACTACCAACTAAAATGAAAACACTATCAACTAAAATGTAAACACTAACAACTAAAATGTAAACAATAACAACTAAAATGTAAACACTATCAACTAAAATGTAAACACTAACAACTAAAAGGTAAACACTAACAACTAAAATGTAAACACTAACAACTAAAATGTAAACACTATGACAATATGAGAAATATTTTACGAGTTCCGAGATTTTTCCGTACAATATTTTCCGAGCCTTTAGGCGAGGAAAATATACAGAAATCCGGAACGAGTGAAATATTTCCAAATTGTACGAGCAAATGTCTGATAACTGGTTTATCGTTGACCCAGAAAATTAACTTTTTGTGTTGGAAAAAAGCACAGGGTACTTTTGTAGCAAAGTGACGTTAGATTGCTGCTACCGCTACAATGCACAACATCTTTTCGTCAATTTATATTTTTACATGTAAAATACAAGATATATTGTACTCTTTTTAACCAATCAAATTGCAGATATTTTTTGGATCGCCGATAATAGATTATAACGCTACAATAGTTAAAATGCTTAAAATTTGCGTCAAATAGGGTAGGGAAAGAGGAAAAGATCCATCAAGTGTTTTATATCATATAGATATATAATAATTAGCATTGCTTCAGCAAGATCAGCAAGCAGCTTCATAAATAAAGTCTCTTCTAATATAATTAACAGCGGAGACAAAATAGGCAGCATTTTTTGACAGAATTTGAATTAGATAGCGGTTTTGTACTTGTTGAAAAGAGAAGCATGAGTTCAATATTTTAAATAAAAATGTGATGAAGAAAAATATAAATTTTTGCTTTTTTTGACGTTTCGATGACTTTTTTTCATCATGATCACAATACTATATGAAAAACATTTTCCACAATTTTCCACATGAGTGGAATATTATCAAAAAGAAATAAATTAAATTTAAATTCCAAATCGTACAATCTGGGTCGTGGAAATCAGAGGATATTGTGACAATTGTGCTTAAGTTTTGGTAGCTCCATGTTTTGGCTAACCCATAATCAGTTTTGGGGAAAATTAGTCCCCCTGCTAGTAATAAACCAATATACGCTAAAAAACCTACCAATATCTGTAGGGCGGGAGGGTGTTAAAAAATTCTCCTTGACTTGTACGCCTCCATCTTGGATCGTCTTGGAAGTGCCCCGGTGGCGCGGGCCCTGCTTTTTCATGATGGAAATTTTTGTAAGCACGAAGAATAACCCAAAAAGACAAAATCTAAACCTTAGAATAATCATTACATATATCTTGGAACAAAGTATAAAGTTAGAGTAGCAGTGGTTAAATAAAATGAATAGATGTGTTTAGAAAACATTGGCTTGTATACATCAGTTAACATCATTTAGAGTAAGGCGGTCTTACTCCACGTTCCCGTCTCCGACCAATATTTGATCTCTCATTCCACAGATTCTTCTCAAAATACAATTTGTTATCTTCGTTTTCGTCTCCAAATTCATCTTTTTCGTCTATTTCGTCATCGTATAAATATTCGCAGCTGTAAAATTGAAAGAGTAAGCTATCTAAAGCTTAAGTTCGATATTAAGTTTGATATTGAAACAATACTATTCGCCGTAAAAGAAAGTGGAAATACTTATTTATTATTCAAGATTTCCTCTACATATTCGTTCTTAAACCTGTGTCGTGCCATTGTCAGATATATCCGCACATTTTATTTATATTTGCAATCGACGGACTATCCTACATGCATTTAATCTGTCACTGAGCCCCAAAATTGAAAATTTTCTATAAATGAAAAAACAAGGGCCTGATCTATTGACCATACCTTCAAAATAACCGTTGTTGTCTTCGTTCGATTAGATTTAATAAATGCATTTAAGGGATTAATAAGCTCGTGATATTTATCAAAAAAGACCACACGTTAAAGATGATCTGCAATTAGCTCGAATTGGCTTTTTACATTAAATTGAGCATCTTTCAAGTGCAACTCAGTACTAGGTCATCAAGTTCAGCTTTAAACCACTGAAATGGAGGATTTCACTGTTTTTCAGCTCAACAAGCCGAAACAAATAGTTTGGGATCGATTTGAAGTGTATAAAATCCCACACAATGATGGGAGGATGGACCTGGTATGTGCTGCCCTTAATGGTGCCTCTTTGGAACTTGACAGTCCCACTAAGGGTCGGAAAAATGCAAAAACTTTTTGCACCTGAAAAGTCCTAAAAAGGGTCTGTGAAATTCACAAAAATGCGGGTCCGAGGATCGTAAGTCAGACGGCATATTCCCGTCCAGGTCCTAAACCGAGGAGCCTAGATACTTGAAATGATCAGAATTTAGCTTAAATTGTTGGATTGATAAGAGATTAGAATTTCCATAAGATTGATGAGTATTAAGTAAGTAAAAAAGAAAAAGGAAATAAAGTATACAAGTTTTGATCAAATTCTTAAAAATAAGTATTGAATTGATAATGCCTTGAAAGAGCCTGCTTTAAGCATTTTTCAAATGTTAAAATAAAGTAAGTTTCTTTTTCTTCTTCTTTTCATTTTTTGCCAAACTTGCACCACCATTTTTTGCATCGTTTTGTTTTCTTGCAGCAATGCCAAATCGCTCTTCTCAAAGCTCTGATTCCTGCTTTAATTTTCTCTCCGTGTTTGAGGAGAAAGATCTTGACCTTCTTTGCTATGATGATGAGCTTAGTGAGGAGTATGATAGGATCTTTCTTTTGTTGAGGTGCATCTTCCATGATTTCGTTTTCATCGTTTTCATCGTTTTCAGCAAATGAGAGCTCAAAGTCATCTAAAAACATAATAATAATTAGGAGGATAGAAAAAATATAAAGCTGCACGCTAAAGAGAAAACTTCATTTGCATACAAAGGACCCTGTATTCGACTGACTAACCCGAAACTGACAGACTGAGGCCAGAAGCAAATGAATGATTGAATTAAAAAAGTTAAGCGTATCCAGCCTGGCCTCGTTGTGGGTTGTTTATCAATATAGCGCTAGATATTACAGTTTACATTTTGTCACATACCATTGATTTGTTGATCTATGTTATCATTACGAACATGAGCATTTGTGTTTTCATTTGAAAATTCATTCACAATCTCCTTCAATTCGTCTGAAAAAAAATGATTTAGATCGTTTAGATTCTCCTCATTTATGCAGAGTGTTGAAAATGATTTTTCTATATCAATTTTTTCAGACCCAAAGAACCTGAGAAGATAATAAGGATATGGAGTGTACCTTTATTCCTATATTCCCTTTTATCGATGATGAGAAATAGCTTGAAAAATAAATTTTAGAAGGACCCTGTCTAGTTTGTTGGTTTAACAAAATTCAAACTCTACCTTTAGAGACTTGGGAAAGAAATTCGTGATCTTCATCATCAAGTTCAACATGATCTCTCAAATGTTCATGTTTTAATGCGTCGTACAATTGATTTTGATCCAATTTACCCAACTCGCGAATGTCATCTCGGAAGTCTGGCTCTGCCGCTATATAGAAATAAATAATAAAAATAAAAAACAGCGGGTATTTGTGTCTACAACTTACAGCTATTCATGATATGCACCATTGCAATGTCTTTCACGGACCCAACAGCTGATTGGTTGAAAGTGACGTATTCACTGATTTTACGTCACTTACAACCAATCAGCTGTTAGGTCCGTGATGTAATGTCAGAAGACATTGTAATGGTGCATATCATGAATACTTACCTGAGTGTTCATGCATAAAAATGACATCGCTAAATACTTTCCGTGTTCTTATATTTTAATTTACTATTTTCAACCTTGAACAATTATCTATTTTTCGATAATTATGTTTTACCTGCAATTGTTGCTGCGAGAAGAACGATTAAAAGCTTGAATGTCATGATGGTGTTGCTCTTTTAATCCTAATTTGATCTCGATATTTTCCTTTTGTGATAATTCACTGCTTTGAATCTCTTCTTGTTTGATGCTCCATTTTTGGTCCAAAGACCCTTTTTATAGCGAAATCTGTCATGCTTTTTTCACCGCAAAATTCGCGTTTTTACATAAAACACATGTCCATCTCTAATTGACAAACACTTTAATCAAACCATAGAATTCGCGAATTTCAATCACGCATGTGAAACTAAAAATGTTTTTTACAAATATTTTGCGAAAACTCGTTTGATAAAGAGTGATATTCCCTCATTATCTGTGGAGAAATTATTTTTAGTAATTCAATGACCCTTAATTACCATGCGTCGAAAGTGACTATTTTTGGCATTCTTTTTATCAATTCCATCATAAACATTTTGACTGAGAACTTTACAAAACGAATTCAGCCTCTACTAGCCTACTGTTTAAAATAATTATCAAAATTTTCATATTCAAATGTAGCTTTAGATGAATAATTTGCGATTATAAAATTTAATTTCATGAATTTTATCTCAAGGGCAAGTTTTGCTCTTACCTGACGAAAATTTATACTACCTTTTTTTTAAATACGATTGCATTATAATGCGTGAATTTGGGAAAATTTGCGTGATTGCGTGAATTGAAGGTCCACTGGGGGGGCCTCCAACAAAGTAACGCAAAACTTTGCTCAAAAATCTAAAATCAAATCAGAACTTAAAAAAATGTTGTTACATTGGTTACCCGTTCCTGGCTCCTTTCGAGAAGAATGAATGCTTCATTTTAAAGCTGTGGATGCAAGGGAGTTTTGCTCAATGGCCTTTTCAAGAAATAAACTGCACTCCCCCTCTTGTTGTTGAAGGGTTTCTACTCTTTGTGACCTGGAAATGCTGTAACCCTATGGAATTCCAGGCATAATTTTAGGTTTAAACCCCTCTGGAGTTCTGAACTTTTGTAGGATTTAATAAAGCGAACCCTATGAAATTCCAGTTATTTTTAACAGATTTTTGTATATCCCAATGGAGGTCCGCCACATATCAAACCTTACCCCCGTTGAACAGAAATGGACCTCCTCAAAAGTGGATGTACGGTTTTTTAAAGGCCAACACCTCTGTCTCATAAAATTCTTCATCAACAATACGTCTTTCACTCTTCAAAGATAATAAAGACCAAAGAGGGGGTAGAAAATCAACTGTTTTTAAGGGTTGAAATTTCAAATTCTATTTCTGCTGCTAAAAAACCTAGTGAGGATTAAAGTATTTAATTCAGTGCAGTCTTCCTATAGGTATTTTTATCATTGATCTTCCATTTTTGCTGCGTGATATGACGTCCTCCACTGCGTTCCCGTCTCCGGGAAGCTGCGTTGACTATGCCTCCGTTCCACAAACTTCTCTTAACAACGAACACTTCGTCCTCTTCATCGTTACCAAACTCTTCTTCTTCTTTTTCTTTCTTAACTGCATCGATGCTAGCTGTAAACAGAGATCCAGAGAAGATCTTAAAAATCGTAAACTCCTGTCTCCATAGACACAAATTTGTTCGAGTTAAGGAAATATAGAGTAAGGTTTATAAAGCCTTGTTAACTGAAGACACCATAAAACTTTTCGAGTCCAGGAGACATTCGATTTATAGGGGTTCGAGTTATAGAGACTCCACTGTATATGTATAAAGCCAATGACGGTGGACAAGCAGACAAGAAGCATAGACCCTGTAATAAGGTAAACTTGTTGATTTAAAGACTGAATCACTCCTCCCATTTTACTTAATACTCAGAATATGACTACAACGTTCCCGGAAATACAAAAGTGTTTCTATCTTTAAAGAATCTCTAAGTATATTCTTACCTTTTGAGCCTTGATGACTAATATCTATGAGATCTCTTTCAATGTGGTCATTCATCAAATTTTAACGTCTGGTGTTAATTAATAAAAATAGAATGAAAATTCCGTTTCACTTGGAAGTAAACACTAGGTTAGTGTTTTTTACACTTTTGGCAACAACGTGAAATTTTGGGTACTTCTTTGAAACCATATTTTAGAGAGCAAATTACCATTCATTGTCAAATATTTTGGTTCTATTGGAGAGAAAAAATATTGAAGATTCCATCACATTTTAAATACACTATACAGCGTTATCCTACAAAAGGTTATGACCTTTCAAAGTTAGGAGCAGCAGTTGATCATAAATTTATTCCATCGAGAAATGGAAGAAATATTGCATCAATAATAACTCATCGAGTTTTTGGGCTAAAATTTGGCGGGGACAAGGTCGTAAGCGTTCGCAACCCCATCGATGGCAACCCATTACAGGATGAATTATTCCATTTAGAGCAATTCTGGAGCAGTATTTCCACTGTTTTGTTGGATTAATCACTAACTTCATTCAAAATTTTATTGAGTAAAAATTTGAGAAATTATGTTTAAACAAGCAACTGCTCAATCTCAAACATCCCTAGAATACAGATGTTAAAGGGATAATCAGATGGTCTGAGATATTTTGCCTATAGATAGCTTCTAGGATTTTAGGAAAAATTTCTAAATTTTTTGGTGTACTTATTTTCCTAACTAAAGTTATACCACTTTGAAATTTTGAACTTTTGCTTGAAAACAATAGAAAAAAGTATAAAAAGTCCCTGAAAAGTCCCATTTTTCGAGATTTCAAATTGGCATAACTCGAGTAAAGAAAATAAATACACCGAAAAATTTAGAGGTTTTTCCTAAAATCCTAGAAGCTATTTGCAGGCAAAATATCTCAGACCATCTGATTATCCCTTCAACATTTTGTCGGAAATGGAGCACCCAGGGATTCCACATTTGCACAACCCTTTTATCATGGCACCCTTTTTTAATTAGTTTGGTAGAAAAGGCCTCATTTCAAAAGTATATTAAAAATAAAAAATTATACCTCCTGATAGAAAAAAAGGCTGCTTTACTAATTTAGGTATTAAGTTTGCAGGATGACGCGTATGCCCGAGTGAAGGGCTCTTAAATCGACCCTACAGGGATTGGATCTTTAGAGTTTTGTCAAATACTTTTAAGTTTTTTACCCTTCAGCCCCTTAATGCTACTTAACGAGATAAATTTCCAAAAACTTCAGTCAGGCTTAAAAGATTTGGTTTGAATTTCGAAGAATTGAAAGGGTGTTGATTTGATTTCTTATTTTTTAGAATGGACTCGTACCCCCTCCCCTGATACACAGTTTTGAAAAAGGTCTTAAAACATAAAAATTTACTAACCTATTTACTAACCTAAGATTAGAGCAAAGACAAAGAATATTCTTGACAGCAGCATCACGTTTTGTCTCAGATTTCCGAAGAAAAGTTTTTCTTTAACGTTACAGTAGTTCAAACAAATATGCTCGTTATGTTTTCGAGTGGCCCTTTTTTAAATACCAAGATAAAGCATCACATGATTTTTCTAAAAATATCTTCGTTTTTAAAAAGAGGCTAGTCCCAGGTAAGAGGCCACTTAAAACAATTTTCATGAAAGAACAAGTATTTGGTGAAGTTCTGCTCTAAGTGGGCCACATTATATCTCAGATGAGAAAAGAATTCCCTATTGTCGTTTCAAATAAACACTTTCGCTGCCGAGCCTTTTTCAGCAAGCAAAATTCCAACTTCTTGGAATTTTATCAAAAGTTTGACTTTGAGACGCTCCTGTGTTCATAGTTTTGCTTCAAATGCCTCTGTCAAATTGTATACAATCGACGCAGAATTTTACGTAGATTCCAAAGATGCAAAAATTAACCTTCAGTATCAAAAGTTATGACCCTTTGAAGTATTACCGGTATTTCGAACCCTCTATTACGAGTATACTCGTTGTTGGCAGCGAACGTAATAAACATATTCTCGATATGCCAGATCAGTTTTAAGTTTTTGAGAATTTGCAACCTGGTTAATATGAAGTTACGACGGAGGTTGTTTTCGAACTCGTTGCAGTGGATTTAGATAAACTCCGATGATTTCTTAACAACAATTCGGTAATTCGAATATCCAACCAAATACTTTGTTTTATAATATGTAATAACGATTTTTGTTCTTAGAATGGTTCTGTTTTCTAAACAACATTTAGAACGCCATGCAAGTAATCTATTTTTACAGTAAAATCGACACTAAATTAGGGCAGTGGATTGCTGATAAACGGCGTTTTCCTAGTGTGTTTTTTAATATGTTAATTCTAGTTAGGAATTTAAAACATTTAAAAAACGTTATAGTGAGCTCAGACCCTTGCCCACTGCTGCGAAATCGAATCGCATATCCATAGCAACTAAGAGTTGATTTTTTTAAACGAAAGTGACGTCAATTACTTTTCGAAAGTTCATTGGACGTCAAATATTTGCTACATTTTCTTTCAAACAACTTCGCCTGGCGTCGAAGAAACGCACATTCTGGCATATTGGTGACAGAATATTGGTTAAATCTAAAGTATTGGTTGGTTATCACTTGAAATTTATTTGTTTTACACATCGTTTGGTACAATCGCCGATATGGGAAGGAAGTCTCGTCTATTCAAGAGGACAACCTCATCAACCAAGACTCTACAAGAGTTTTTAAGAAATGCTGAGGTATGGATGAACCTTTCTCATACAAATTTCCCCTCACGATATGATTTTATTTTATTCAGTCTAGTCACAAGTGTATTTTTGATTTATCCTCTCTCTGACTTATAAATGTTTATCTTGCGCCTCTTTCACTTTTGGAGCTTTCCACTTTTTGAAAAACATCTTTCGTCTTACGTCTCGCATATGTGGGAAGATCGATTTAGTACGAGCGGCCTCAAGAACATCGGAAGTCTGTGTGTCAGAATATTATGCTCTTCAACAGTAAAAACGCCGAGAACCTTTCTGTTATGACCATTTTAGTGGATGTAGACTTGTGAAACGACAGGACTGAAAGACGTATAACCCAGATTAATACCTACACAAATAAAAAACTTCTTGTTTCGGATTCTATATAGTTCGATTTACATTAATTTCAATCTTTCAAGCAACATAGCATAAATTATACATTATAGGTCTCCAGTAACGTTTCGGGACATGCTACTGGCATACTGAAACAGGACAAAGGAAGCGTCGAACAAATCAAACATACCGAATCGTGCCATAAGATTGAATTGAATGACAAGCTTCATGTAACTAGCGACAATGACATTAAGGACATTCGGACCGAGGCTGCTGACGGTGCTGAAGTATCAATTAAGGATAGCTCCGAGGAGAAAATCGGGAATGAGACGATCATTCAATCCACACCTGAGCGGAAAACCGAACTCAAAGCTGATGTTGAGAGCAAAGCCACAGGAATCGAGCATGAAGTTAGTCATGTTGCTCCACAACAAATTGAGGACGTCAAGGTGGGCGATGGAAACGATGTAAACGTCTTAAAAAAAGAATCCACGGAAAATCGGAACTTTGAGATTCGTGGTGAAAAGAATGTTGCAGAGAAACTTTTGCATGACGTAGAAGCGGATGGAAAGATGAAGGAAACAAAACAGGCATCTCGTGAAGAGCCCAAGGCACTGGAGAACGAAAGAACCCTAAAGTTTGCATCTGCGCAGTGGAGTGAATTTGAGCTCAGTACCGAGGATGGGGAGCAGAAGAAAATAGATGAAGTTTACATTCTACCTAAAAAACAAGTTGATGAGCTGAAAGTGGGCGTTGTCCAATCAGAAGTTCATGAATCGGAACAGAATCATCTGATTAAAACTGACACTAGCTCTTCACATGATAGGAGTGAACTAGAAGCCCTCAAACAACAGCTCCGGGTAGCAAAAACAGAACTCAATATAATCAAGAAAAAAGAGAAAAAAAATCTTGCAGCTATGGACAAGCAAGAACTTGATTTGGACCTGAAAAATGGCCAACTGAGGCGTTTGAGGGCCTCAATGAAGAGTGTCCTGGAACAACACGAGAAATACAAGTTAGAGGTAATGTGAATAGTTTGATTCATTGTTACTTTATCAGACCCTTAAATTCTTAAATCAAATCAATTTTTTTCTCAAGGAACCGCTAATCTACAGGGTGTCAAGAAATAGTCTGTATACCCCTATTATGTCGATGAAGTCAAGGGTGGTCAGTAAAATGAGGTCAAAAATCCATGGTGGTCTAAAAAGTGAATCCTGAAAAATTGAAAAATAATCCAGTGGGTCACCTTTCCCAAGAAAGACCTCAATATAAGGGGTATAAATTTTTTTTAGAGCCTTTTCAACCAGGACTCTTTATATACCATATTCCACTTTCTTTCTTTTTGCACATCCCAGTAGCGTAGACAGGAGGGGCGCAGAATTTTTGTAGGAGAGCAGATCTTTATGACACTGTGATTATCTATTTACTCTGTATAGAACCTACCTTCAAACAAATTTTCATCAATTAGCATATCAATATACCATCTCTTTTTTCTATTTTAGGCCAAGCAGAAAGACGAGGAGCTGTCAAAGGTGAAAGGCAAGTTAGAGTCTACCGAAAAATATGTTGAAGTCTTGAAAAAGGACAAACAGGTAAAGAACTTAGATGAAGAAGTCAAATCTTCAAATAAAAAGAAAAATAAAAGAAAGAAGAAAAATCCAAACCCTATGGTCTGTAATGTATCGCAAAATTTAGATGCAAATAATAGTTCTAGTCATGTCATTAACTTGACTTACAAGTCGCAAGCGAATCTCCAGCTCTCTAAAAAAGACGACGTCATCATAATGGATGACATTGATAAGCAAGCCTTACAAGAGCAAGATGCTTTCAAACAGGATGAAAATAACCTGCACACCCAATATGAAGTACAAAAAGATGATGCAGAGAGGTAAATACATTTTATCAAGAAAATAACTTGGAAAATTATCTAAAATTTTGAGGAGTTAAGCAAAATCTTCCTTGACGGAAATTTTTTCTCCACTATTCAATCCCAGTCAAAAAAGTTGACAATTGACATTTTTTTCACGTTTGTATCCCAAGATTTTGAGGTAAAGATCCCTTGAACATACGATTTTACTTGACTCCGGTTGATTTCAATTGTCTCAGATAATAGCAGGGTAAAGAGGAAAATCTACAAACTACATGAAAACTGACTGAGGATCATTTACTCAGATTCTAATTCGCAATTTGAAGGCCTGGCTGAAAAACTTTACAATGATTCGACTTCCCACCAACAAACAGCACATCAAAACACAGCAATTCAACCTTTAGCCACATATTTTATTAAAATCAAAACTTGACGAATCAGTAATTAAAATCTTTCCAGAAAACAATTTAAGAATAAAACAAGAAAAAATATCTGAAACTTAATGGAATACTATATCGGGTTATCTTGGGACCAAAAGTATAGGCTAACCTTTCTGATGAATTTAGTTCACATCAACTTTCAAGAAATATAAACAGACAAAATATATAAGAGCATTTATTGTAACAAAATTTCCGTTCTATTTCACACATCAGTTCACAACAAACCTCCAATGAAGAATGGAAGATGGACGATGAGAAGAAGGCAGCTTACCATGCCTGTAAATGGTTCAATATGATCCTAATCGTTGTATCAACTATCATGTTGTGGTTTTGTTTTGTCCTACATCAGGACCAATCCGTTTTCGAAAAGATAACCAATTTTGAATATGGTACTGAGGACCTGTTAGGTATATTTCTCGACCATTCATAATACAATATTAAAATTTTAAATGTCTAAATTTTTAAATTTTTATACGAAATATATTTTGTTTTAACATAAACCATCGCGCATTAATTTTTATTTTTTAAATGTCCATCAAAATTTTGGACTATTATTTTTTTCCTTAACATAACTGTGATGACGGTCATAGTTTGGAGTTGATCCCCTGAGGAGTAAATGTTTCAGTGAATAGACTCTCTAAGTTTTGTTCCCTACCAAAAGATTTTCAAACTACTAGTACTTTGCTTCTGACGTGATTAGTATCAGAATATTACCGGAGTTGAAAGTGGAGTGGCAACATCCAGATGAAACACCAGACCCCCCCACACCCATTTATCACTTTGTACCCTCGTAAATTAAAGTTTTAGAGTCACTTACTTCAGACACACTGACTATTGAGCCATTCCATTTCATATGCGTACAGGAGGCTGGAAAAATATTTCCAGGGGGTAATTCAAGAATAATTCCCAGGGGGTCTTCTAAAAGAGTGTTTTATTTCAGGGGACAAAAATCATTTTAACATTTCCAGGGGGTAAAAGACTGAATTTAATTCATCCACCGTCACTTTAAGGTATGAAAAGAATTTTTCCAAAGGTTTTTTGCAAATTTTGCAATTTTCCAGGGGGTATACACATTTCTAAGAAATGTTTTTTGACTTGGAAAGGTTCGTCCAGCCCCCTCATGTATGGAATTTTAATGCAATGGCCCAGTTCTTCGAATCCCATTAATTTTCCCGCAGAAAACATGCAAGAAAATAAAAGGCATGGGAAAAAGGGTGTGCGAACTATTGATCATCGTAAAGGGTAAAGGCACTCAATCTTAACGCTCTTTTTTTAAAAACGTCTCCTCGAAATAGGTTCAAATATACCTCTAGGATATAAGATCTAGTTAAAATACGGCCAAGAAGTGTGAAAGGCTTGTGGTTTAAAAGATTTTTTTACCCTCCTCTTCTCTCCCAGAAATTACAAAGTGTGAATATCTTGTGAATATTTTATAAAGTGCGCAAAAGTTAAACTGGCGTAAAATATAATGGGATCAAGGTTAAGACTAGGATCTGGCTTAAATTAATCACTGGGTCATCATAAAGCAAGCTCCCAAAGATTTTGCATATTATAATTGTCATTTTCAGAATCAGATAAATGTAACGTAGGCCAAACCTAGGGGGGCGTACGATCTGACGGTACTCGGTATAAGGCCTAATTTAGGGCCGGGAAGCGGTAAAAACGATAAAAAGTGTTCGGGAAACGGTATTTTGCAAGAGTCATGATGACGGTAAAACACCTGATTTTTCGTCCGGGATGAGGTAATTCTTATAAAAAACAACGGTAATTCGGTAAAAGTCATACGTAGACGGGACAATTTTCGGACTATTAAAAAAGGTTGTCACAGGAGTCAGCATATAGGTAAAAAAATCTTACACCATTTCATAAAAAATCCTTTTTTGAAACGTTAATGCAAATGTGCACGGCGCTTTATAAAGCCCGGTTTCTGAAGTATAGAAACTCTTTGTTTTGATTATTTCAATTATCAAGGGGCGCGGAGAAACCAGACAAAGATTCGAATTTCGAATGTTTAACAAAATACAAAAATAGTGATCGACCTCATACACATCCTATTCCATTTTGCCGAATTTTTGACTTCTAGTCCTTAGAATTTTATAGGAAAAACAGCGGGACCGGTATTTTCGAAAATTTTGGACGGGATAACGGTAATTTTCAAAAATATGGCCGAGATGGCGGTAATTCAAAACCTCGTATGCCCCCCACTAACAAGATCTTCAGAAATAACAAAGAAATTTACTTACATCAAGAAAACCTGCTGGAAACGAGTAATTTTTTCTTTAGAATGGTAGTGGGTAGGTGTCCTTTAAAATTGTATTCCCTCTAGGCAGAAAAAGCAAAAAAGAACTTCTTCCTATTTATTATTGCTAACTTAAACTATCCATATTTTCTATATGAATTTTAGAAGAAATCATGCATTACATCATCGGCATAATTTTTGAAGTCA
Source organism: Clytia hemisphaerica (assembly GCF_902728285.1). Lineage (NCBI taxonomy): Eukaryota > Metazoa > Cnidaria > Hydrozoa > Leptothecata > Clytiidae > Clytia > Clytia hemisphaerica. The sequence continues at coordinate 181,253 of NW_027104390.1, read as the reverse complement.
GCCGATATGTTTCTTACTTTCAATTCGGTGTTTCTGTGATAACCAAGCTGGGCAGGCGTTTTCAGATGGAATATGGGATGAAATGGCTTCATTTCCCATTCGAAAGTTTCATCTCTAACCTATCTGTGCTTTAAACTCAATGGAATAGACCAACTAAATTATCACCAGAGGATGTTTTCGGTCAACTTTAGAAGTCGTGTTTCCTTAACACTGTTAAAGGCCGGTCTCCACTTGCGCGCGCTTCGATCGCGCTTTTACGAGCAAAGCTTTCACGCTATTGGTCAAAAGAAAAATGAAGCAACTCCATTGGCGCGAACTGACGTAACGGTTGAAAAAAGTTGAAATGTGTTCAACTTTTTTTTCAAGCGCGCGCTACATTTTTATGACGTAATCTTTTTTCCAAGCAAAAAGGATTGAAGCCCAAAAGTGCGATCGTAGCGCGCGCAAGTGGAAACCGGCCTTAAGTCTCCATAACTCAAACGCGCACGGGGAACACAAATTTGTTTGAGTTATGGACATATCATATCTCCCATCTAATGGTGTGAGAATACAAAAAACTTGGTAAGTGCAATAATGTATGAGTTTATTGAATAACGAAGGTTTTCGAAAATTGACTGAGATGACATAGTCGGAAGGGGAGGGGCACAACTTCCAAACAAATCCTGATTAAGGCATGCAAAGGGATGTAAAACATATTCAGAACTTTTTTCCCAAACAATAAATATATTTGCAATATTTTTCCTTGAAATGTTAACAATGAATCGTATGAAAAATATTTTCTGCGATACAAAACACATAAAGCAGTTAAGTTAGGTAAAAATGTAACCTTCAATCTAACCAAAGCTATGACGAAAGTCTATCAAAATAAAAACATCGGTTTAGACGCAACGAAAATAAAAACAACAACAAATATTCGATGTACAAAATACTACAAGAAATTTTCAAAGCAAGTTTCTATAAATCCTTTTTATGCCTTTCCAAAAGCGCACCACCATCTACCACTGCATTTCCTGGTAACATTGCAACAATGGTAAATTATTTTTCTCAACCATTTAATCCCCGCCTTGATGGTTTCGCCATGTTTCTTCAAAAAATCACGAATCTTCTTAATATTGGAAAGGAATCGACTTCTTCTTCGTCGGCGACGTCGGCGTCCCCATGGATCGTTTGACATTCGCGGAGTGTCAAAGTTATCAATATCTTCGTCTCTAGACAATTCCATTTCATCATCTGTCATTTCGTCTGATGATAGGGCTGAACGAATAAGTCATAACTTTTTTAAAAATTGTGAACAAATTTAAGCAAAAGTCTATACTGGTTAGTGTAAGATCTCGCGTTGTCATTGATTGGAAATATTTTCATCTCATTCCACCTGGGAACTATTAGTTATACTTGAAATAAGCTTCTAGGCTACTCTTGTCTCCCGAATGGACGGGGTGGGGGTCCGAATAAGCAGGGGTAGGAAAATGTTCTAAATTCTAATAAGAGGGGGGGGGGGTGGAATAAGAGGGGGGTAATTTGAAGACAGAATTTTTTTAACTGGTATCAATTTCAACAACAAAAAAGAAACTTTAACAAATGAACACGTGAAATAAGAACCAATATTAACAAAAAGGAAAATTTTAACAAGTTTAAGGGGTATCTACACTGTAATAAAATATTAAATTATTCGAATTTAATTAGCGGGGGGTCCTAATAAGAGCGGGGGTGATGGATTTTTTTTCTCTTAACAATTAGTGGGGGGACGTCCATTCGGGAGACAAAAGTAGTCCTTTCAACCAGTTACTACTTTAGCCAGAACCTTTCGCGAGCAAAAAAACTACAACAATTAATAAATGCAACAGAAATTCTTGCCATACTTTTCACGAAAACCTAACAATTTTCATACTTATAGTACTTCTATATACTGATTGAGAATTCGCCAAATAGTTTTATCAGCAAAATTTTCAAAGAGGAAGAATCGGCGAAATTTCAACCTCGTATACATTTTTACCTCCGGAAATTTTTCATCCCTTTTTATGTTATTGAGGTACATGAGCTAAAAGAATATTTGATATTATTTACCGTTTTCAGCGTGAGATTCGGTGTTTTCATATTGATCTTCGTTTTCACTTGGGTCATCGCTTTGGCTTTCCTTTTTGAATGCTTTCATTTCTTCTTCATCGTTTAGCTCGTCTTCATCTTCGGAAAATTCCTGAAGCAACTTTTTGAGCTCATCTGGAACAGAAGAATAATAGGCGGAGTTGTTAATAGTTTTATAACGGCTCTTTAGGTTTTTTGAATTTCAGTTTTTTGACTTGAAAAATGGTTTTATGCAGTTGACTCTCTAGTTCGATCTTCTTTAAAAGTTTTCTTCGAATAAGAGAAAGATTCGAACTATAGAGAGTAATTTGAACAACTTTCCAGCTAATAGGACCAGTACTTTATTTCGGATTACAGAAAGTTTCTAATAAAAAGGGTTAGAATTAGATTGGATTGTCTTAGACCATGTTCACACGTTACTGTTCCGTTTCGCTCCGGTATAATTTTTGTTACGGATCGAGTGTGTTCATATTGATTTCGGAACGTTTTGGAGCAAGAAAACGGAGCAGTTCCCTTCCGATGAAAAAAGTGGAGCGAAACCGTTTCGATCTGTTTTGCTTTGTAATGTCTTCTTTTTTGACGTTTCGAATTTTGACGTTCACACTTGTTTCGGAACCGTTTCGGAACGGAACGGAACGGAACCGTAACGTCTGAATATGGTCTCAGGATCAAATTAGATTGAGCACAAAAAAATCAAAACAAAGGGGGGCGTACCTTTCGAAACTTTTGCAAGGAATTCATGATCATCTTCATCAAGTTCAACGTGATCTCTCAAACTTTTATGTTTCAATGCGTCATAAAGCAAGTCTTGATCGAGTTTTCGCATTTCACGGATTGCATCACGATCGATCTTCTCATCGTGCTTTGATGCAGCTGTTGTTGAAGAGAAAAAAGGAATTTGAATGAAAAAGTGTTGGCTTTTCAGTTTTCGGCTTGTCATATAGTACACCCCTGTCTCACAGCACCGGTGAAACCTTTGTCAACAGTAGGATAAAATGTCCTATGGAAATCTCAATGCGGATAGAAATTATCTAGTGGGGAATGATTTCGTGGGGTGGTTTTTTAAATTGGATTTCGAATTGGTATCAAATCAAAATCAATTTCCAATTGAAGATGAAATTGCATGGTATTTTTCCCAATGGAGACGAAATTTTGGCCAGATTTTTAAACGGGGCTGTTGTCCCAGCGGATCCATGACACAGGGGTGTAATGGCACCGTGGTTATCACTCCATATGTCACTATTTCAATGTTGATTTCAGTGCTGACAACACGTTTACACCCTTGACACCACTTTATAGGTTATCAACGAAACAGTCTGTCTGACAAGCCAATTTTGAAAAAGCAATGAGAAAGTTCAATATTGTACAAACCTGCAAAAGCTACCAGAAAAGCAACAAGAAGTATTTTAAAGTGCATTTTTCGTTCGCTGAATTGTTGATCTTTGTTCTGTTTAAGGTTGTTTGTGTACTTTAGTTGAATTGATTTTACATGCCCCTAGAGTCCACCTTTTATAGAAAAATTACATATCTGCAAATTGATGGGAAATCTAAAAGAAACAATGCAGTTCTCCTTTGTTCCTATACAGGGCAAATTTTAGTTTCTGATAAGGATTAATCATCATTATCGAAATAAAACCACGCGCTAAAGATAAGCCAGTGCTCATTTAACTGTTTTAGATTCGTTTAAGCATCTGAAACGTGGCTGCATTACTCAATTGTCTTGTTTTGACTTTATTGACGTTTTAGTGCATCAAGTCAAGGCGGGAGTAAGACCATGTGGATATAATTACAGGCACCAAAATACCTTAACATCGATAATTGATTAAGCTGCTTAATTTGTTTACTTATGTTGGTAATGATTGATTTGAAGGAAAGGGCTGAAAACAAGGGAGATTAAGTGGTTCCATCAATGTTGGCGCTTAATCAATTTGGTTTATCACTTTTACTTTTACCACGTGCACACATTTAAGCTCCTAATTTCTCGTACTAATCAATAGTATAGTTACAAATAAGGATAATTGATTATCATTTGCTATACCTACTGATTTGGTGCTAGGTGAATAAACTGTCGATGACGTAATGCTAAAAACATTCAACGTGGGTTTAGAAAACACGTGGTTTTGTTTTTGTCATTTTGAAACTTGCATTATCGCATTTTTAAATATTTAGCTCGTTGATAAAGCAGAAACTGATTATTGTTACCAACCGCTATCACCTTCATCCAATCATCTAATCATTAGCAGTGCTGTTGAATTTCTTGCACAGCTAGGTTTGATTGTATAGTGCATCAAGACTTGTGCATCACCTACCCAACTTTTGGAAGTAAGATTCATTGAAAATAACACACAGAGTTACGCAAAACAAAGGTCGATATTTACCTCGGGCTATGCAGTGCAAGGGCTTTTTAGCGATTTTTCGAGAAATATAAATCCCTGCCAGAGGGCCCTTAGGCAAAACAGGTGACAACTATGCCATAAGGTTACTCTTTATGATATCTCAAAAGTTCCTCAAAGTGGGACAAATTCAGAAAGGGTCCCAAAATCATTAAAATATAAAATTTCTCTGTCAAAGGCTCACGATTTTCACCCAAAATTGCCCAAATTTTGACAAAAATGCTCTTAAAGGGTCTAAAATATCTATCTTTTTTTCTTCTAAAAAGGCCGATGTTAGATTTTTGGCTTTGACATCTGTTTTTTATCCTACCCCCCCCCCCCCCCCCCCCGACTGGGTCTAAATCCTACGTTCTCTTAGACAAGGCTTAGTGATCGTCTTGTCTCATTCCTTAGGCTAGGAAACTATCACTTATTCTTAAAATACTAAGAATAACTTCTATTTAGTTTTACGTTTAGACTAGCATGTACTTTAGGTAGAAACTTTCGTGAGAAAAACTTTTGAAATAACAACGGGAATGTTTTTTCAAAAATCAAAATTAGTCAAAAACGTAGTGGTGTGGTGGTCATCGATTTAGGCTCCCGCCTGAGAGGTCTGAGTTCGATTCCCGAAATACTACGGTTCACTTGACATACAAACATACTTTCGTTCGGGTCAACCCATGCCATGTGAGGGGAATTGGATACAACAGCTCTGATACAAGAGTGTGAGTGATATGCCAGACATTGTGGTGTGTTTTATCACTTATTCCGTTCTATTCCTGCAACGAGCTACATGCTCTCCCGCGTAGTTCGAATGATGTTGCTATGCATTATCGTATCTGTATCTCACGTGCACAGAACCAGTGGTGTCTGGAGTAGAACCCGTTCCACAATAGGGAAAGCTCATATCATCAGGAGAGAATTTTAGAATCTCGATTTTAAGAATTATGCTACAACTTTCTTCAAAGTTAACAGGGAAGTGTAGTAAAATATTGATAAGAGTTTTATTGGACATTAAAAAAGACTAACCCTAATGGAATGCTGTAAAGGTCTAAAATCATAACTTTCAGCAATAAAACCTCCGCGCCCCCTCCGCGGTTACGGATAAGCCGAGATATTATGATAAAATAGTAAATCTAAGCTAAAGATCTGCTGAGGAAATGTAAACTATTTGAAACTCAACATTTTTGTATCTACAATATATTTTAAACGAGCTTGTGTTTCTGTCATATTAAAAATACAAGAGTGGAAATTTTTACGAAAATGTACAAAAAATGTACAATAATTATATTACTCATTCCAAAAAATCTCAGGGTGATTGAAAGAAATTGTTTTTTTTTCAAATTGAGCATTCATGAATTCTTTTGGCCCCGTTGGTTTAGAGAACGAATGAAAAAGGAATGAAAATTTGTTGAAACTCAACTTTATTTAACTTTTACTATTCGACATAATTTTTATATTTATTTTTAAGTAAATAAATATTTTTTAAATTTCGTGCAAAATTTAGTGCTCAGATGTTAAATTTACAATGCATAATGTGCAAAAGATTTTAAAGATTTTGTGCAATGTCCTGCATCTTTCACTTTTTTTTTTAAAAACTTTATAACAAGTCCCCTCTCTCGTCCTCAAAAAGAGAAATCGAATATTTTTTGTTTTTTGGCAAGAAAATTTCTCGATGTTTCAGTTTTAAACATCTGAAGTGTTCTTCTTTTTCTTTTTTCTTCGTGAAGCAGCCACCATCACAGTCTTATCTTGCGAAGCTTGTAAAAGATCTCGCGTAGAGTCAAGAGAAACGTATGTTGCCGAGGAAGCTGGGTTAGAATCGTCTGCGCCAAGATCAATACTTGTATCGGGTGAGAAATTACGCTGACTGTTCGGGAGTTCCACAATCTGCTGATCAGAAGGGATTGTTGGCATTTCCATGCGCGGTTTTGGTTTTCCTCTGCGTCTCTTGGAAACGATCAAATGAGCGTTGGAGCCATCTTGGCTGGTGTTCAAATCTAATGAAACGGCACTGTCCAAAAGCTGTTGTTTTGGTTCTGGAAGATCGTACTGTGTTGGAGGTTGTTCGGGAAGTTCGTATGGTGTTGGAAGTTGTTCGGGAAGTTCGTGCAATGTTGGGGGTTGTTCGATTTCGATTTCTTCGTCTGGGATCTATGAAATAGAAAGTTTTGATAGGATTTAATTTTTAATAGCAGATGTTTGAGCTTCATACTCGGAAGTAATATTTGTCTATGTCCAAAACTGCAAGGAAAATTTTTTATTTTCTCTGGCTATGTTTTTAAATTTTAGGAAAAGTTACCTGCAAATTGAGCTGTGAAATAGTTGCGATGCCTCGTGGTGAGAAGGTTTCGGCTCGTTGGTATTGACTCAAGTATTCTTCTTCCGTTGTATCACGCTCTTCGTGCGGCACATCTTGATCATTGGTTGCTGAAGATGTGGTTCTGGATCCATCGAGAGTTGATAGATCGCTGGTGATGGTGTCTGTTTCTTCTTTGAAAATCTGTTTGAGGTTTTCTTGTTCGTCCTCAAAGTCGGGTACGAAGTTCAAGGTCTTCTGACTGTCCAGAGAAGCACGTGAGGTAATGCTGCCTGTTTCTTCCTCTATGAGGCTGATCTCCAGGAATTCGCAGTATGTTTTATAGTCAATTTCACCACGTCTTAACATGGTTTGAAGTTTGACTTTAATGCTACATGGGATGAGATCAAAGAATTCATCAGGGTATGACATCATTTCCAAGCTAACCATTTCAATATCCTCAATCAGCTCATCAGCGTGTAGTTTGTTGATCATTTTGTTCATCTTCTTGATCCGCTTATCTTCAATGGATCTTTGTAAACGGTTAATACGTTGAATATATGGATCCTTCTTGCGCCAACGAATCTCCTCATCCCCAATACCAGGTGCTTTCTTGATACCCATTGATAACATGAAACTTTCCATCATATACTCCATCAAGTGGAATTCTCTCTTCTTCAATTCCTCGTCCATTTGAACCATAGCGTAACATTCCATTAAGATGGTCATGAAAATATTCATCAACATAAAAGTCATCATGACGCAATACACAACAAATAACCATGGACCAACCATAGGACGTGACATGAAATCATTCCAGTCAAAAACACCAAGGAGAAGCAGATTCAATGAATAAGTTGAGCGTTGTAGAGAACTGAAATTGTATCTTTCAGCACCCATTAAAAGATAAGAGAAGAAAACAAATGCGACGATCCATAAAGAGATATACATACAGAACAAGGCCAGTTTTGGTGCAGCTCGGACAACTGTTTGAATCAGTGTTAAGAAATTTCTGTTGAATTGTAAGAACATTAAAAACTTGATGATGGCAATGAAGTCGATTAAGGACATCAAGACTGCAACCATTTCATGGTACATGGCGTTTTGGTAGAAACTGATGAATAAGTGAGGTGCTTCAATGAATTCTCCGATTTTGGTTCCCAAAGACATTGAACGTATGGCGTAAGTACCCATGACACCGAATCCAAGCACCACAAGGATAAGATTGGTGATATTATCCAAGCATTTGAAGTACTCTTTCTTTAGCTGTTTCATTTTCTTGCACTCACGGTAGAAACAATATAAAACATAGATAAAAAAGATAATATCAAATGCCAAGAAGATTTTATGTTCAGGAATCAAGTTACGATACATTCGGCTGACGTAGACTTCCGCTTTGGGAAGGACACCTCCGAAATTGAAGAATTCAAACATGATTTCACCAACTGAGATTAGATTCAAGTTAGGATTGTATAATGTGAATTCAAGGAAGACAGCTCTGGTACTGCTGTCAACCCAACTATATTTCTTCATATAACGCTCATACATCAAACTGAACGCCTCATTGATACCAAGCTCTCCAAGATAACCACCACCCGCGTATGTCTCCAAACTTGCCATGACTGGTATGATATTACGTGATTCGAAACCTGACGCATATTTCCATGGAGAAAATCGTTTCTTTTGTTTGCCAGATTTTTTCTTGGGATCTTTCCAACCGGCTTTGTACCATTTGTGATCTTCGTTAGCCATGGTGTACTTGCCGTTGCAATCGGTGATGTATTTGCGGAATTTCGGATGGATGGTACAGGTATCTGAAAATGAAATAAAAGGTTTTAAGGGATGAAAAATGGACCCTACATGGGACTCGAAATTTGTGAAAAAAGTGAATGGGACTGAAATTCCAAAATTTTCTCAAATTTTCTACTTTTTCCCCAAATTTTCCAAAAATAGGCACCCTACGAGGGACTGATTTTTCTATTTTGGTGTTTTTGCGACCCTGCCTGGGACTCGTGGAGGTTAAAAAAGGTACCCTGACCAGCGGTGCATCCCCGTAACCCATCTTGCCCTAGTACCCCCCCCCCCCCCCCAGGTGCAATATACTCTAACAAAATGCACAAATCCGGGCCTAGAACAATTAGTTTTCATATACTTTTAAAAACCATAAAAACATAGCCTGCCACAAGTCGAATCATTATTTTGTTTAGAACATCCCAATTCAGGACCACTATCTGGAGACACGCGGAAAATGAAATGGTGGCTCAACTAATACATTAAAGTTCTTCTTTAAAGAAATTGAGTTGGGGAAGTGAATGACGGATAAAGAACAGACTGTTAAGTCTTAATTTCGCAGTTCAATCAGCGTCATGAATATTTATTATTGTTCTTTTGGCACTTCATAGTCACGTGATGTTAGACTTCAAAAAGGGCGGCTGTCTGAAGCTATTCACAGGCTGTTAGATCATTTACGAGAGAAGAGATGAACGTAAAATGATAAATAAAGTTATTTTCGTTTGAGTTTTTAGAATTAGAAAAATAAAGTATATTAACGAGCATAAACTAACCATTCTTGGTTCTAATTTGTCGTAAGCGAGTGATCCCCAATCTCTTTGTGTCTCGTAACATGGCGTAAGCTGTGTAATTGTAGTAATCACCATTATACCAACTTTCGAAATACATTGCTGGAATGAACGTTTGGTTGACATAATCCCAGAACTTGTGTACACTATTGACCTTGATTGAAAGAAATGAGAAAAGACCATGACAATCATTCATGACAATCTCCGATGCTAAAATTCGACTATTTTTGAGATTGAAATGTTTCTATATTAATAGGAGGGCGTACGGGGTCTGCGATTTCCGAAATACCGAATAATTTTGCCAAAATTTCCGAAATTCCCTTAAAATAATACTTGCAATTCCGATACCGATTTTTTGGGAATTTTTCCTCGTTTTGACTAATTTTTCATCAAATTTGATTATTCATGTATGAATTCCAAAAAAGGGGGATAAAAACTTTATAATTCATGATATGCACCACTGCAATGTCTTCTGACATTACGTCACGGAACCAATAGCTCATTGGTTGGAAGTGACGTAAAAGCAGTCAATACGTCACTTTCAACCAATCAGCTATTGGGTGGAATGGAAGACATTGCAATGGTGCATATCATGAATACCGAAATTTTGAAGTAAAAATTCATGGATTTCCGATACCGAAACAACTTCAGAGTTCCGAAATCCAAAAGAAAAAAAGGTCGATTTCCGCAATTCCGAAATACTAGTAGGGGGAATTTTGTTCGATTTTTTGGAATCGCTTGACTGTTTTGTTAGAAGCACTTGTTATACATTTTTGGAAAGCTAAGGGGTAGGGGAATCGAAATTACTATGTTTCCAATTTTTTTTCGGACAATTTGGTGTGATTTTCGGACAAATATGACGGTCTCAGGCAAAAATTATAGGGTTAAAAATTAATGAAAATTTTAGCTCGAGAAAACGGAGACCTGTTGTATATTTTTGGAAAGCTCTCAAAAAATTAAGATTAGAGATATATTGCAAGTATAGGTGATTTCTGTACCTAACTCGAGATATTAACCCTTGAAAACCGTGTTTTTTAGCCAGAAACAGCTATTTTGTCCAGCTTTTGCGCTTTCGGAAGCTCAATATCTCGAGTTAGGTACTGAAATCACCTATACTTGCAATATATCTCTAATCTTAATTTTTTGAGAGCTTTCCAAAGTTATACAACAGGTCTCCGTTTTCTCGAGCTAAAATTTTCATTAATTTTTAACCCTATGATTTTGCCTGAGACCGTCATTTTTGTCCGAAAATCACACCAAAGTGTCCGAAAAAAAATTGGAAACATAGTAATTTCGATTCCCCTACCCCTTAGCTTTCCAAAAATGTATAACAAGTGCTTCTAACAAAACAGTCGAGCGATTTTACAAAATGCCCTCTACTATACCGTACGCCCCACTTAATAACCCTGGTTATGATAGCTAGATTTAGTAAAGAAATATATCTGGGAGGTCGATAGTATTAAAGACAAAGAGCTTTGATGACAATAAGCGAAATAGAAAATAAAATTTTGGACTCCTTCCTTTAGATCCGCAACTGCCGTGAGCAGTTTAACCTTTGCGTGGGGTCCAGAGCTCAGTAAATTAAATTCGTTTTGAGTTAAGCATAGAGTTGACTCTCTCTAACTCGATCTTCGAATGACCAAGAAATGTCTTCGAATTAGGGAAAAGCTCGATTTACAGAGAGAATTTAACACTACCTTCTAGCTGAGAGGACTAATGTTTTAGTTCGAATTACAGAAAGATCCAAATTAAAGAGGTTCGGAAAGTTGACCAGCTTGGCACACAACGTTGTTTCAACGTTTATCTAGCTTTCGCAACGTCCATATAATGTTAGATGAACGTTGAAACAACGTTGTGTGCCGATTGGGTGACTGCAGTTATAGTCCTTACCTTGTCAACAGCAACCATTGGTGTGAATTTGCTTCCTCCATTCTTAAGCAACCTGTCAATAACAGCTCTTTGTTGGTAGGCATGAATGTCACGGTTACTGGCAGATACCAAAAATAAAAGTAAGATGTAAAAAATGAAAGCTGTTAATTCCCTCAAGATGGAGCTCATTTTCTTCTCTTTCAACTTCTGTGCCCGAATGATGGCTACTCGTTTAGCGTTCGGTGGTTTACACATTGCTTCAAGATCAGCTTTGGGTTCATTTTCAAGACCAGATGTAATCATGATGTCATCCTCCTCTGAAATATCGAGCATGAAATTTTTAGCGTAAGTCATTTGTGGAAAGTATTTATTATACATTATGAAAAATGCAAGTTAGTTTGACTTCGATGTTAGAACAATTATCACAAAACATAACCACTATTCTAAATTTTGCAACATATCAATATCTGTTGAATGCACGCGTAAAGAAAAAAGCAAACTCACCTAATGGTTCAGGGCTGACAGAATCATCCTCAGCATTTGGTTTGTTCTTCATCAAAATGGCAACCATAGTTGTGATAACGATAATCTTCAAAGGCCGGGAAACGAATGTGTCTTGGAAAAAGGATAAGGCTTGTGTAGTCAACCATTCATTCGATTTGACTTTTCCCCACATCATTGAATAAAACAAAGTGAAAAGAGCTGGACATGTTGAGCCTAAAAAGACAAGCACCCAGGCCGGATAGATGACCCACCATGGTAAGCTTCCATGGATTTGCTTCTCAAGAGCTTCAACTTCTTTTTTCTCCTTCTCAAGTTTCTTTTCAGGAGTTAATTCCTTCTCTTTAGTGAACCGTTCAATCAACTTCATAATCAATCCCTTTTTCTTTGGTTCACCATCATTTCCCGCCATCTTGGCGTTCGCTTCTGCTTCTAACGCCTCAATTTCCGCCATATCCAAAATGGGCTCGCCCTCTTCTTCTTCTTCTGATTCTGGGGATGTATCGATCTCATCTGAGCTTGACATATAACTCGCTTCGCTCTCCCCTTCATCACTACTTGAGTAATATCCACGAATCATCGGTTTTAACGATCGTCGACTCAGCCTCGATGTGGAATCACGTTCGAAACCTTCATTCCCCTCTCCAAGAATATCAAACTCGTCAACTTCACTTTCAGAATCATCTGCACCTCGTCGACAACATCGGAAACATGACTTAGATTTCGTTTTTCGTTTGCGTTTTCTTTTGAAGCAACAACAGCCAACCGTCATTTCATCATCACTTTCCTCCCCATTCTCCTCGCGCTCTTTTTTATCACGTGCTTTCTTCAACGAATTCTCAATAGTAATCGCATTTCGACGTTTAGCGGATGCGAACAAGAAAACAATCAAAACAGTGGGCGGCATGACAACCAAAGTGGACTGAATGCCGATAATAACCATCTTCAGACTGACCCTAACAGGGCCGATCGCGATTGCATTAGCGTCGTCTTCAGCTGAAGCAGGGCCAGCACCGTAAAACATAGCACTTGAAACCATAGTCAGACAAAGGATAGTCAAGCAACATGATAAACGTTGTAGGCGAGTAAATCGACTTGTCGGTGGTCGCAAGAAAATGGAAAACCAAATGTGAGCATCGCCGAGATCTTTCATTAATTTCTCTTGGAACAGCAATTTGAAATCTGCTAAATCAGCTTCAGTTGCTGGTTTGATTTGCTTGTCAATCTGGAAGTCACCCTCATCTAACGCCCACCATCCGCCCAGGAAGATCCATTGCTCGTTGTTCTGCAAATCTCTCATGGTGATTTTCTGGATATTCCACGCTGGCGAATAACCTCCATTATCATGCCACAACCTTGCGTGTTTGATCTCACCCAAATTATTAGGCACCATGATCAAGAAGGAGTTGACAGCACCAGGGATAAAGACGTCTCTTTCAGTATCTTTCAAAGGCATTGGTCCACTTTCACCTTTCGTTCCAACCAAATTGATGAAAACTTGGGCGGTTGTTCCAGAGTTTGATCCTCGGTTCGTATAGAACGTCATCTCGTATTGGTAATTTGAATCAGGGTCGGTTGGATTAAAGATAGGCGTTACACCCATCTGCGCCTCCTCCTTTTTATCCATTCGTCTACTGTAAACAGCCAACAAAATGTACAAGCCAAACATTCCAACGATGGTAAAAAACACACCTACATTTCCACTAGCAAACATGTCTTTAAATCCAGCAAATACTTTACTAAAGTCAATCGGAGCAGGAGCTGTGATAAGACCACCACCGAATGATGTTAAATGGGTACATAAACAATGCGTTTTACCCATATCTGTTTTTGGCCCAACCTGAAACATTGAGAGAAAAAAATTAAATATGTTGGGTAAATTTCAGTAAATGCAGCAATTTTGGGCAAATTTTTGCTGGGTTACGAGTCTGAAATGGTAAATGGGTTGATATTATAGGTTCCCAAAAACAAAACAAGTCTCCTGTACTTATAATTCATATCAAAGTTGCGACTCTCTCTGATTCAAATTCGAACAGGGATTCCCCTTTGTTCGAATAACAGAGATATTCGAATTGGGCTTTTCCAGAAAAAAATCGTGCACCCCCTGTTGAGGAGGTCCATTTCCGTTCCGAGGGGGTAAGGTTTGAAACGCAGTGGAATTCCATAAGGGTAGACGAAAATCCGTCAAAAATAAGCGGAATTCCAAGGGGGTAATGATTGAAAATTTGTAAAAATTCGGAATTCCAGAGGGGTATGATCCTAAAATTGCCTGGAATTCCAAGGGGGTAGGTTACAAAAGGTTGGACCTCCTCAACAGGGGGTGCACGGTTTTTTTCTGGAAAAGCCCATTATAGAAATTTTTCAATAGAGAAATTCTCCTCGAGGGGGACTCAGATTTAATCAGAGTTAATTTTCCAAGTAATTCAAATTTATACGAGAGTGCATTGTATTGTTGGCCCAGCTAGCTTTAGCGTACTGGGCCTTTCATTAGCATTCTGCCCGGTGTCAGTGTGTAACAATTTACTAGGCGATACGCGTTTTCATATATGGCGTTTTCAAGCACAGGCTAATTCAGATTGTGAAGGATTTGATTGGCTGTTAGAACATGATTGACAGAATAAAAAACAATTGAAATCGTCTTTATTGGTTAAAAACATAAAAGGAGAAAATACAATTAACTATTAAAACTATAACTATAAGAACATAACAGATGTAGTGTGTTTTAAGAAAAACAATGTAACAAACCGTAACAAACCTTCTTCTCTTTAGGAAGATGTTCTTTTAAAAAAAAGTTGTTTTTACATTTCTCTATCATGTGAACAGTTCAGTTGTTCACGTGTTAGGAAAAAAACATCTCTGCATATAAGATTTAAATATTATGAATTATTTCTTATTGTTGTAAATAAGAGATAGCCGAATGGTCTAAGGCGTCTATGGCTTGTATAAGCGACTCCAGGTTCAAATCCCCTCTGCTACACAAGTCTTGTTCAGTTCATACTTTTATTCGCTGGGCCTTCATGCCCTCTGGGCTTCTTGTGTAATATTAAAAAGCACTTTTTCACCAATTCAAACTTTTCCAACTGGGAATGATTCTCTAAGGAATTATTTTGTAAACTTACATGACATCCATCAGTCTTCCATTTGCTGCTTGGTTCATCCCAATATTTACATTGTGAAGTGAAAATCCTCAAGGTGTAATTCAATGTTGTATTAACCAGAGCTTCTTCAGGCATACCTGGTGGTGCAAGGTATCCTACACCAATCCAATACACTCCTTCACTGAGATATTTATCAGAAATGAAGAGAGTGTAGTTGGCTTCTGGAGGAGCTGGGTTACACGCATCAAAAGTTTCATTTTTTTCTTTTGGGAATACAAACGACCAATCATATTTCTTGTTTGTAGGTTTCAATTTTCGGCGCACGTAAACACTGAGCATGACTGAACCATTGAAAGGCGGTTCTGAGTAATTGCCAACTGGTATAATATGAGCTGTGAACGCAGTGTTGTTTTCGATCTCTACTTTGTGGTAAACATATTTCTGCATGTCAGGACCGAATGAGACTAACGCAGGAGGATCAACTTCACCTTCTCTTGGCATTGTGATTTCGATAGGTTCATCAGCTCCGTCAACTTTGAGACCGTTTCCACCACCAGAGTTCAAAACAACACTAGTGACTGTGCCAGAGACTCCACCTGATGGATCCCAAGTGAAAGGATTGTCTTTCATGGCTGTCATCTAACGAATGAAGAAAAAGCAAGATGATTAGAGTAGATAAAATAATCATTTATACAATTTAACCAATAACAAGCCTCTGATAATAAATCTGACACACTTTGTTTCATGTAACTTTTGAATTCAAAATCATTTATACTGGCCCTTTATTTTTATAAAATTTCAGTCAAAGCTGCAATGCTCTAATCACACAAAAGAGTAGTTCTATACCTGTTGGCCGATAGCGGGAACTTTGGTCGAGTTTCCAGCGTTTTTCAACAAATTACCATTCTTTGGCATTTTGAAGCCGGCACCAGATGGTGAACAAACTGGAGCTCCCATCTTCTCAGGGTCAACTTGACCACTAGCCATTGCCATTGAAGGACTATCTATAACAGTCGATTCTTCTCCTGGTAGTTTCTTGCCCGTCATTGAGGACCCAACGTCCCCTGCGGCCTTGAAGACACCAGCAACGGTTTCTTGAGCCTAAGGAAGAGGAAATATTTTTAAAAATCGAATTTATTCTTTATTTATATCATTGACGAACGAAGCTGGTTTAAAATTACTTAAAAACTTTGTGACTCTCGACATTGGTTTGAGGTTTGGGTCATAAGCCAACTTCTTACCATCTCGAATCAAACCGAGTAGTAGTAGTAGTTTCGGCTTTTCATTGATTATTGATATTTTCTCACCTTTAACTTAGCAGGGTCTGTTTCAACGAAATCTTCGTCGATATCAGAAACGGTGATGAAGTCGTCATCAAACAGATTCTCGAATTTCTCGATACTGACTGTAGTGGTGGGTGCTCGGGTGGTCGTTGTTTTTGGCATTACCTACAGAGAGAGTTATAAACTCGGTATAATTTGGTATAACTAGTTAAATTGAGTAAGATGACTGACATATTTTATAAGTGGTATTATGATCTTATCGCCAGCGATTAGGAGATGGTGCTATATATCAGAAATAACTCAATGCTTCTTTAGTGGTTGAATATGGAGAATAATAAAAGAAATATTTACATATGTACAAAACTTTACCCAAATCTAAACGCAGAAATTAAATCCGAATGTAAGGTGAGAAATAAAATACCTTCGGTTTAGCTGATCCAGCCGCTGATCCGAGAAGATTTCCCAAGCCAGAAGCCATGGTTCCCGCCACACCTTCAACAGCGTCTGATCCTGCTCCATCCTCACCAGAGGATTCCCCTGACAATTGTGACGTCATCCCCATCATGGAACCTGCAGATGCTTCCTGGGCTTCTGCGTTTACTTCATCTTTTGATTTAGTAAGGCTGCCCATGACATCGGCATTCTGACGCATGGCTTCTAGACTGGTTGATTTTTGATTACTCAGCGCTTTGATCATAGCCGCACGAATCTATGAGTAATATCAATTTGAATAAAAAACAAAGAAACTGACCTCAGCGTGATAAAAATAAACGTAAGGCAGCTAACGGTTAGATTTCTCGTGACTATTCCAGCCAGAAATCAAAGATTTAAAATGTCGATATATACGTTAATGCTTGATTACGTATCAATTATACTTTCGATGACCTTCAAGAAACTACATAATTTCGCTTTGAAAACTGCCGACTGAAATCCAACCCACAAGACTTTTGCACGTGATTTTATTTAAGTTTTAAGAAAACCAATTACCGTTTCCCGATCGAGTTGTCGTTGTTGTTCTTCGGTCAGCTCTGTAATATTGAATCCAGTATGGTTGCCAAATAACCAAGTTCCGTTATGATGGAGAGTTCCGTTAGGGTGTTCCACTGTTCCGTTCTTCTGGATAATCGTTCCGTTGCCAAGAACCGCTGTTTTGTTGTTATGCAAAACGGTACCATTATGAAAAATAACACTACCATTGATTTGAAGTGTACCATTGATTGACAGGTGGGCTAGCATCTTGGATCGTTCCTTCTTTCGTTTACCGGCTTTGTCACTGTTTTTGTTCAAAATTGACGTGACCGAATTCATTAGTTTAGCAATAGCTTGGGTGTCACCTGAGTTGACGATGATTTCCAGTTCGCTGTTCTCTCCTTGAGTCATGTTCAAAAGTTTGGCGATCATTTCGTCTTCCGTTAGTTTTGGCTCACGTACCTGTCGTAATTAAAATAGATAAAAAAATAATTCGAGTGTTATATTTGTATCAAATTAATAAGTATTTGTGTGGTTTTGATTGCTTCATTATTTTTTTTAAGTTCCTTTTAATTGGCAGCGCTCGATTGTGAAAGTTCTTTGCCACTATTTAAACACCCACCACCTAGACATGAGTGTGTAGGGAATTTGAGTAAGTGCACAGAAAGTCAACAGAAACTGACTTAATGTTAAAAAGATGATTGGTCGGGAAGAAATCTAAAATTAGTTTGATGACAACCAAGTTTCCTTTTTCTGGGATAAAAAATTATTTGGAAAGGTATCCGTTTGCAAAATCAACCAATTATATTTTTAGCAGGTCCTTGAAATCTAAAGCCTACGCTTCTTTTGTCAAAAGATTTTGCAACCAGCTGTCAGTCAAGAGGGTTGAGTATTTATCAAAGGGTGAATATTTATTGACCTTACTAAATTTCTTTCCCACGATGCAAGTAAATGATCTCTTCTTTCTCGCGAAAAGTAAATGTAACAGTACTATATTCTCAAACACTCTCCAAGTGGTTATTTTTATAAGAAACATCCACTGGTGTTTTATACTGGTCCTATTTTTCTTATAAAGATTTATGACTTATCCAAGGTTCTTTTTGTGCGAAAGATAAGGAAAATACTTTTTAGTACCGACAACTTTTTTGCAGCAGATTCATTTTACATCCGAAAACGCCGACATGGAAAGCAGAATCGTTTACGGTAAAGATTAGCTATTTCCATATAACTTTTTATGGTGTAATCTCACTGCTCTGTTCTTGATATTTGGCCTTACGATGAAAGGTGTAACTTTTCATTTTTTCAAAGAATTTTAATCAAGAAAAGCTTGTGGAATCAAGGAAGGCTTGTCGAATTTAATTTATGAAATCTTCATTTTTTTAAAGATTTTCAATCAAGGAAAGCTCGTCGTCTAAATTGTATTTACTAGTCTAATTATATTTTTGGTGCTAACCCAATTTAGTGTTATAGGTGTATTATGGTTAATTAGCGCTCAGTTCAATGCCACAAACTTATTTTTCTTATAGCGCCTACTTTTGAAGAGTAATGGCGTCGTCTATTTACTTTGAATCATTTTTAAATCGTTGTCGACAAAAACAACTTGTTTATTCTCAAATATCATGTATTGCCTCATACGTAGACCGATAGAGTGGTTTAAAATCGCGAAATTTGCACAGGCCACTAATCATTTGCATGGATCACGCATAGCAGACACACCAGAGCAAAATTAAAACAAAAATATGAAGGTTTTAACGATTTTGGCGTTTCTTGTGCTTCATGTATTGAACACCCAAAGAGTTGAAGCCAATAAAGAAATTTCAAAGAGCGATAAATCAGGACTACACTGTTTGTGTGGAGATACCTTCATCAAGGCTTACCAGTACTGTTGTAAAAACGCATCCAAATGTAAAGCAGCATCAAAGATCGTCAAACAAGTTTCACATTTTCAACGAAGATCTGCAAGATCATTGTCAAATCCTGATTTCCTTTTAAAAGGTAGGATTCTATTTGATGTTACCCGCAGATAAAATTAAACCTAAGGAAATTTCCCTTTCAATAGCTGTATGAAAGGAGGGTGCTATTTCTCTCTCTAGATTTCTACACTTACACTAGACTTCTTTCTAACTGCTAGGTATCAAGCAAATAGGCATCAATCACAATTTTTAGATATTTTGCGTGACCCGGATAGGGATCGGGCCCACAATTATGCAACCCGTCGCTGGGTGCTCTACCCTCCACGACCATATTTGTGCTAGATTACGATTTACTGACGTTTATTATATATCTCTTTAGATCAACAAGCGAAGCAGTTCCTTAAAACTTTAAGGAAACCGTCCAAGAAATCAGGAAGACTGGGGTATGCGGCGACACAAGACAATGCTTCAGAAGAATGCTGTTATGAATGGTGTAATTTGAAAGAAGTCAGCGAATACTGTTCTGCTACGTAAAACTTTTCCACGCTTGTGGAGAATATTCATTAGTAATACTACATCATAATTTTTCTCGAGGCCAAAAACATTACGTCATGTCCATTATGTGGCTTGGTTGCCAAAATTCAGGCTGTATTTTGAGTCATTCTGAGTCATTGGATTGTCGTCTTCCCTATTTTGGGCATTGGAGATAAGATGATTGAAAATCAAAACCTTTTGTAAAAATATTTTTCAAAAATTAGATTGTGTCATTTTTCGTTCTTGCTAAAATTTTATTGTAAATATTTGTCTTGTGTCAAAAGTTCTTGTACAAAATATATCATAGAATTCCAGTCTTTATTAAGAATAAATATGTAATCCTTAAGCCCGGTAGGGGGTACCTACACAAGTAAAGGGCCCGGGAATGTGCCGTCCTTAAGGGTGCCATTTTACAACCAGGAAGTTCCTGTAAGGGTGCTAAAACTTCCCAGCAAAAAAAAACTTAGATGGGTGATATTATGAAAAGTAAAAACAAAAGAATCGTACCGTGACATTGAAGGAGACAACGCTTGTTGCTTCATAAACATCGATAACTCTCACATCAAATCGAATTGTGAAATTATCTTTCTCTGCACCCATTGGTAGTTTACCACTTGCTACGTTAGATGCTCCAAAGAAGAACAAGGATTCAGCTCCAACTTCATTGTAATAAACAAACTCGTAGCGTAGTGGAATATCTTCATCTTCCCAGTCTAAGCAGGTGAAAGTGAACAGGGTGGTCATGGCCTCACCCTCTTCTGCATCACTGAAACAACGCCCACCTTTTGGCGGCGTGTTTGTAAAACCATTTCTTTGAGCTAATCCTTTAGCACCATCGGGTAAACCAGCTCGCAAAGTGAATCGATACAACTTGCTAGGTGTTAGAGTAAATTTCTTGATAACGAAAACAACCTCACGACGATATTGCTCCACAGCTTTCATGACGTGAGTATCAAGTTCCCATATAATTTTTCCTTCTGCTGTGATTTCCTTGACGGTGTAGACTTCCCACTCATATTGCAAGTCAGGGTTTTTGCAGACTTCACCTTTACAAGTACTCATCAAGGCGTATTTTCCGGAAGGGTTGATTTTCTCAAAGCAATTTTCTTTGCACCTATAGAAAAAAATCGTTAAAAAAGATAATCAAGAACTACTTGAGAATTTGAAATCATGAATGTCCTGTTCCTTTGTCGATTTGTCAATACGAATCCTGTACCAAAAGAGCTTAAAAATTGTCATGAATAAGTAGCCTGACATCGTTAAAAGACAGGTCAATCACAGAATTTGGAAAACAATTCAGCGATTGCTTAGTAAAGCAATATAAGACAAGAGAATGTGTTAGTTTAATCTGAAAAGTTCTTAAAAGAATGGATCTTTTTTAAAAGCAATCAACTCACTCGATTCCCATCTCTGGAGGCAAACCTTTGACAACCTCGATGACTTGATATCCCAAACTCGTTCGTTGTCCTTTACTCAAGATCAACATGATGACGTAAGCTTGATCAATCACCATCTTTGTCGCATCCAAATTGAAAATCTTGTCTAAGAAAAACATACAGAAGAAATGAGCTGTTGTTACCAAGTGACTAGTTTTTTTGGTAGATGTGATCAAGGATCTTTGAATAGCCTTTTTAGGGGTCGTTCAAAAGTCAATTCACAAAATAGATTTATAAATTTATAAAAAGTCTCCATAACTCGAACACCCACGGGGAACACAAATTAGTTCGAAATTTCGAGTTATGGACGTTCGAGTAAAAGAGACTCAACTGTATTCAGATTTTCTGGAGTTGATCAAGAAATTTTATGTTCCATACCGAAAATACAATACGCACCAAAATCAATGGAATTTGGGGATCGTGATATTTAAATTTTCATCTTTTCATGAAGAGATCAACGCTCACCTGTGGTATTGAAGAAATAAGTTCCATTTCCATAGCAACCACCATTTTTAACGACTTCCTTGTCATAAGGAAGAGGGTTGAGAACAGCCACTTTGTAATTAGGGATTTCATTGTGTTGTAGTGCGAATGCTGGGTCAATACTTTCCATCGCATTGAAACAATACCAAGTGAAATTCATTCCTGCAAAAAGTATTTCAAGTAAGATCTTATCAACTATTGGTAAGCCAGAATAAGGCGTTTCAAAACAATGCTTTTATTATGATTTATCTTTCAAAGTAAAATGAGTGTGTATATATAGGGAGTATTTAGGAAAGAAAGGCAGTACCTAATTCTCAAATATTAGTTAAACTCGAGCTATTTCTTACGGTCTTTTCGAAAAATGTATAACTTAAAATATAGATGATGAAAAATGTTACCTGTGAAATCGTTCTTTTTTATATCAGGATCACACGAAGCACCCGCGCTGACAGGGATCGGTTTTGATGAGCCACGTCTGATGAGCGCTCCACCTTCGACCGCAGCGATCAACTCGGATGGGTAAATTTGTAGATAACCTCTAGCTGCTTGTTTGAAAACAGTGGTTTTTGGGTTCGCCATGGTGACAGTTACTTTGATGAGATAAATACCGTACCACAAAGTTTTCTTTTTGATGATTAAATCTTTTTGTGTGTAAGGGTCGAATCCGTAGTCCGTTTGATTATCGAATAAAGTTGGCGTAAGTTTCCCGTTTGATGGATTGTATTTATAAATTTTCCATTCGTATTTTGTTTTGGATGCATATTCACATTGGAGTGTTGTGTCAACATAGACGCTCATCTTTTCAGAACGTGCCAACCTTGTTGGGTAGAAAGCTGAGATTCCCAAATTTGTGATGTTGACTTCAGGGTAGTTGCAGATGACTTCGGATGCTAAGACTGTTACAGAGGCGTTTTGAGCTGACAGGTGATTAATAGCTGTCACTTTTGCTGTATAGAAATCCCAAGTGGAGTAATTATGGAAGACAACTAACGAGTCTTGGTGTTTTGGGAAGATACCAGAAATGTTTTGTTTTGTGATACCAGGGTAGAATTCACCACAATCTCCTTTTTCTGTTGTGTAGTAATATACTGAAGAATCGCCTGTTTCAAGTCTGAAGCATGTTTCTTGACCTTTCTCCGACATGTAGATTGTGAAATTCATTCCAAAACCAATCCATTGTGGTGAGTTGCTCATTAGGGAGACGTAACCAACTGGCTCGATGAAAGTCAACTCCATTTGCCCATCAGCTGAACTGATGTTGTTTGAGATCTTGTATTTGACAACACGTGGTCCAGGTTCTTCAAAACGATGTTCAAATAATTTGTCTTGGTTGCTAACCTCTGGTAAACTGAGACCTGGTGTCTCAATATTCCATTCAATGTCGAATTCATCCGAGTTGGCTTTCATACTGAAAGTAAGGTCACGTCGCACTGGATAATAAGAACCGTCTCCGTGGCCGGACTGATCTTGTCCGGTTTTGCCGTGTTCATATGTGATTTTCACATCTTCGATTGTCAGTTTACGTTCCAAACGAATCATGAATTTAGTAACAAGATTCTGTGTGACCAGGTTTGAGGCGATAATTTTACCATGATAATCACCAGGGGAATCTGCAAAATCCTTGGGTAGGAAAACAAAGTTTTTCCCTTGTTCGTCAATTTGAATATCCTTAAATTCCTTGCCATTGATTTTGACAGTGTAAGTAATGTTAGTACCCTTCTCTTGCGTCCATTCAATGTTGTGGGATGCCCCGAATAACTTGGAACCGATGTCTTCGACTTCGACTCCGGCGATTGCGTCTAGGACTAAACAGATAGTTGATAAGGCTTGGGAACCTTTGCGGTTTTCACATCTTACATTGACTTTGTAAGCTCCAGCTTTTTGATAAACTTCAGTATGGTCTTTGTTCATGTCAGTAAATTTTGAAAGGTCAGAGATGCCGTCTTTGTAAAAAATGTCTGAAATTTCGGACACTGTATTTTCTTTCGTCTCCATTGCCCAAGTGCATATCAAATCAGATCCGCTGACAACCAAGGATAATCGAGTCTTAGATTCAGTGATGTTGGGTGGGCAAGTCAATGACGTCATCTTAATATCGAGAACTGGTTTCATCAGAGTGATTTGCTTTTTGACGGAAATGTCGGTTACGTTGTTCTTGGCGCTCAACTTTAAATTTAATGTAAGCTTTGGAACACCAGTTGTGAAGTTGGAATGTAAATCAAATTTGTGTTTGAAACAGAATTGATACTTCCCATCTACCATTTTCAGTTTATTCTGATCTTCTGTTAGTTCTAGTGCATGACCATCAAATACAGGCTGGAAATGTGGATTTGATCCTTGCTTGATTCCATAACAAAATTCAAACTTCTCTCCAACTTCAAGTTTAACTCCTTCTTCTGGTGATTGAATCTTCAGCTCTTGGATTGGATCTTCAATGATAACTTTGACTCGGCCAACAAGAATACCAGTGATATGATTGGTCGCATTGATTAGGATACTGAAAACCCCCGGACGATCACTGGACACAACTCGTTCCATCAAAGCACTGCCATCACTGTGGTGTCTGAAGACTTTATTTTGGAAATGGACAAAATATGTGATGTTGGTACCTTTGGCAACTTTGAAATTGATTGGAAATTCTTCGCCAACTTTTTGTGGTTTGATTGCATTGATGTGAAGATCTGAGATTTTTCCTTGAATAAAAACTTTGGTTCTGGCAGATTGTGTTGAGATGCGATTGTTGCAAGTCACTTGGACATTGTAAGCATCTCCTTGAGTGTAATTGTGCTTGAAAACAATCTTGGTATCTTTGAAATCCTCCATCTTTTCAATATGTCCATTTTCATAATAATGTGTGTTCATGGTTTCTGTAATTTCCTGTTGTCCATCCCCATACACGATGGAGCATTTGAAATCAGAACCACTTTTTACGATGACTGTAATCTCAGTGACCTTTGCGGTATCGTACGCAATCTTTGTTTCAGCAATCACTTTGGTGATCGGTAACACTGGTTTGATGACTGTTAAAGTTGCTTCAGCTTCAATACGACTGACATTGTTCCAAGCTTGGACGGTAACACGATAGGTACCTTGTTTGGTGTAGGATACAGGATGCTGGAGTTGCATCGATGCCTTCTCTGAACCATCTCCAGAGATGTATTTAAAGTGTGGATTATTACCAGAGCCTAAGTTGACCTTGACTTGAATTGTCTCATTAACCTCAACTTCTTGTGATTTGGAAAGAGCAACATCAAGATTCTTCAGCTGCTCCTCAATGATTACCGTAGATGTTAGATTACCAGCATTGGAGACTTTGTTCTTCGCACAAACAGTGTATTTGTAGATTCTAGCTTCAGTGTAATGCTCTGGTGAGATAGTTGCAAAACTATCTCTGTTACCAGCTGATCTTTGGTAATCGACTTCCAATTTCTCCCAGAATACTTTATATTCGAGATTAGATCCTTCACCAGTTGTCCACTTCAGTTGGAAGGTTGCCCCGAATCTCTTGGGATCGACTGGTAAAAGCTTGAAGCCTGTGATTGGAGTCTGGATATCCACTTGTGTATTTGCAGTGACCTCATTTTTACGATTTTGACATTTGATGTTGATAGAGTAAACACCAACCTTTTGGAAGCGATGCTTGAATTTCATTTCAATATCACTAAATGGTTTCTCATTCAAGGAAAGATCTTTGTAAAACAAATATTCCTTCTTGAAGCTCTCCTCGGTCTTTTTGCTTCCATCTCCCCATTGAATCTCACACTCAAAGTCTGATCCTTTTTGCATTTTCACAGTTAAAACAGCCTCGTCAGAAAGATTTGTTGGGTTCACCATAGCTGAAAGTCCTTGCAATTCCAATACAGGTTTCAAGACATTGATTTTGATGGATCTTTCCAGTGTACTGGTTGGGTTTGTGGCGTTAACAATGACTTCATTGGTGCCATGATGAGTGAATGAGTTCTTGAAATGGAATAATTCAGT
The DNA here is from genome assembly GCF_902728285.1 of Clytia hemisphaerica. NCBI lineage: Eukaryota > Metazoa > Cnidaria > Hydrozoa > Leptothecata > Clytiidae > Clytia > Clytia hemisphaerica. Next base: position 155,854 of record NW_027104390.1, on the reverse strand, counting down.
TGTTAATTGTTTTCCATATTGACCACCATTGATGTTGAATATGGGTGCAATTACTGATTCAATCCCTTGAATCTGGAAATCAATTGTTTCATTAATTTCAACAGTTTGTTTGCTTGCGTCAATGGTGAAACCGGATAGTGGTACATGTACCTCTAGTGAAGTTTCAGCCTCGATCTCATGTAGACGATTTGTGCATTTGGCCTGGATTTTGTTGGTACCCACTTTTGAAAATGCTTTATTTTGATTGAGTTTCAAATTCTTGAATTCTGCGGTGCTCCATCGAGGTTCATGTGTGTAGTAATCTGATTTTTGAGTTGTAATCTTATCGGTTTGCTCATTGTCATAACTAATCACACATTCGAAATCTGATCCTTGGTCTAACATCAAATGAAGTGTGTACGGTGAAGAAATATTGATATGTTTTGGAGCTTTCAAGGTAAGTCCAACCAAGGGTAGAACAGGTTTCAAAACTTCAACTTTGATATTACCATGTACTTTGCTGATGTTATTGTAAGCTGTTATGGTGATTTCATAGATCTTCTGAACAAGGAAGTTATGCTGAAATTGAGTTTTAGTGACTGCGATTTCTTTGTTTCCGTCATTGAAGTCGATATCATACAAGATAGCACTTCCACCAATGCTTGCAACATTGAAAGAAACTGTTTCATTGACTTCGATGGTGTTCTTACTGGCAGAAATGGTGACATTCTTGATCTCCTTATCAATCACCACTTGGCTTTCTCTGGTAATACTTGCACTGACTAAATTGGATCCAGTGAATTTGAATGAGAACACACCAGGTGTTGCGTACATGTCTGAGGTGATGTGTACTCGTTTCTCATTCTTGATCACTGGCACTGATTGGCCGTTAAATTCGCAAGCGATCGTAAGGTCAGAGCCACGTTCAACTTCATAGTAAATGTAGAAGTCATCGCCGAATTTTTGTGGAAGCACAGGTTTGATGTAAAAACCTTTCAAAGCAACTTGCGTAATAACTGTGATATCTTTGGTCAAGCTTCCCAATCGGTTTCCACATTCAATCTCCACTTTGTGATGACCCTCATTCTTATAGATATATTGAGCATGAAAAGCGAGGTCTTGGAACGGTTTCATGTCTAGTTTATCGTAATAGACTAATTCTTCACTTTTGTCTACTGTGGTTTGGTGTGTTGGAAGCCAAATGATGTTGCATTTGAAGTCTGATCCTTCACCAAGCCCAATGTTCAAGATTGTCGGCTCCGTCAGATTCACCGGGTTAGACGTCACTCTGAGATTCTTCAATGCAATCACAGGTTTAAGGATGATGATTTTCTGATTGATTGTGATCGATCCTACAGGACTGACTGCAGTGACTTTGATGATGTATTCACCAAACTCGTCATAGGTGTGATCGATGCGGTTTAATTCGGTTTCTTCTTTGTTATTATCTCCAAAATCAACATTATATTTATGCTTGGTGATTGTGATGTCATTCTCATAAGAGATTTCAATCTTGACCAATGAGTTTTGCTCATTTGTTTCTGGCACGATGATCTTAAAAGGGACTAAAGGTTGGAAAATTGCAACTTCAGTTTTAGCACTGACTCTATTCAATCTGTTCGCACATGTCATTTCCAAGGTGTAAATTTTGACTTCACTGTAGGCGTGTGAGAAAGGGATTTTAATGTTTTCGTATTTCTTGATAATTCGTTCTTCGATGCTTGTGTAATAGGTTGTGTACATCTCAGTAGTGTTATGCTCATATCCATCACCATAAATGATATGGCAAATGAAATCAGATCCTTGGGAGACAATCGCTGTCATTTCAACTGATTCCGACACATTCTCGTTTGGTGCTGACAGCTCAATGGATCCAAGAGGTAAAACAGGTTTCAAGACAGTAACATGCTTCTTGATCTCTGTTTCACTGACATTGTTGTATGCGACAACGGTCACTTCAAAGTCACCGTAGTTCGCGTAAGATCTAATATGTTGGTTGCCAGTTGTCAAAACATCGTGTGGGTTATCACTGAATTTGATTCGGTAATGAGGGTTGCTTCCAAGCTGTGCTTTGAAGTCAATGGTCACATTCTCAAGGACCTCCAAGAATGGATTCGGTGAAATCAGATTCACGATCAGATCAGAGACATCGTGCTCAATAATGATAGTTGATTCTTTACGAACTTTCTCTGATATCTCGTTCCACGCTACAACAGCGAAAGTATGGATTCCAGCTTCTCGGTAAATTTCTTTGGTGATTTCAGTTGAAGGTTTTCCATTGATGAATTCAATGTTGAGGAGTTCTCTTTCGTTCCAAAAGATCTTGTATTGGACCTCAGTTCCTGTGGTTGCTTGCCATGTGACACTGAATTTGTTCCCAAAGGATTGTGGATCAGTTTCAGTGATGTCAACATTATCAACTTTATCCTGGACAATAAGTTTAGTTTGGTAGCTGACTCGGCTCAAACGGTTATTACAATTAATGCTTAGGATGTAGTCTTTAGGATGCTCGATGTAAAAAGAGTCTTCGAATTTAAGGTTCTTGAATTGTTCCTTGGCAACTGATTGTTCCAGATAATATTTGTGATCAGTGAAATCGTGTTGTGTTGTGCCTTCACCATCCCAATCGACTGAGCACGTAAAGTCAGATCCAATCTCAATCTCGCAAGTCAACTTAGCTTTTTCCCTTGCCAGAGATGGTCGTGCTGTACACTTCAAACCATCTAAAAGAAGTACTGGTCTCAAAATGTTGATTTCGACAATGGATAGATGAAAAGCTGTTGGATTTTTTGTGGTCACTTTGACTAAGGCTTGACCATACATTGCAAACTTGTGTGAAGTGTGGTTCACATTCTCTGTCATAGCTTTGCTACCATCTCCAAACTCCCATTCATAATGAGGATAACTTTTGAAAGAAGGATTTTTAGAATCAGCAACAAAACTTAAAGTTTCGTTGACCTCGATAGTATGTTTAGGAACGTTGATCGAAACAGCGTTAATCAAGGGATGGACATCAATTTCCTTTTGTTCGGTAATGACAGGAGTGACGTCATTGGAGGTCTGGATGCTAACTTTGTAGACACCAAAAGTGTTGTTGAAGACTGATGGATTGATTTGAGCTTCACCAACCATTACATCTTGAACAACCATTTGCTCCACACCATCGATGAAAGCCTTGAAGCGGATCGGAAAACCTTCATCAACGCTCCATGTGACTTTGAAACCTCTGTTCACCGATTGAGGTTCAATGGGATCAATTTGCAATCCTTTAATTGGTTTTTGTACATCCACTTTGAAGGATTTGGTGAGTGTTGCTTTACGGTTGAAACATTGCACCGAACCGTGATAGATAGCTGGTTTTTTATATTCATGGTTAACTGATTGTGTTTTAAGGTTTTCATAGATGCTGGTGACTGGATCTGAATTATCACTGAAATCCCAGGTACAGTTAAAGAAAGTTCCTTCCTCAAGTGTAGCTTTAATGGTTGCTTCAGTACCAAGAAGAGTGACTTCAGGTACAGTGACTGACAGCTTAGCTGGTTTCTCAACATAAGAGAAAACACGAACGAAATGAGGGAATTTGATATTGTTGCTATCACAGCCAAGACAAAGTGAGATTTCTGGCTTATAAACACCATGTTCTTCATACTGGTGAATGATCTCGCGTTCCCTGGTTCGAAGTTTTGGTGAACCATCCCCAAAATCGATGATGATATGAGTATCTGGATTTTCTTCTTTGATGATCAATTTGATGTCATTTCCTGGTTCTGGATATTCTTTGTGGTCAATGGAGCTCTCAGCGAGTGATAAGACTGTGCTGGCTGCAATGAAAAAAACAGAATAGGAGTTATTATATCAAAAATATTTTTTAAGTAATAACATATCGATTTGTTCAAGAATTTAGAAGACACTTCACGGCAAAAACTTCACTGAAGCTAAAACTTATTCATTTACTTTGGTTTGAAGTTGGTTTGAATAAGTTAATAGAAATTTGTAGAATCGTACACTCTAAAATGGACCGGATCGTATCAAAATCTGACAAAATAGCAAAAATCCTTTTAAGAAAGAAACAAAAATCTTCAGACATAAATCTTACTCTTCCGGCAAGTGTATTGAGCTTGTTTCACTGTTTCCAAATCCAGAGTGAAATTGTAGATTTGTAGGCAAGAAACGAGTCCTTCGAATGGTGAAGAACCAAACTCCAAAGCTCCCACACGGATTGGGAATTGTGTTGCGATGTAGTTAGTTCCAACGTTGATTTTCTTTAGGAGTTCACCATTTTTATATAAACACGCTTCTCCTGTATCATAGCTGTACGTGACTGCAATGATATTCCATTTGTTGTGTTCAAGACATTCCTCCGTCAAATCATCAACCAGGAGGAGCGTTCTTTTAGTGAAACGGACAAAGAGGTTAGAGATGCCGGGTTTGGATCCTTTTCGTTGTCCGATCTGCACTCCACCACCGGTCGTTTTGTAAGATAAAATCTCCAATCCATCTCCTTCAGGGTAAATACTGAATACGATAGAGATATCCCTTGCCGTGTCAAGAGCCGGGTGCCGAGGGATTTCGACGTACGACGTCGGTGAGCCGCTGAACCTTATGGCAGACTCGAATTGGCCGTCGATATCCTTAGCGTAAAAAACATCATTGATCTTAGCTTCTGTCGCAGAATCACCGTAAATGTTTTGTCCACCGGTCGATTTTTGGAAAGGGTAAAATCCCACTGGATATTTCTTTATGTCGCGGCAAATACCATCTGAAAAATTATTTAGTGAAAACACTTAAAGACATATCTTAAGAAATAATGGGAAAATTTACCAACTATGGATAGATATCTCAACCATAGTATAAGAAAGCCGCGGCTACAAAAATATGAGGACACTTATTAAGATTCACATCATCCATGGAATTGAAAAGTTTCTTTTTTAATTCTGCATAAAATGTGATTAAACACTTACCATGTTGCTGAGAACTTGCTTGTTCCAATGTCAAAAACAAAAGAAAGATTGCCAATAAATGTATTGATCGCATCTGAAACATCAATTTTCTAAAACCAAAAAGAAAAATCCTAAATTTTGGAGAAGAAACCTAGGATTCTGCTCATCCTCCAACGAAAAGAGCTTCATAGGAAATATATCTATAGAGGTTTGCAAGTCAGACTAGGAAAAACCGTTTTTTAGACAAAGCAAATTAACACCCGATATACCATACCAGCCACTACACGTCAGAACAACGTAACAATAACGCACATCTAAATCTAACATTGGAAAGAGGTTGTAAGAACGTTGTCTGGTCAACGTTACTCGAATTACTTTGCAATACACCTTTTCGACCGTAGCCGCCAATTGCCGCGTGGACATTTTTTTGTCCACTTTATCCCACTAAAACCGTCCCAGTCCTTTTTTCGCACATATAGACAAAAAAGATTTGTCAAAAAGGATTGGATCGAGTTTAGGGGGATAATTAAATAATCAAGTGTCAATTCTTTCTAATACGAACCTCTATGATTCAAATCTTTCTGTAATTCGAACTAATAAATCACTGAAGCAGGAAAGTCGTATACAATACTCCCCGTTATTCGAATCTTTCTATAACTCGAAAAATATTTTCTGTCCCTTGAAAATCGAATTAAAGAGAAGTAAACTATACTTAACTACAACAAAGCGCCCTTAAGAATAAAAAATTTAAAAATTGAGAACTTTTCCTTTGAATCGAGTAACTCTTGTCTGAAATACTCCTTAGTGTTCAAGCTACCGAGAGTCTAAAATACTTTTAAACAAAATTAAAGGCCAAAAATCAAAATTAAGTAAATTTTGCCCAAGTGAAATTGAATGTTAATTTACTTTTTTGAAACAAATTGCACCATAGATTTGTTTTTATATCCAGCAGAGTCAGTAAGAATTCCATTTCAATATATTACTTGACATTTTTGAAAATTTTAGTTTCAAATAATTTTGATTTTGAATTTTAATAAATAATTCATTGGATTGGTTCAGGAATATTTATGTTCAGTTACTTAGATACGATTTTATTCAGACGTCGAAAGATGATTCATTCATTTGTGTAGATGACAGATAGAAATCCAAATTCTCCAGATTTCCAAAAACTTGATTCAAAACTGTCACTTATTCTAAAAGAAGTGAAAAACAAGAAAATTTTCAAAGATCTTCCTCACGAATTGAAAATACCCTGAAAATACGATATCGGAAAATAATCATGCAAATCTTGCGACAAAGTTTGAAAGACATGAAAGCAGTCCTTTACCCATCGCCCAGGAAATCTTCTTAGTTCTGAGAATTACACGGGGGGGGGGTGCTTAGGCAAAAATGGATGATGGGTATGTGCGGACGGTAAGGGTTGGTTTTTTTCACCTTTCAAAGTCTCTCTAAGGGTTGGAAAAGTCAGAAAGTTTTAAATTAGTCTCTCTGAGGGTCGGCTTTCGGAAGTCCCGTCTGCACATACCCCTCATTCGCCAACCCTAGTACCCCCCCCCCCTCGGGACTAATTATTTTAATCGTATGAGGGTCTGTTGACAGATTATGCATCTCAGGGGTGTGAGGGCAGCGGGCAAACAAGAGTGGTACTAGAAGTGCCTTAAATTATCAATTACAACACCCCTCACCCTTTCTAACTTAGCTAAAGAAGAGGAGAAATTTATATCAGTGGTGGGACCATATTGTCAAGATGACAATATTTCGAATGATAGTTGACGCTCTTTAATTTGACGTTCTCTTGTTCAATAAGTAATATAAGCTCTGGTTTTCGATCACTTTTAATCTCATCGTCAAGAAACTGTCATAAAAAACGCTCTTTTTAGTTCCTTGAAGGTTTTCTAGCGTGTGACCTTACCTTCAAGGAAGGAGTTTGCTATTTGAATTTGAATTTTTGTGTTTGGATTGAAATTTCGAAATTCATTTAATCAAATTAGATTTTTAACGAAAACCTACTGATCATGTCTTCTCTAAAAAACACCCCTGTATCAGTAACCCAGTCAAACCCACCCTGGTGAATAACTCGGTGAAAATAAGTACCAAACAAAAATGGCCTAATTCCCGGTAGGGATGATGAGTAAAGCCGCTCAAAATTAATTCAAATTCTCTACCCCAATCAAATCATCCCAATGGCTTTTAGATATCTCAAATACAAACCTGGTGAACTTTTCTTCACCGGGTCACTGAGACAGGAGTGTATAAAAGATTATGATAAAAGTAAACGTAAACCAACAACGCATACCTCAAAATTATTTTTCTTCGTTAAAAAGTTACATCATATAAATGCTCTTCTCAAAACAATAATAATCTTTCAATTTAGCAGTCAAAAATAGTTCAACTTCCAAATCTCAAGATTTCAATTTTGAAAAAGAAAGAAATTTTGACAATATTTAAGTATTTTAAATTAACTGAAATGATTTAATTTGACAGTTTCGCAATTTGAAATTTCTTCAAGAAGCTTATTCAAAAAGTAAAGCATACATCAATATACCTCATTTAGACCTAGAAATTTCCACTTAGATTCATTGACATACTTCTGATTATTATCGATTCAGTTTATTTTTGACCAAAAGTATTCAGAAATTCAGTCATAAAATCGATTCAAATATTTTTCAATATTATATTGACAATTAAAGCAAAAATCCTTCAGACATTTTTTTTTGTGGATATCAATGGTTTTTCCTCCCTATGAGAGAACCTTTGAATTATTTTTAGTCATTGAATATTCAATACGAAAACTTCGCCTTGGAGTAGGTAAGCCCTCTTCCCAGGGAGTAAATTGAACATTAGGTCATTCAAAAATGACACATCGCCTCATAATATCTTAGTAGGAGTTTCAAACAAATATATATTTAATTTGAGTTTAATTTTCATAAAATACCTCAAAATCCTTTGCACAGAAATTTACTGCGGCAATTTTGAAGTGGAATAATTCATAGAGCTGGTTGCAGAGAGAATGAAAATGAAACTTCTCCAATTGTTATAAAAAATGATTTTTCAGCAATTCTAAAAGGTCTGACGCATGATTAGCGTTAAAAGATCAATAAGAATTCAAAGAGGCGATGGCAAAATGTTTTCCGAAAAGTCCCAGTAAAAACAGTCTCCTGATCTCTAAAACTCTCAAAAAAACATTACAAACGACTCTCTACAGTTTGAATTCTACATAACTGGAACAAATTTAAGTATGTTAAGTAGTATGCCTTTCCCAGGTTTGATACAAAGAATGGTGTTTGGTATTGTCAAAGGTTTTGGTAACATGATTAATATTCACTGTCTATATCATTTATATGGAAGGGCAATCCTAAAGATCTGAACAATTCAAATGAATTCCACTCAGTCACCGGGTAATGGGAAGAGTTCTCTAGCTATTCTTTGAAACGCCTCCTTTAAGAATTTATGATATTCATGACGTAATGTTTTTACGGAAAGACTCCAGTTTTTTGAAGTAGTGGCAAATTTTATACAACTTTTATCTACAGTAGTTTAAATTTGCCACTACTGGCTAAAACCGGGGTATTTCCGTAGAAAACATTACGTTATGAATACCATGAATTCTAAAAGGATGGTTAAAGAGAGTCAGGAATTTCCTTTAGAAATTGAGTTTCATTGGAAATGAAGAATTTAAGTTTCAAGATATCCTTAAAATGTTTTTCACTCTGGAAAATCTTTCTGGAATACGAACTGGTAATATAATATTGTCCGCTAATTTCAAGGACGCTTTAGGGATTCTTTTACTTTGTCTCGGATTACCAGGTAGTAAATTGCAAGTGGCATAATATCTTATTGGGGTGAGACAAGTATTTCTCAAACAGTAAAGACATTATGTTAAAATATGCGGTGCACTGAATTTGATAAATATTTTCTCTGGATTTCTTTAGAATTTGTTTCATATTTACAATATCTTTGATAGAATATTTCTAGTGGTTTTGAATTTGCACAGTGATCGCTTATGATAGAATTGAGTGTCTTGTGTCTGTAAAATCATCGGTCCTTGAATGCAGCGCTTTCGTCGCATTAAGTATCTTTGGTGGTATTAATCACCCGTCATTATTTTGTTGTTTCTCTTTCACGTCTCAGTTGCACATCAGTAGCTTATCGTGCGTGGTAGATGCTACATCATCAAACAGCTGTTTCGAATCATTACTCATCGTATCTTTAGAAGCAGATTTTGCGCTAGGTTGATCTCGAAAAGATAATGTGTTGATGAAATCGACATCATACTGTGAGGGTGCTATGAAAAAAGGAAGCAAGAAAATTGGATTAATTATGAGATAAATTGCTTGAGCTGTGTACCTCATTAACATGACAGTTCTGCAAATCATCGACCGGCTAAAAATTCGGTTTTACTCTAATATATGTTTTCAAATTAAACCTCATATTGAAGGTAAATCATTGTAAATTTTTCCCTCGAACTGCTGTACTTATGGGATATGTCAACAAAGAAAATAAAGTACAATTCGGATATGTTGTAGTTCTAAAAATATATCAAATTTCTTACTAGAGGTTAGATAAAAATAGATGGAGGATAAATACCAAATTCCGTAAAACTAAGAAAACTGAATCCCCTTAAAATTCAATGTAATGTGGCGGGACTTATAATTGGAGCCGTAAATTGAGTTTGGTGTTGATAACGAATGTTTCAACTAAAAATTGAAAGCAAAATTTAGTTTGACAAAGTTTGAAAAATAAAAATAAAAGTTGAAGGCTAGAATATTTCAAGAAATGTCTAGAAATAAACAAAATGTGCCTGAAAAATGTCTCTAGAAAGGCAAGAATATCGGAAAAACTATGTCCAAAACGGCTAGAAAAGTCTAGAAAAATGTCTCTAGAAAACCTAGAAATTACCATAAAAATAGGTGTCAAAATGCCTGGGACAAAATGTGTCCAAAAAGTAGCAGAAAAATAAGATAAAAAATACTATCTTACCAGCATGCGAAACTCTGAATGATAAAATAAATATGCTCCATAAATCCACATAAAAATGTAAGTAATGTGAATGCTAAGTCAATCAAACCAAGCCACATATATAAAATTTCAATTCATTTTGATTCCATGAGAAAAATTCAAAGTCAAAACTTCAAGTCGAAAATCTCAATACTTGAAAAACGGATGTAAACATGCATCCTTTCTCTACAAACGCTCTCATAAGAATGAATCTTGTTTCAAAAAATCAAAATTTGAAACGCCTAAAAAATTGCGTCATAAAAGTAACGCGTGAAAGTAATTAAATTGAGACCAATTATCTCAAGACCAATTATATACGGTATTGATTGCGTTTATAAGCACAATCACATCACACTCCCCACCATAAACCAATCAATAACGTATAATAACTTTTGACCAATCAATAACGAATAACTTTTGACCAATCAATAACGAATAACTTTTGACCAATCAATAACGAATAACTTTTGACCAATCAATAACGAATAACTTTTGACCAATCAATAATGAATAACTTTTGATCAATCGATAACAAGAACATTCAACCAATCAATAACGAGAACATTCGACCAATCGATAACAAGAACATTCGACCAATCAATAGCGAGAACATTCGACCAATCGATAACAAGAACATTCGACGACCAATCAATAACGAGAACATTCGACCAATCGATAACAAGAACATTCGACCAATCAATAACGAGAACATTCGACCAATCGATAACAAGAACATTCGACCAATCAATAACGAGAACATTCGACCAATCGATAACAAGAACATTCGACCAATTGATAACAAGAACATTCGACCAATCAATAACGAGAACATTCGACCAATCGATAACAAGAACATTCGACCAATCCATGATGAATAACATACATCGATACATCGTTTGAAATGAATCGATTTGAGGAAATTGTTGAGCCAAGTGTCACGAAGCTCAGATAGAATTGGATCATCCCAGTCTAGCTTTCTCAAAACAAGATCGTGTAAGTCGCTTTTAAATGTAGCTGTGATTGGTGTGGTCTTGCCAAGAAGATAATAGATTATTCCAACCTTTGATGCACAATGGCGTTTTGTCAGCACATTTGGAATGACGTTTGATTTGGCTTCAGGTTTCTTTCCTCTCTGACATTTTGCAAAATTGAGGTCACCGACGTTGAGCGAGAGTAAGTCATCTTTGGTGTTTTCGGGTTTGTTCAGCTTTCCGATTTGCTGTTCATAGACTTTTAACGCGATCGGTTTGTTGGGTGCTAGCCATTTGGCGGGGTTGTATAGCACGGGTAAGCAAACGGTAGCGATATGGGATTCAATATCGATTGAAACGGAAGATTCGACAAAGGTTTGTTCGCCCTCTTCCTTTAGACTGGTTGATTCAATGGAATCATGATTTTTGCAATCTTTGCATTCACGGCAAGATACACAACGATAGCTGATTTGGGAACCTGCATTCTCAGCATTGTCTAACGATTTGAGTGGATTTGCTTTGAATGATGAATGAACAAGATCAGACTCTGAGAGAGGAGAAACCATCATGATATTGGACATCTCACTGACGGATGATGGCGAAGTAAAGTGCGATTGGAAGTGAATATTGGAAAACGATTCGTGTGGACCACCAATAATGCCAGTGGTTCCATCGGCACTCCGAAAAATGGATTTAAAAATGGTTAAACCCGTTGGTATTTGGAAGATCGGTTTCGGATGGTACTTTAGGTATTTCATACCAATCATAAAATCAACATTTCCACCGATGTGACTTGGCACTTTTGGAAATGTTTTGGCTAGAGGTCCGGCAGCAAAGCAGAGATCCTTCTCGGCTTCTTTTAGTGGAAATTGTGGAAACTCCCCGGTTATATCGGTAAGACAGGTTCCTCTTAGAATAGCGGTTTCCCCGGAAACAAGCGGAAGTTGAACGCGGTAAATTCCATGCTCCGCAGAGGTGCTTTTCTTTCCCACTCCGGTAATCGAAACAGGGATGTTTGAGATCAAAGTAACGTGTGACCCAAGACGCTCAACTGCACTTTTTCTGACGATAAAGTCACTACACCCAGAATCAAAGAATATATTGAATACTTCACCATTGACTTTGATTGACTGGAACATGTAGATTCCTCGGTCTGGGATGTCTCCACCTTGATCCTCAAAATCTGTTTGAACATTGTTGACTTCGATTTCTCCACTTGAGATTTCTGAGTAGAAGGATAATTTGATGTCTCTGGAAAATGAAGGTAAGCTTGAATTTCTGGTAATGAATCTGGACTTGTACTTGTCCAATAGATCCTGATTTTCGTCAAAATGCTTATGCTCTTCACATATAAGGATGTGTTTCTTTTTGGGGTACTTTGAATGTGATCCATGTGGGCAAACAAAATCTTGCTGGCATTTCCGTTCCTCGTGTCTGCCAACGTTCCACTTAGCCCCTGGCGAAAGACATTGAAAGCAAAGACCCTTTTTGCGCAACATTTGAAGTCTTTGGGCAGGTGTCTTCTCGACAAACTTTCGGCACGAAAAGTATTGAATGACTTTGACTCCTCCCGGCCCTGTGGTAGCAACATGGTCATCTTCCCCAGCAGCACTCCCACATAAAATGCAGATTTCATTATCAAATTTGTCTGAATGATAGCCTGATAAGCCTGGGCCTTTTCGTTTTGGGGGTGCAGATTGTGGATCCTCCCTTCCTGAGAGTCTAAGCTTTTGTTGTTGGATCTTTAACTCCTTCTCTCTCTAAGAAGTTAATGACGTTTTCCCACAACACCTTCCCACTCTGGTTGATCCCAATAGACTGTTCAAGCCACTTGGTAACCCGGTAATCACCCATCAATTTGTAGACTGTATCCAAGGCATCCCCGTAGTAAAGGTACTTTTCGATTCTATGCCTGGACGCAAGGATCATCAAATCCCTCATAAGATTGATCAGCTGGCTTAACCCTGCAAGTACTTTTCCTGGGTCCCTGGATCCCTTGAAAGATTGGATGTCACTCAACGAAGAAATTTTCTTTGTAAGTAGAAACTTCGTATCCCCATAAACTTCCTTGAGGCGAACCCAGATTTCGTCAATATTGTCTAAGTGTTTGACAAGGGACAATGCAGGCTCTGACAAATGATTGTTAATCAGCAAATCAGGCAAGAGACGTTTAGTGGTGGTTCGGAGATGCAATTTTTCGAATTCGGATTGAAAAGTATAAATGTCAAGATCTGAATTGTAGCCAGAGAAATGAGACAATTTGATATTGAGCTTCGTCTCTTTGATCAGATCCTCTTATTCAATTCTCTTTGATCAATTTCACTTGTCAGATCTTCATTGAATTTGGACTTCAGAGTAACAACTAAGGTATATCTCTTACCAAGCTGCTGTTTTGCCTTGACAAGCATCTGACCTGATGGATTGAACTTCAAAGATTCTTGGTACTTCTGGGTTGCATGTTTGAAGCTCTTCAGGTAATTCTCCTGATTCTCCTTCCACCTTAGCAGTTGTTCATCAGTTGCAAGTTGCACATTCTTCTCCCAAGACATTTGCAACTCTTTCAAACAATGATCGGTTGATTCCACTTGAAATAGCATGGCCTCCTCCTCGAGGTCATTGGTCGTCTTTTGCTGAATCGCTTGCAGTTTGGATGACTCGTCTTTGGCGATCTTCATCTCGTCCTTGGCAGCTTTGATAGCATCTGTGATTTTGTCCACGAGTGTCTGGTAATCCATGGCGTGATTATCGTTGTAAGACACACCGAGATAGTGTCGAAGTTTGTAATGTTTTGCACGAAATGTCGTTCGATGCTTTTCCAATTGAGACAGCACGTCACTAGCAGGTTGCAATTCGTACTGTATTTCATCTATGAAGTCGGAAATGTCGTCTTTCAAGATGGCTACTTCAATTGGACAATTCCTCAATAATAAGCTCACGAGGCGTGGCATCACCATCGTCTGCCATTGTTGTCGATTTCGGGATTCGTCTTGGAATACGACTGCCTGTCAAAATATTCAACGGCCTGTAGTCGACACGGTCTTGTTCTCGACGACGCATGAAACGATCAGCAGGATAAGTGTTTTCTGCTGTTGAAATGTGGCGGGACTTATAATTGGAGCCGTAAATTGAGTTTGGTGTTGATAACGAATGTTTCAACTAAAAATTGAAAGCAAAAATTTAGTTTGACAAAGTTTGAAAAATAAAAATAAAAGTTGAAGGCTAGAATATTTCAAGAAATGTCTAGAAATAAACAAAATGTGCCTGAAAAATGTCTCTAGAAAGGCAAGAATATCGGAAAAACTATGTCCAAAACGGCTAGAAAAGTCTAGAAAAATGTCTCTAGAAAACCTAGAAATTACCATAAAAATAGGTGTCAAAATGCCTGGGACAAAATGTGTCCAAAAAGTAGCAGAAAAATAAGATAAAAAATACTATCTTACCAGCATGCGAAACTCTGAATGATAAAATAAATATGCTCCATAAATCCACATAAAAATGTAAGTAATGTGAAATGCTAAGTCAATCAAACCCAAGCCACATATATAAATTTCAATTCATTTTGATTCCATGAGAAAAATTCAAAGTCAAAACTTCAAGTCGAAAATCTCAATACTTGAAAAACGGATGTAAACATGCATCCTTTCTCTACAAACGCTCTCATAAGAATGAATCTTGTTTCAAAAAATCAAAATTTGAAACGCCTAAAAAATTGCGTCATAAAAGTAACGCGTGAAAGTAATTAAATTGAGACCAATTATCTCAAGACCAATTATATACGGTATTGATTGCGTTTATAAGCACAATCACATCACATGTAACATATAGGGGTAAAAAGAGGGCTGAAATGTCACACACATCAATATTTAGACCAAGCAGGAAATGCCTTTTTGTCAGATTCGATGAAACAAAAATAGAAATACAAAGAGACTAACCGTGAAGAAAATACATAGGATTTATTCGTTGTAAACAATCAAGAGGTAAACATCGTCGCCATTTTTTCCATACATTTTAGTTCTGTGTTGTAGTAAGATGGAAATTCTCTTTGTAAACTGGATGACCCTCCTTTATGAAAAATTGTTTCAACTGTTTGACGGTGAGAGAAAAATCAGACTTTCCTATCGTTCTTTTATAGCTCACCTCTATAAGCCTCGTTTTCGTGCATGACTAATAATCGATCATGTAAAATTCTTATAATAATTCCAGTGATTATTTGTTCTCTTTGTTTTGAGAAGGGATTTCCCAATCTCGATTATCGGCGAGACGATGAGACGTCAGAATTGAAACCACAGAGATCAATAGAAATACTTGTATACCCATTTTCTCAAAGTCATTAAGATTTTTTTACTAATTTTAGAAATTTAATTAAGATTCTAATATCATTAAAATGTGGTAATACGGTATGGTAGGTGGTTCAAAAATTCAGGAAAATCTTGTTTGAATAATCACGCCTCTGTTCACATGATGTCAGATGTGTTCACGTGATACTCGGGACTAGGGGTCACATTTTGTTATTTTTTGACATAAAAATACGAAGGAAATTTTTGGCACTTTGACGCAAAAGAAATGCTTATGACGATTCATATTTATTTTCAAGATTTGACTATATTTAAGTGTTGTTTTAGTATCTTTACATGGAAATTCACTAGTAGCTTTGGACTTTAACCTACAATCACTGGGAAAAAAGTTCATGTTTTTCTAGAAAATTCTTCAAAACATAATAACAAGATTTCACGAGATTCACAAGTTGTCGAAACTTTGACAGATTATATCGACATTTTCAGTAATCTAAGAAAAATATTTGAAGTGACTGAACATTGTTCGTTCTTTGTTTGAAAAGTTTTGAACCAAATTCCTTGTTTGAACTAACCAGCCAACAGTTTTGACCCTTCGACTTTAAACTGAGCCAAACATTTAATATGTCATGTATTCAGTCGCGAGTACTGTACCGATTGAGGTTGAGGCTCAAAAGCAAAGATACAGTGGGTTATACTTTCTGAGCTAGAGTCATTTTAAGAAATTCATTTTAAGCTTCCCAAAATGCACTGTAAGGGTCGAAATGGAAAAATATGAGAAAATTTGCACGTTAAGGGGTGTAAAATTTGTAAAATCTGACCATATTTTACCTCAAAATTTTCAAGAAAATGCACCGTTTAGGTAATTTTTGCCCAAATTTACTCGAATTTGGCTAAATTTTTTCACACTTTCTCCCCGGGCCCTCGTCACACTAACGTGTAACATTATTTTGTAAATTACACGCGATAACGATTAAAAACTCCTCAAACCACTAAACTTACCATTACCGCTAAAAGTGTCTTAACCTGGACCACTGCACGACACACAAGTAAAGCTTATACATCTGAGCTCGTGGGAATGCTGAAGAAAACAAAAAAGGTACAAAGCATTCATTCTGAACCTTCCCTCAACCTGTCCCCGGTCTTTGATGGGTTGTTTTCACTCAGCAAGGAAAGTTTCTCTAAAAGCCATTCGAAGGCATAAAATTGTGAAAAGGTATGTGCCAAAAGGTAAGAAACTAACAACCGGGATTATAATCACTCAAATTATATCGACTAAATCTCTGTTGCATCTGTTTAATTCATCAATATGATTCTTAGCATACCTAAAGAAAAATTGTGAGAAAACAACAGGTAATGTAGAATACACGTTTTTTTTATTAGAACCCAGTTCATACGAACATTGAGGCTGAAATTCGTTGAAAAATTAAGAGCATCGTAAGAACATGCCCAGCCTCAGTTTGGAAAAAAATGACAAGAAACTACAATTTTGTCCTCTTTTCAAGCAGTTTTAACCGAACTTAGGCATGGATTTTCTAAAATTGAGAGTCAAACATTGTCCAAATGTTACCAATTTTAAGTGCCCTTTTTTTGCATGATATTGTCGATTTAGAGTATTCTGAAAATTAAGAACGCATTTAAGAACATTTTAGTCTAAAAATTGCTAAAAAAAATAAGCATATCCAGGCTCAGTCAAATTTTAGGTGTTCTAATAAAAAAAAACGTGTAGGAGAAAAATTGACAGAGGAAGTTATTCATCGAGCTTCAACAGTATTATCAGAGGGTAAGATACGCTTATTCATCTGCGTTTGTTTGGTATTTTGAAGAGTGTTTGTCATAGTGTAAACAACATCTTATGGAAAATTCTGTAGGAAAATATTTACTGGTAATTTTACATAGCGGTGTAAATCGTCGCAAATTATTATTATATCTGTTTGATGCGAAATTTCTTTCTCTTGTGGCAAGTTCACTTCCAACAGCCTCTCGTACACTTTCTTTTGTAAAAAGATCAAAAATTTAATGCTCACCCTAAACCACTATTCTTATAAAAGAAAAAGCGTGTACTTGTAAACTGTAACTTTTACATATGTTAGATAACCAATCATGGTTATCGAAGACACATTTTCCAAGCCTTCCGCTGGGTGTAGCCTGTATGCGCGATTTAATACCGTAAGACAGCTCCCTTCTCACCCCTTCCCACTGGGACCCTACTCTGAATCGCAGACCTCTGTAAAACTCCAGGTATTATTTTAAGGAGCACGAATGCGTTAGTGGATGTCAGCAGTCTACTGGGACCCCTTCCTCCTGGAAAAATTAGCCAAAATATCATCTCCGGTGGAAAACTGTACTCCAATTTCTGTCCTACTTAAGATAATCAAATAAGCCAATCCTCACTGCAAAAACATTATGCTGTTTTCCCACCCCACTGACTTAAAAACAAAACAATTTAAACACCAAGCCATAAAAAATATGGGAATATCAATTCCCCATCGAGTTTCTGTCCGTTATTCTACCGGGTCTATGAGAAGGGGTGCGTAAGCACCACAGTTTAGCTTTCTCTGAAATTTAACCTGTGGAGACCAAAAATAGCGATTTTATCGCGCATGCTTCAATTACATTACTAATCAAAGAATCGAAGATGGAGAGAACGTATCCTCATGTTAATCATGCTTAAGCAAATTATATCATTATATCAGTGATTTAAAAGCTCTACATTTCATTTTAAATTATTTGGGACAATTCTTCCGTTTAGAGGCTTGGTTGCATGTGTTGTGAAGTTCCTGTAGACCCTCAGCAGAATCCCTCACTACAGCTATGTTATCTGTATACATCATGGTAGAAAAATCACTGGTCAAAAAACTGACTCATGTCCAGTACTGAGGAAAATTTGCCCTGGTCTCCGGCGAAAGACCTTCGCAAAAGATTTATATCATTATCTCCCTAATATACCATTTTCGACTAAAGTTTCCGGGATAATGTGGTGGTCGAATTTTAGTAGCCATTCCCAGGAGTAATGCAGTGGTCCAATATCATCAGTTTCTCTCCGGCGAAACGCGGTGGTCAAAACGCAAATAAATAATGTAAAGTTTCGACTACATTTTCCGGGATGATTTGGTGGTGGCTCGGGCGTCCAGAATAAGTAATTTGTCTCCGGGGAAATTCGGTGGTCCAAAATCAGTCAAAATTTCCGGGAAAATGCGGTGGTCAAATTAGAAGGAGATATTTGAAACACACACACCAAATATTGGTTGACGGTGGCTCGGGCGTCCAGAATAAGTAATTTGTCTCCGGGGAAATTCGGTGGTCCGAAATCAGTCAAAATCTTCGGGAAAATGAGGTGGTCAAATTAGAAAGAGATATTTGAAACACACACACCAAATATTGATTGACGGTGGCTCGGGCGTCCAAAATAAGTAATTTGTCTCCGGGGAAGTTCGGTGGTCCAAAATCACATAAAATCTCCGGGAAAATGTGGTGGTCAAATTAGAAGGAAATATTTGAAACACACATCAAATATTGGTTGACGGTGGCTCGGGCGTCCAAAATAAGTAATTTGTCTCCGGGGAAGTTCGGTGGTCCAAAATCACATAAAATCTCCGGGAAAATGTGGTGGTCAAATTAGAAGGAAATATTTGAAACACACACACACACACACACACCATATCTTGGTTGACGATGGCTCGGGCGTCCAGAATAAGTAATTTGTCTCCGGGGAAATTCGGTGGTCCAAAATCAGTCAAAATCTCCGGGAAAATGCGGTGGTCAAATTAGAAGGAGATATTTGAAACACACACACCAAATATTGGTTGACGGTGGCTCGGGCGTCCAAAATAAGTAATTTGTCTCCGGGGAAGTTCGGTGGTCCAAAATCACATAAAATCTCCGGGAAAATGTGGTGGTCAAATTAGAAGGAAATATTTGAAACACACACACCAAATATTGGTTGACGGTGGCTCGGGCGTCCAGAATAAGTAGTTTATCTCCGGGGAAATTCGGTGGTCCAAAATCACATAAAATCTCCGGGAAAATGCGGTGTTCAAATTAGAAGGAAATATTTGAAACACACACACCAAATATTGGTTGACGGTGGCTCGGGCGTACAAAATAAGTAATTTGTCTCCGGGGAAGTTCGGTGGTCCAAAATCACATAAAATCTCCGGGAAAATGTGGTGGTCAAATTAGAAGGAAATATTTGAAACACACACACCAAATATTGGTTGACGGTGGCTCGGGCGTCCAGAATAAGTAGTTTATCTCCGGGGAAATTCGGTGGTCCAAAATCACATAAAATCTCCGGGAAAATGCGGTGGTCAAATTAGAAGGAAATATTTGAAACACACACACCAAATATTGGTTGACGATGGCTCGGGCGTCCAGAATAAGTAATTTGTCTCCGGGGAAATTCGGTGGTCCAAAATCAGTCAAAATCTCCGGGAAAATGCGGTGGTCAAATTAGAAGGAGATATTTGAAACACACACGCCAAATATTGGTTGACGGTGGCTCGGGCGTCCAAAATAAGTAATTTGTCTCCGGGGAAGTTCGGTGGTCCAAAATCACATAAAATCTCCGGGAAAATGTGGTGGTCAAATTAGAAGGAAATATTTGAAACATACACACCAAATATTGGTTGACGGTGGCTCGGGCGTCCAGAATAAGTAGTTTATCTCCGGGGAAATTCGGTGGTCCAAAAATCACATAAAATCTCCGGGAAAATGCGGTGGTCAAATTAGAAGGAAATATTTGAAACACATACACCATATCTTGGTTGACGGTGGCTCGGGCGTCCAGAATTAGTACTTTTCCTCTGGGGAAATTCGGTGGTCCTAAACAGGGACAATATGATCTATTTATTTTTCTTATAAGCTCCTTCTTTATAAGAATCAAATCAATAACTCTTGATAACAGCCATATATCTTTCGGTAATTAGCTTTTACAAAGTAAACAAGGGACATTGCACAATATGAGCATGTTTATTTTTCTTATAAGCATCTACTTTATAAGATTCAAATCAGTAACTCTTCATAGACATCCATAAACTTTTTGGTAATTAGTCTTACAAAGTAAACAAGGGACGGCGCATAGTACCAGCTTATTTATTTTTCCTATAAGCACCTTCTTTATCACAATATGAGCATGTTTATATTTCTTATAAGCATCTACTTTATAAGAATCAAATTAATAACTCTTGACAGACAGCCATATACTTTTCGGTAATTAGTTTTTACAAAGTAAACAAAGAATAAATAAGAAATGATCACAAGATAAGCATTTTCTTTATAGGATCAAACATATAATTCTTGATTGAAGGTAATTTTACTTTTCGGAACAAATATATAATTCTTGATTGAAGGTAATTTTACTTTTCGGAAATCAGTTATTACAGAGTAACAAAGGGGTGGTGCACAAGGTAAGTATTTTTCTTATAAGCATGTTCTTTATAGGAAACTGATCACTAACTTTTGGATTAAGTGATTTACTGTTCAGTAATCAGCTATTACAAAATTCTGGGTTCCACAGGGTTACTAGTAACGGCTCGAATTTCAATCAGGTTCTAGCCTACACACACCAAAACGACGGCTTGTCACTGTGCCGGGTGTATACTCGGCGCCCTAGGCCCCGCAGGTTTGCTAGTAACGGCTCGAATTTCAATCAGGTTCTAGCCTACACACACCAAAACGACGGCTTGTCACTGTGCCGGGTGTATACTCGGCACCCTAGGCCCCGCAGGGTTGCTAGTAACGGCTCGAATTTCAATCAGGTTCTAGCCTACACACACCAAAACGACGGCTTGTCACTGTGCCGGGTGTATACTCGGCGCCCTAGGCCCCGCAGGGTTGCTAGTAACGGCTCGAATTTCAATCAGGTTTAACCCTTTGTGTAGAAACCTGCAAATCAACGTTCTTTTCTAAAGTTTTTATACTTATTCAATAGCTAAATGCTAATTGGATAAGGTACACACACCAAAACGACGGCTTGTCACTGTGCCGGGTGTATACTCGGCGCCCTAGGCCCCGCAGGGTTGCTAGTAACGGCTCGAATTTCAATCAGGTTCTAGCCTACACACACCAAAACGACGGCTTGTCACTTTGCCGGGTGTATACTCGGCGCCCTAGGCCCCGCAGGGTTGCTAGTAACGGCGCGAATTTCAATCAGGTTCTAGCTTACACACACCAAAACGACGGCTTGTCACTGTGCCGGGTGTATACTCGGCGCCCTAGGCCCCGCAGGGTTGCTAGTAACGGCTCGAATTTCAATCAGGTTTAACCCTTTGTGTAGAAACCTGCAAATCAACGTTCTTTTCTAAAGTTTTTATACTTATTCAATAGCTAAATGCTAATTGGATAAGGTACACACACCAAAACGACGACTTGTCACTGTGCCGGGTGTATACTCGGCGCCCTAGGCCCCGCAGGGTTGCTAGTAACGGCTCGAATTTTAATCAAGTTCTAGCCTACACACACCAAAACGACGGCTTGTCACTGTGCCGGGTGTATACTCGGCGCCCTAGGCCCGCAGGGTTGCTAGTAACGGCTCGAATTTCAATCAGGTTTAACCCTTTGTGTAGAAACCTGCAAATCAACGTTCTTTTCTAAAGTTTTTATACTTATTCAATAGCTAAATGCTAATTGGATAAGGTACACACACCAAAACGACGGCTTGTCACTGTGCCGGGTGTATACTCGGCGCCCTAGGCCCCGCAGGGTTGCTAGTAACGGCTCGAATTTTAATCAGGTTCTAGCCTACACACACCAAAACGACGGCTTGTCACTGTGCCGGGTGTATACTCGGCGCCCTAGGCCCCGCAGGGTTGCTAGTAACGGCTCGAATTTCAATCAGGTTTAACCCTTTGTGTAGAAACCTGCAAATCAACGTTCTTTTCTAAAGTTTTTATACTTATTCAATAGCTAAATGCTAATTGGATAAGGTACACACACCAAAACGACGGCTTGTCACTGTGCCGGGTGTATACTCGGCGCCCTAGAACCCGCAGGGTTGCTAGTAATGGCTCGAATTTTAATCAGGTTCTAGCCTACACACACCAAAACGACGGCTTGTCACTGTGCCGGGTGTATACTCGGCGCCCTAGGCCCCGCAGGGTTGCTAGTAACGGCTCGAATTTCAATCAGGTTTAACCCTTTGTGTAGAAACCTGCAAATCAACGTTCTTTTCTAAAGTTTTTATACTTATTCAATAGCTAAATGCTAATTGGATAAGGTACACACACCAAAACGACGGCTTGTCACTGTGCCGGGTGTATACTCGGCGCCCTAGGCCCCGCAGGGTTGCTAGTAACGGCTCGAATTTTAATCAGGTTCTAGCCTACACACACCAAAACGACGGCTTGTCACTGTGCCGGGTGTATACTCGGCGCCCTAGGCCCCGCAGGGTTGCTAGTAACGGCTCGAATTTCAATCAGGTTTAACCCTTTGTGTAGAAACCTGCAAATCAACGTTCTTTTCTAAAGTTTTTATACTTATTCAATAGCTAAATGCTAATTGGATAAGGTACACACACCAAAACGACGGCTTGTCACTGTGCCGGGTGTATACTCGGCGCCCTAGAACCCGCAGGGTTGCTAGTAATGGCTCGAATTTTAATCAGGTTCTAGCCTACACACACCAAAACGACGGCTTGTCACTGTGCCGGGTGTATACTCGGCGCCCTAGGCCCCGCAGGGTTGCTAGTAACGGCTCGAATTTCAATCAGGTTTAACCCTTTGTGTAGAAACCTGCAAATCAACGTTCTTTTCTAAAGTTTTTATACTTATTCAATAGCTAAATGCTAATTGGATAAGGTACACACACCAAAACGACGGCTTGTTACTGTGCCGGGTGTATACTCGGCGCCCTAGAACCCGCAGGGTTGCTAGTAACGGCTCAAATTTTAATCAGGTTCTAGCCTACACACACCAAAACGACGGCCTGTCACTGTGCCGGGTGTATACTCGGTGCCCTAGGCCCCGCAGGGTTGCTAGTAACGGCTCGAATTTCAATCAGGTTTAACCCTTTGTGTAGAAACCTGCAAATCAACGTTCTTTTCTAAAGTTTTTATACTTATTCAATAGCTAAATGCTAATTGGATAAGGTACACACACCAAAACGACGGCTTGTCACTGTGCCGGGTGTATACTCGGCGCCCTAGAACCCGCAGGGTTGCTAGTAATGGCTCGAATTTTAATCAGTTTCTAGCCTACACACACCAAAACGACGGCTTGGTGGTCAAATTAGAAGGAAATATTTGAAACACACATACCAAATATTGGTTGACGGTGGCTCGGGCGTCCAGAATAAGTAATTTGTCTCAGGGGAAATTCGGTGGTGCAAAATCAGTCCAATTTCTCTGGGATAATGTGGTGGTCAAATTTTGAGAAGGTATTGGAAACACTCACACCATATCTTGGTTGACGGTGGTATCTCCTTTCAATTTTACCACCGCATTTTCCTGGCGATTTAATCTGATTTTGGACGAGCGAATTTCCCCAGAGACAAATCAATTATTCTGGACGGCCGAGCCACAGTCAACTAAATTTTGGTAAGAATGCCTTAGATATCTCCTTTCAATTTTACCACCGCTTTTTCCCGAAGATTTGGTCTGATTTTGGACTAGCGACTTTCTCCAGAGACAAATCAATAATTCTGGACGGCCAAGCCACGGTCAACTAAAATTTGGTAAGAATGTCTTAGATATCTCCTTTCAATTTTACCACCGCATTTTCCTGGAGATTTGATCTGATTTTGGACGAGTGAATTTCCCCAGAAACAAATCAATTATTCTGGACGGCCGAGCCACGGCCAACTAAATTTTGGTAAGAATGTCTTAGATATCTCCTTTCATTTTTACCACTGCATTTTCCTGGCGATTTGATCTGATTTTGGACGAGCGAATTTCCCCAGAGACAAATCAATTATTCTGGACGGCCGAGCCACAGTCAACTAAATTTTGGTAAGAATGCCTTAGATATCTCCTTTCAATTTTACCACCGCTTTTTCCTGGCGATTTGATCTGATTTTGGACGAACGAATTTCCCCAGAGACAAATCAATTATTCTGGACGGCCGAGCCACAGACAACTAAATTTTGGTAAGAATGCCTTAGATATCTCCTTTCAATTTTACCGCCGCTTTTTCCCGAAGATTTGGTCTGATTTTGGACTAGCGACTTTCTCCAGAGACAAATCAATAATTCTGGACGGCCAAGCCACGGTCAACTAAAATTTGGTAAGAATGTCTTAGATATCTCCTTTCAATTTTACCACCGCATTTTCCTGGAGATTTGATCTGATTTTGGACGAGCGAATTTCCCCAGAGACAAATCAATTATTCTGGACGGCCGAGCCACAGTCAACTAAATTTTGGTAAGAATGCCTTAGATATCTCCTTTCAATTTTACCACCGCTTTTTCCTGGCGATTTGATCTGATTTTGGACGAGCGAATTTCCCCAGAGACAAATCAATTATTCTGGACGGCCGAGCCACAGACAACTAAATTTTGGTAAGAATGCCTTAGATATCTCCTTTCAATTTTACCACCGCTTTTTCCCAAATATTTGGTCTGATTTTGGACTAGCGACTTTCTCCAGAGACAAATCAATAATTCTGGACGGCCGAGCCACGGTCAACTAAAATTTGGTAAGAATGTCTTAGATATCTCCTTTCAATTTTACCACCGCATTTTCCTGGAGATTTGATCTGATTTTGGACGAGCTAATTTCCCCAGAGACAAATCAATTATTCTGGACGGCCGAGCCACGGTCAACTAAATTTTGGTAAGAATGTCTTAGATATCTCCTTTCAATTTTACCACCGGATTTTCCTTGAGATTTGGTCTGATTTTGAACTAGCGAATTTCCCCCAGAGACAAATCAATAATTCTCGACGGCCGAGCCACGGTCAACTAAAATTTGGTAAGAATGTCTTAAATATCTCCTTTCAATTTTACCACCGCATTTTCCCGGAGATTTGATCTGATTTTGGACTAGCGAAATACCCCAAAGACAAATCAATTATTCTGGACGGCCGAGCCACGGTCAACTAAATTTTGGTAAGAATGTCTTAGATATCTCCTTTCAATTTTACCACCGGATTTTCCCGGAGATTTGGTCTGATTTTGGACTAGCGAATTTCCCCAGAGACAAATCAATATTTCTCGATGGCCGAGCCACGGTCAACTAAAATTTGGTAAGAATGTCTTAAATATCTCCTTTAAATTTTACCACCACATTTTCCCGGAGATTTGATCTGATTTTGGACTAGCGAAATACCCCAAAGACAAATCAATTATTCTGGACGGCCGAGCCACGGTCAACTAAATTTTGGTAAGAATGTCTTAGATATCTCCTTTCAATTTTACCACCGGATTTTCCCGGAGATTTGGTCTGATTTTGGACTAGCGAATTTCCCCAGAGACAAATCAATATTTCTCGATGGCCGAGCCACGGTCAACTAAAATTTGGTAAGAATGTCTTAAATATCTCCTTTAAATTTTACCACCACATTTTCCCGGAGATTTGATCTGATTTTGGACTAGCGAAATTCCGCAGAGACAAATAAATTATTCTGGACGGCCGAGCCACGGGCAACTAAATTTTGGTAAGAATGTCTTAGATATCTCCTTTCAATTTTACCACCGGATTTTCCTGGAGATTTGGTCTGATTTTGGTCCAGCGAATTTCCCCAGAGACAAATCAATAATTCTCGACGGCCGAGCCACGGTCAACTAAAATTTGGTAAGAATGTCTTAAATATCTCCTTTCAATTTTACCACCGCATTTTCCCGGAGATTTGATCTGATTTTGGACTAGCGAAATTCCCCAGAGACAAATAAATTATTCTGGACGGCCGAGCCACGGTCAACTAAAATTTGGTAAGAAAGTCTTAAATATCTCCTTTCAATTTTACCACCGCATTTCCCCGGAGATTTGGTCTGATTTTGGACTAGCGAATTTCCCCAGAGACAAATCAATATTTCTCGATGGCCGAGCCACGGTCAACTAAAATTTGGTAAGAATGTCTTAATATCTCCTTTAAATTTTACCACCACATTTTCCCGGAGATTTGATCTGATTTTGGACTAGCGAAATACCCCAAAGACAAATCAATTATTCTGGACGGCCGAGCCACGGTCAACTAAATTTTGGTAAGAATGTCTTAGATATCTCCTTTCAATTTTACCACCGGATTTTCCCGGAGATTTGGTCTGATTTTGGACTAGCGAATTTCCCCAGAGACAAATCAATATTTCTCGATGGCCGAGCCACGGTCAACTAAAATTTGGTAAGAATGTCTTAAATATCTCCTTTAAATTTTACCACCACATTTTCCCGGAGATTTGATCTGATTTTGGACTAGCGAAATTCCGCAGAGACAAATAAATTATTCTGGACGGCCGAGCCACGGGCAACTAAATTTTGGTAAGAATGTGTGTCCTTAATGTCTTGCATATTTATTTCATGTTTTTATTAGGGAGAATAGACTTATGGAAAAAATAGTCATATTTTTTTGAATTTTATCTCCCTAATATTTTTTCAAAATCGATTTCCAATATTTAGGAGATAAATCTTGTCAAACTCAAAGTGTAATTCTGGTTGACCACCGCATTTCCGCCTGTGTACTGGACATAGCTCAAAAAAACTAGTGAAATCTGGTGAAAAAGATAATCGTCTGCATAAATTCTGGTCACTTCCCAATGCTTTTGTCTCTTTTGGCAGACGAACATACTACCGTAGTAACATTGGAATTACTCGTCTTGGCAACCACAAAGTATGAATACACACTGTGACAACTGATCAGCGCGCATTCAGTGAAAAAAACTTTCATCCAGGATCTTAGAAGAAGACCACCGTCACGGATCCGGCTCTTGTTACAATCTTTACAACTGTCAGCGGTTTTAGGCCCGTTTTAGGCTTTAAGAAGTTTTTTGTTTCTCAATGCATCCTCAATATCATGCCAAAACACATACACTTTTCTACATTTCACTTTTATGCAAGATATCTCACTTTCACAATCATACATTTGCCTCCTATTCTTGTTTTCTTTCACATATTCTTAGGGTTGGAATTTTTCACTAGTCTAAGTTCTCGGCTATTCTTCAAACAACAGTTACACTGATTCAGGAATCAACATGAAAATATGTACTCTCCATCGTCGATTCTTTGGATAGGCCATTTCACAGTCAAAATGGATCATGGGTAACCAGGACTGGTTGGGCCCGATAACGGTTTCCCATTGGTTAGACGCAAAAATCTTTAAAATCTTTCAAAACATTTGACCAATAGTAAGTCTTTATTAGCGCCCAGATTACCCATTACGCTTTGCGACTGTGAAATGACCTATAATAATGTGATTGAAAGATGCGCGATAAAACTCTTATAGCCCGCTCTCACATGTTAAATTTGAAAGAAAGCCTAACTTTATTGATCAAAAGATTCTGAGTTATCTCGGAGCATGAGTAGATAGTCTGCCATAGAATCATATCGGCTAAAAACTCTCCATCGACACGCGAAAGTGAGTAAATAAGTAAGTAAGTATATTCATCTGGTGGCTGTCGGTGGAGCCGGGAGTGAGGGAGTCTATCCCCTTTTCTATTTGCGCTAGACCTGGGAGATCGAATGCTGAGGTGGAACGCCACACCTACTCTCAGCTCCCAGTAACTTACCACCTAGATCAGATTACCTTATCTAAGCTACTCACCCGCTGAGTTGGCGGTGACCGGGGATCGAACCCACAACCCTTAGATTGTAAGGTGAATGCTCTACCGACTGAGCTACCTGACCACACGGCCACGAAAGTGAGGTACATCTGTAATTACCACACTTGCTTTATTCTAGTCTAAATCACAGACCTCTACAAAACTCCAGGTAGTATATAAGGAGCACGAGCAGCCAGCCGCCTACCATTGATCACGATCCACTTTCGGAAAGAAATTTCTATATTTGTGCTAATAAAATCAGAAATTTAAAATGTTAGAAGATTTTTCAGGAGTAAGGGCCTCCGTATTTGGTTGTTCATTTGATTTACTCTGTTAAATACATCCTTATCGAAAGGGACGCCAAATGCTTCATCGATTTTATTCGATCTCATTTATATTCGAAATCAACATGGGGTCACTATTGGTAAGTCTGAGAAAATGCTCAACTTAATGGTCTTTAATCTCTTTGTCAGTTGTCAGGAGAGAACCGTATTTCTGGGCTTGCTGTATACTTTTACTCTCGGGTACCTAATAGCCGGGGGGGCCGCTAATTAATTTTTCGAATATTTTCAACCCAGGACATTTTTATTCCAACCCCCCCCCCCCGCTTATTGAGTTTTGGGAAAATCTTTTTGAAAGTTCTCTCTTTTGCCCTAATTTTGCTGTATTAGCCTCCTTTTCGAACATTTTCCACCAAGGACATTTTTATTCCAACCCCCCCCCCCGCTTATTAAATTTTGAGATTTTTTCCAACCCCCCTGCTTATTCCAAACCCCCCGGCTATTAGGTACCCGAGAGAAGTTCTTGGGCCGTACATCAATAGCTAGAAATACCTATTCAGATTACTTTGATTGTAGACGTCTCAGTATGATTTGCAAACCAATCGTTCTAGATAGGTCTGGAGTTTATCTTCGATCAAGTGATCAATTTTGTCAAACAAGTCACTGTTTCGCTTTCGGTTCTTTCTAAAGACTGTGGAAACAGCACTTATAAGACATTCTTTAAATTCAATTTTAAATAGAAATTCATTAAAATACACCCCTGTCTCAGTGCCCCGGTGGCATGATTTCAGTACATGATTTTTTCCTACGTCACTGCAGTAATCAAATTTTTATTGCACTCATTTGTGAATTGAGATATAAATTGAATAAAGACAGCGACAATAAAAAACAGTTCTTGAATTCCCAAGCCATTTAGGATGATTACAAATGAGTGCAATAAAAATTTGATTACTGCAGTGACGTAGGAAAAAATCATGTACTGAAACCATGTACTGAAAAAAATCATGTACTGAAATCATGCCACCGGGGCACTGAGACAGGGGTGTTAAAATAGAAACGTAGCTGGTCGATAATGTCATGAATAATTTTGATGCATGGTGCATAGGGGGTATTTTCCCTTTTTTTGCACATTTGCAAACAAATAGACTGTCATCTGTGAAACGATCAGGGAAGGAGTTGACCTTGACGGGAGGAGTAGTTAGTAAGGACATGATCGAGTCGGTGTCTATGTTAAGATCTCGGATGTTTGAGTGACTTTCAGTGAATCTTTCATCTGAGACATCGATTCCACCATGACTGAAAGCAAGGATTTATTATACACTGGATATACAAGTACCTGATTTTTGCTGATTTCTCATGTTCTAGCTATGTCCGCAGTAATGATATTATTGTTCACTCTCCTTCCCTCGTTAAATGATTTTTCGATACATTTTAATTGCGTTTTATATAAAAAATCACTCATCCAATTCCCAAAAGAGACTTAAAACATTCCCGTGAGAGTCAGATTCTTCTATTTAATTGCCAATTATAAGTTGTTATGACGTTTCAAGTTGTGAGAAAGGTCAAAAAGATGTGTTGTGTATAAGAAATTGAATGTTGACACCGGAAATTTTCAAACTTTAACCACAAAAAAAACCACCTTGCCACCACGTGCCTCCAAAAGATTTTCATACCAGAGTGACACCAAGAAGCTCAAGTCTAATGTTTGTTACTTTAAGCTCTTTTGGTAATAGTTTTGGAAAGATATTCCTAATTGAATATCTCGTGTTACTATAAGCATTTTGTTTGATTTTTCTTGTCTAATGATGTTTTTCTCACATTAGATTTCACAAATGTATCCGGCTTGGTATTCTAGCCTTACTTTCAAAGTTTCTTCCCTGTAAAGGTACGAAAAGAAAACGCTAAAGAACTTTTTTAAAATGAGATTAATAAATATTTTTCAAAATCAGATACATTTGAGCCGCCATGACAGTTGTCCTTTGCGGACATAGCTAGAAGATCAATTGTTTTCTGAAACAAAGAAAATACAATGGTCGCTCTCCACTGCTTTATGAGTCATTTATCCAGTGTCTCTTATAATTCCTTGCTGAAAGATTGTTCTGAGCGTAAAGGTCGAGGAGTATCAGACCATTACGAGTTTATCCAGCCAACACCATGTTTGCCAAGGTACATTTGACCAAAACCTCCAGCCACAGCCAACACGAGTATTGAAACACTGTGAACATTAAGATGGTCATGGTTGTTGATTTAGTTGCTATAGAAGGTTCGCTATAAATAATTCTTTCTGTTCATCAGTACAAAATATCAAGCGTAACGTTTAACAGCTTTCTCGCGAAGGCAAATACGACACCAACTTCTTGGCATCTCTGCTCTATTAGAAGGTATGCTCTTTTTCAATTAGATTACCGATACCTTTTCTTCTAACTACACTAAAGACACACACATCAATAAAGCAATGAGCAATGATTTTGTTTTACTAAATGCGACGCAGCCGTCCGATAGCTGTGAAAAAAATAAGCAAAATCCGACAAATCGCCACGAAAAGTTGTCACTTGGTGCCTGAAATTTCCGGAACACAAACCACAGTACTGACTCGGTCCGTCCAGAACTTGCTATAACGGATCTTACGCGATTTTACAATATAAAGATTTGTCAGGTTTCGCTTGTTTCACCACTGCCAACGGTTGTGGTTCATCAGTTCTCTGCATATATTTGAACGGCTGGCCCTTTTGTTGTATTTTTTGCTTGTGCAGCAGCAAAGCGAAGCTAGGACAGCTACGAAGGATTATGGACGTTATACTATGACATGGTGTATTGATGGTGTAACAGATTTGATTGATAAAACTGCCGGGTATCAGAAGTGATTTCGAGTTGACAAACACAGCTGCAGTGTTCAGTAAAACGACCTGTGATGATTAAGTGACGGAGACAGGTACAAGATCGGAAAGAGGATACTGGATAACCGTCAATTTTTAGCTTCTACTTGTCTACCCGAAGATATTGGAATGCGATTATACAAAATTGTATTTTTGCTTCGAATAAATGACAAAAACAAAGCCACGTGTTTTCTAAACCCACGTTGAATTTTGTTAAGATTACGTCATCGATAATCTACCTCCTACCTAGCATTTAGTTCAGCAGTTATCGCCGATAATTAACAGTTATCTTTACCTGAATCTAAACACTATTCATAAACGAGAAATTTAGTAGAGCTTAAAGTCTTGCACGTGGAAAATACCACTCACAGCAAGAACAATAGAATGGACCTACCATGGCCGCCTACTATATTGGAATCCTTCAAATCCCCTGTATCTCTCTTTATATTTGAAAGTATTAAAATTGCTAAAAGAGATAAAGGAAACAATTTTAGTGGCTTAAACAAGAACCCGGAGCGGCGTGAAGGCCCAGCTGACGTGGCAATAACCAAATGTCGTTTGTACCGGGTTCCTTAAGTGACGCAAAAAAATTTCCTTCCCATCCTCCACTCTGAGCTTCTATTCTTTGACACTTTCTTTGTATTGCTAAGTTTTGAAAGTTTTTGATGCATTTCCCGAAATTTCGAAACTTTTGCCGCTTAGGGGATTCGAACCCACTATATACAAAGCACCTATGATTAGAACGGCAGCGCCTCAACCACTCGGCCATCGAGTCACAACTGCATTAAGGAGTTCAAAGTTGGTTATAAACATGGTATTTACTCCAAACTCTACCCGGGGGCTAAAACCCTAACCAGGGGTTAACTCCCATCCCCAATCCTAGCCCTAACCCTACCTGACCCTACCTGAAACAATCCTTTAGTCTAACCGGGAAATTTGACTCTACTGCCAATTCAATCCAAAACATAGGTCAAACATCGCGCGGGTATGCGGGGCAAAAATTCTAAATCGGCGGTTAGTTTATCCTGGACTTGTTAATTTATTGCGCGCATAGGCCCCGACAAAGACAAAATCTTTTCGATCAGTTGCTTTTTAAAGGTCCATTCTGCTGCGCGCTGGACCAATTAGCCTACGAGCTATTACCCTTACCCTTGACTTACTTTACTATAACGTCACGTAGCGTCAAAATTAAAATAGTTAGATGACGAATGGTTTATCTTTAGCGCGTGGTTTTAATTCGATAACTATAATTAATCCTTCTCGGAAACTAAAATTTGCCCTGTATAGGAACAAAGGATAACTGCATTGTTTCTTTTAGATTTCCCATTAAATTGCAGATATGTAATTTTTCTATATAAGGTGGACTCTAGGGACATGTAAAATCAATTCAACTAAGGTGCACAAACAACCTTAAACAGAAGATAGATCAAGAATTCAGCGAACGAAAAATGCACTTGAAAATACTTCTTGTTGCTTTACTCGTAGCCTTTGCAGGTTTGTACAATATTGAACTTTCTCATTGCTTTTTTCAAAAGTGGCTTGTCAGACAGACTATTTCGTTGATAACCTTTATAGTGTTTGAGGGATGATGACGGGTTGCCAACAAAGGAATACCGATAGGTTCCGTGACAAACACTGTACTACACCACACACCCAAAACTTAAATACCGAAAGGTTTTTTCATTCAAATTCCTTTGTTTTCTTCAACAACAGCTGCATCAAAGCACGATGAGAAGATCGATCGTGATGCAATCGCCAACGACGCCAACGACGCCGTAGTAAACTTCCAAAGAATATAATCGAAAAATTGAAGAATTATGCAAAGGCGCGAAGCGCCTGAGACATAATTCAGATTTGATGAATAAAATAGAATTATATCTAATACTGAATTCTCCCAACTTTAATCACGAGTTTAAAAATGGTAAAGCGAAGATACAAAATCTGAAAACCCTTAAGATTAACACATTGAGAACATATGGACACATATCAGTAATTATGTTTGCTAGCTTTCGTTTTTCTTTTGGGCTACACAACGACGGTTAAATCCACGACCTGGAAGTAAATCAAATACTGAATTCTCCCTACCTTAACGGTGAGGTTAAAAATGGTAATCGAAGTTGTTACGACCTCTGTTTAAAGCCTTTCATTAGATAATACACCCTTTAATCTCAGTCCTTTTAACCCCCTCTTGAGAAAGAAGGGGCCTATCCGTTTAGGGATCTATTGTAAAATTTTTGCCATGTGCTTTCACTTGACCAATTCCCTCTTGCTATAATGTCTTTGACCGAGAGACTGTTTAGACCAAGGCCCGCATTAACCTTTGAGGTAGAGGCACTTCTGCTTGAGTTTGCTTGGAAAACCTTTGTATCTATGCCCGCATCCTTGAGGACAGTTTTATTTCATCTGTAGGTGGCAATAGTTGGTGACGAGATCTTACCATGGGGTTTTTGAAACCAAGAAGCAACTGAGCCTGTTCCTCTCCTCGCCAGGGTTTTGACCTCACAACTCACAAGATATGAATCCAGAGTAGCAACCGGGTACAATTCAACATCATTGGGGTAAGGAAAGAGAGGTTAGTCAGTTCTCCAGAGTCAATCTTCACTGCGCCGTCTGAGCAGGATATGAATCTAAAGTCTATTCACGATAAGTGTGCACTCTTTTTTCATTTACCTATAACTTTTGAAGGAATTCTTCAATCTTTATAAGTTTGGTATCATTGGAGAGATATTAGTGAGTGGATCAATATGAAATAAAAAAATCTTTAAACAAATTCTAAAAATAAAGATGAAAATGAAGAAGAAAAAAATGAAGATCTTGTAGAAAGGTGCTATAACTATCATTTTCACTGAAGTGAATCCTTGATTATCGAACATTATCACTGTGAAAAAATTTCTCAAAAATAATCATTTAGTCAAAAGATATCAAGCAAAGT
This sequence comes from Clytia hemisphaerica, assembly GCF_902728285.1. NCBI lineage: Eukaryota > Metazoa > Cnidaria > Hydrozoa > Leptothecata > Clytiidae > Clytia > Clytia hemisphaerica. The sequence goes on along the minus strand of NW_027104390.1, from coordinate 121,898 downwards.
TATAAGCTGATTGACGTCTAAAAACGCTGTTTTCTGCTGTTTTTTGGGGTAAATCACTTATTAACTTTGTATCATAACTTTATATTGAATAAATATTTTAGTGAAATTTCTTCACAGTGATGATCTCCTAAGATCAAAGAATCTCTCCAGTGAAAATGAAAGTTATAGCACTTCTCTACAAGATCTTCATTTTTTTCTTCTTCATTTTCATCTTCATTTTTAGAATTTTTTTAAAGACTTTTTTATTCCAAATTGTTCCACTCACAAATATCTCTCCAACGATACCAAATTTATAAAGATTGAAGAATTCCTTCAAAGGTTATAGGTAAAAGAAAAAAGAGTGCACACTTATCGTGAATAGACTTTAATATCTTACTTCTTACTCATGACACCTTGAGGCACAACACAACGCCAGTAGCATAGATAGTTTTTTACATGTGAGTTGTTTGTTAGACAACTCTCCAGTAAGGAACTTTCAAGAACCTTAGTACAACCTCCCAAATGACCGAATATTTTGGTTGAGGGGTCCTGTAATTGAAAACACTTTTCAAAACAGTGAAAACCCTAGAATGCTTCCCTACAGCATAACCTTCGATATTATGCAGAAATTGCTGATTTGTGAGAATAGATAGTCCTATATTGTAGTCCTGACTTATATAAAAAAGGCTAAATACCTTATCGGCCCTTTTAAGGCCGGCATAATTTAACGCCGATCCCTTTTACAACGGCCCTTATTCCGCCACGGCATAATTTTAGGCTTACGCCAATTAGGGCCGTAAATAACACCAAAACTTGTAAAAATCACTATTAATGCTTCAAAACCGTAAGTATTAACTAAAATTTACATTAAAATGTCATCTTTCATTATTAAACTGTTGAAAATTCCATTGAAAATCATTGATTTTCGTGAAGTTTTGGATATAGAGTAGAAAAATGGATAGTTTTCATCCTTTAATCATGCCTAAAATCCTTAAAATTGAGAAAAAAGGGTCACAAATTAACGCCGCTTCTAGGTAGAAATTGCAAAATTTTGACCCTTTTTACGCCTGCCCTTTTAACACCGGACCTTATTACACCACGTGCCCAAAAATAACGCCAATAAGAGCCGGCGTAAAAAGGGCTGATAGGGTAGTTCAAAACCGTATTCCAAGATGACTGAAAGGGATCGAAATTCTTTTCACCGTGGAATTATTATAGACACTGGAAAGACAACGAGCTGATTTTTGCCAATTTCTCATGTACAAGCCTTGTCCGAAATAATGACATTATTGTTCACCCTCCTTCCACCATTAAATGATTTTTCGTAGCATTTTAATTGCATTGCTCATCAAAATACACTTATCCAATTCCCAAATAAGACTTTAAGTTCTCCTCCAAGAATCAAACTCATCTAGTTAATTACTAATTCTACGTCGTTATGACGTTTTAAATTTCGAGAAAGATGCAAAAACATGCTATGTATAAGTAATTGAATTTGACACCTGAAATTTTTAAACTTCAACCTCAAAAAATTCACCGTGCCACCACGTGTTCCCAAAAGATTTTCATACCACAGTGGAGCTATGAGACTCACATCTAATATATGTCAATCTCAGCTCTTCTCGGATAAATTTTGGAAAGATATTCCCAATTCAAAATTTGCTGTCATTATAAGCATTTTGTTTGATTTTACTCGTCTGATGATGTTTTTGGCTTGGTATTTTAGCATTTATTTTTAAACTTTTAGCCAGCAAAAGTACAATCAGAAAAAGTCAGAGAACTTTCTAGAAATAAGAGTATTAATCATTTTTCAAAATCAGAGTCCTTCGAGCCGCCATGACAGTTATCCTTTGCGGACAAAGCCTGTACATTGATTGTTTTCTGAAACAATAGAAAGACAATACTTCGCTCTCCACCGTTTCATTCGATGTTTATCCAGGGTCTCTATAATAAATCCATGCTTTCACTACACCAGCTAACCCATTTGCACCAGGTCGTCTCATAATTTGATAATCTCTCTGATCTCCTTGATTTTGAGGTAAGTTCTGAAGCCTCATTTGATATCCCTTCTGAAGCCAGATGTTGGCTGAAACAGCCCATGCCACTAGTTGAAAACTTTTGTTCTCTACCAGAGGGTGATATTCCCTTCTTGGGTCAACTAACAGATCTACCTTGTCACATGGATGAAGAATTGGGTCCTGTATACACATCTCACTTTTCGACACGAGCCTTGACCAAGATATTCCCTATCAGGCAAAATGGAGGGAATGCGTTACCGAAGAACGTTCTCCATGACTGTCACAGAGCATCCACTGCTCTGCTCCCTGGGTCTGGTCTCTAGAACATGTAATTGGCTAGCTGATGGGACAGACGAAAGGCAAATAGATCCACATCCAAACCCCCTACTGCCCTGTATATTGGATGAAAGACCTTGGGGTCCAGTTTCCACTCGCTGGAGTCGTGGCAATTCTTTGATTTCCAGTCTGCAACCTTGTTTAACTTGCTCAGAAGATATTCCACAGTAATTGTGGTCCCTAAGGCAATCAATAAGTCCCATATTTGCTTTGCTAGGCTTATCATCACTAAGTTCTGGGCTCCTCCCATTTTTACCACATAAGAGATGGCCGTGGTATTGTCCTTTTTCAAATGACTACTCTTTGGCTTTTGAAATAGCCTTATGGTCTGAAGGGTTAAGAAGACCGCCTTCAGTTTCAACACATTTACATGAAGTCCTGATTCCTCGAATGACCATTGACCCCTGTCCTCTGGTTTCCCCAAGATGCCCCCAACCCTTAGGTGATGTATCTGTTGTCACTAGGAATTCGGCAGGCAAGCTTACAAGACTCTTTCCATTGGAGAGAGCTAGATTCTGGACCCACCATTCCAACTCTGCCAAGCTTTCGAAATTCAAACTAACAACTGGGTTGCAATTCCCCTTATTCTTGGCCTCCTGAATTTGTTGATATTGGAGATATCTCTGATTGAGACGCCCTGGCAGAATTGCTTGAGAGGGGGTATTCAGACGACCAACCATCTTTGTCAGGTCCAAGAGCGATGTCTCCTGAGTCCTCAACATGGATTGGCAAGTTTAAACTATTTTGTCTAGTTTGTCCTGGGGGTAAGGGACAAATCCATCTTCACAGAATCTATCTTCATCCCTAAGAATTCTAAACACTGTGTGGGTTCCAGAACTGATTTCTTCAGATTTATCACTAGACCTAAGCTCTGGAGTAGAAAAACGAGTCTGTCCCTTGAACGAACCAACTCGGAAAGAGAGGATACTTTTACTGTTTCCCTCCAAACAGCCGATAAAACATACAATAGCTGCGCTGGTGAGTCGTAGCGTTCGTGGACGCCAACTAATATAATAATTTTGAAAGTCAGTTCCGAGAGTGACTCAACAAGAGAGATTTAATTGACTTATACAAAATCTACTCGACCACCTTTCTTCGCTTACAAAAGTTGAAAGAGGTTGTAACAACTTCGGTTACTATTTTTAACCTCGTCGTTAAAGTTGGGAAAATTCAGTACTTGATCTAATTCTATTTTATGAAATAAAATTCAATAAAGCCTTCCCAAAGATTCGTGAATTTTTTATTAAACATGGCGAAGCGATCAAGAAAGTTGTCAACTTTGTTAGAATAGCTATTTATGATTGTTGTAAAATTACCAAAAGATGCAAGAAATGGTGGTAAGAAGACTTTTTTTCGGTAAGAAGCCCTTATACCTGTTATAAAGGGGTATTTGTTGGCATTAACTTTTCATTTTCGATAACTCGTTTTATTTTAAAGGCTGTACTGGGCAGACAAAAATGAAGAATTAAGTGCACACCTAAAGCAAATGGACTTGTACAACTGGGTAGAATAACCCTGTAGGGCACTTCAGATAAAATAATGTCACAGTGACAGTGAGACAAATACCCTGAAATTATTTATCCATTGGCATTTGCACTCACTTTTATTTTACCTTGGCTTCCTGAGACAGGGGTATATCGTTCGTTCGCGATTTTACTTTATAACGACAGGCTCCTTTAGTAATTTGTTTTAAAAGTGAGACCCCTTTCTTGTTGATGATCTTTGAGAAATCACACTAAGTTGTTCCAAAATCACTGAAAAACATTACTGAGAAAACATTGGATAAAGCCCCCCCCCCCCCCAAGGGCAATGTTCATTGTGTATGGCCGTCTCATCGTTCAGTGAACATTGCCAATGGGGGGAAAGGGGGGAGACAGCTTGTAACCCTTTCTGTCTCACAATTTTTTGACCTTGATTGTAGATTATAAATATTGCAGTGCGCAATATTGGCCGTGCAAGTTATAAATGTGATGTTGGTATTGAGTACTTACTAGAGCAGGCCACGCAAGTTATTTACCAAATCGAATGTTACCACAAATAGACATTTCCCAGATTGCACTTTTCCTAGACGATGCTATTGTTTCTTAGAGAATAGTCAATAAAATGAAAAATTATTTAATTGACATTGCTTAGAGGGACAGTAAATGCAGGAAAACTTATATGCGCGGACTTAACAGGAATCACGACGCTTTACGGGGAAAAACCGGCGGCAGAGTTAGAAAATAACTGCTTATACTGCCTCGCTATAACCGCCGTTTTAAAATCCATCCCGCTTTCTAAATTATTCCTTTTTATTGAACTTATTGTGAAGACGATAGAATCGTCTAGACTTTTTCCTAATCGTACTCGAACATTCCTCCGAACTGAAGTTCCCCGACCAAGGACTTTGCCCCCGACTGACAACAGGCATTGTTCCGTTTGAGATTTCTTCGACTAGACATTTTCCCGACAGATTTTACACGTAAGGAGTCTCCCTTTCTCAAAACGTATAAATCATTGCAAACCTCCTTTCCAAAGTGTTGATGTCAAGATACTTTAACGTCATCAGCCACAATTAATGTTTGCAAGCGTTTGCGCGTTTGTATCAGATGTGTAAATATCGTTTGAAGTAATTTTTTGTCTTTCTAGAAAGAGGCCTACCGTGAAAAGCACAGGTTAAGATCATATATTGACGCTGTGCCGACGAATCGAGATTCTATTCATCGCGCAATCATCGAAGACAAAAGTAATCATGACAATCCATCCAAGAAGATCTTGGATGAAGTTCAAAGTTGATATTTTTATTCCCGTCGTTGAAAACACAACTAAAAAATATCATCAATGCTTTTTAAAAAGAGTCAGTGATAGAGAATCGTAACATAAAGTCTGCCTATTATTTCGATTCAATTAAAAGTGACATTTCCATAATTAATAGTTTAGTAATTACTGTTATACATTTGGGGATCATGTAAAAGATTTCTTTCGAAAGAAACTCACTTCGTTTACGCTTGGAGGTTACTGGGGAATTCGTAAATAGTAAACTGCATACTGATACAGTCTGCTAGACATTAATATGGTAATATTTGCTCTTCTTCTTTGATTCTTTCGATGTAGTCTACAGTGATTAGATTGACACATGCGCGATAAAATTTCTATTATTGGTCTTCAGAGGTTAATATATTCTTTGAAAACTTAACTTCTGATACTCAGGGTAAACGAGGCCCGCAACGATCTTGACTTATTTCAAGAAGTGCGTAATAATCAAGTGATCGGCCAGAAATACGAGTAAAGAACGGCCATCAAGATAATGCATGAATGGATTTGATAATGAAGCGGAATATTATGTGGATTGATTT